>NC_133619.1:42070933-42390933 GCF_048593235.1 Sminthopsis crassicaudata
AGAGAACCAAAAAAAAACATTGTACACAGCAACAAGATTATGTGATGATCAACTGTAATGGACTTGGCTCTTTTTAACAATTCCAAGGCAATTCCAATAGACTTATGATGGAAAGTGCCATCAACTTTTAGAGAGAACTATGGAGACTGAATGTGGATCAAAACACGAGTATATTCACCTTTTTGAAATAAATAAATATAAATGAGCTTTTTCTACTCATGACCCCTTTTTGCCTGAGAAATTTTTATTCTGACTCTGAGACTTTGAGTATATAAGTATATGAAACAAGTATACAAATCAAACTGATAATAAATCATTTCATCACCCCCACATTCAGTTAGGAGACCTCATATGGAGCTGTGAACCACAGATTAAGAAGGAGATAGAGCTGTGTATACGAATATACACATATATGTGTAAAATATAGGTACATATATGTATATATAAGTTTTCTTACTAACTTGCTATATGATTTCAGACAAATCACCTTTTGCCATTCTAGACTTTAGGGTCATCTGCTGCTAAAGAAATAAATGGGACAAGATCTTTAAAGGGCCTTTTTCTGCTTTCAAATTTTATATTCTCTACTTTAATGTTCCTTCCCCCTTGGGATTTCCTCTCCTCTCCCTATTTGTTCACATCTTGTTTTAGTTAAGTTAAAGACTTTCTACGCCATGTCTAGCTTGGTATTTAATCAAACTGGGCAAAGCTGCAGACTTTTGGAAGTATTTGAAGGTATGGGAGGCAGTTGAGTAATGGGATTACTCGAGTTTCTTCATTCCAGCCTACTTAAAGCTTAAACACTTCAGTCACAGCATATTTCCCAGGCATTGTGCTGTGGGATGGAGATAAAAGGTGGGCAGCCAATGGACCCTTCTACCACTCTGTCATATGTCTCCTTCCTGCCATTCTAGTGGAGACTCCAAATGACAGAAAAACTCTTGTTAGAACCAAGAGGATTATGACACAACTGTCTCTCTAATCCTAAATTATACTTTAAAAACAAACAAAATCTGAGACCTTTCTAGCATTGGGAATTTTTCCTCACAGACCAGGGCATGTTTGAAAATGAAGCAAGTGAGAGTCATGGATGGCACCATGACTAAAATTTGGCAGGCAGGTAGATTGATCCTTATAGGTTAAATTTTAGAGCATTGTAATGGAAAGAATGCTGTGTTTGGGAATCAAGGGGTCTGAGTTCAAATCCTAACTTCATCACTTCTATTTCCATGACCTTGGCAAGTCACTCAACCGGGCCCTCATGTCTTCAACTATAAAATAGGGGAGTGATAAACTAGATGACATCTAAGCTCCCCTCCAACACCAGAGCTATGCTATGGACATAGTGCCAAATATAACTAAATCCACACAGAAATCTAGTGATTGGAATGTATAGTCCTTAAGCCACAATGTTGCCCATTAAACTTCAAGGGAAATGGCCCATTCAAAGAAGGGAAAAATGACTTTGTGGACATATTCATTCCACAAATATTAATGGGGTGCTTCCTGGGAAGCTACATATCACAATGGATAGAACTATGAATCTGGAGTCAGTAGAACTGGGCAAGTCATTTACCCTTTTGTCTGCTTCATTTCTTCAGCTGTAAAATGGGAATCACAATAGCACCTACCTTGCAGGGTGGTTGTATAGTTTAAATGAGATATTATTTGGGTTTTTTTAAAAAAGTATTTAGCACAATGCCTGGCATGTAGTAGGTACTGTATAAATGCTTAGTCCCTATTTTCTGCTTTCCCCCCTCCTCTTACTATATAAAGGACACTGTTTTGGCTAGGAATCCAAAGATGGAAAAAAAATGGCAGGGAGCTTGCATGTTATTTTGGGGCAGAGTGGAAGGAGAAACATATAATATGTATACCAATAATTATAATACAAAGTAGGTGGAGAGTAAGTATTCCAGTCAAGTATTCCTGGAAAATTTCAGGGTCAGAGATTTAGAATGGAAAGGGACCTTTAAAGACCCTACACATTTGAGATGAATTTAGGATGAGGAAGTGGGTTCCCCAAGGTGTCAGTCTCAGGTAATAAGTAACAAAGGTATGATTTGACTTTGGCTCCAAACCTAGTGTTCCATTTACTGGAGAGAACATCCACAGCTGTGAGATAGGCAAAGGACTGAGGAAAGCTACCTAATAAAGCTGAGGCCTGAAGAAAGATAAAGATTCTGAGGAGGAAAAAGTGTATAGTGATCTGTGCAAAAGCATGCATGAAGGAAATGTGGGAGATAACTAACACATCCATTCGGTGGGGATGGCTATATTTGTGAAGGACAATAATAGGAAATAAGACCAGTAAGATAGGTTGGTGCCAGACCATAAAATGTCTTAAATAATGAGCTTAAGTAACGAGGGGATATTGTTTTATATTAGAGGTAATAGGGAGCCATAGACATGTCTTAAGCAGGGGAGTGACCTGGTGAGACATGTCTTAGGAAGATTAGTAAATAGTGTTAAGAAAAAAATGGATTGAGGCAAGGAAATTTATTTAAAAGTTATTAAAATGATCTGAGTGAGAGATGCTAAGAGTTAGGATAATGACTGGTGGAGAAGAGAAAAGATGGAATTCACATTTTTACTAAGTTATTGAGCAGCCTCAGGCAAAGCATCTTTTTGTTCAGCGAGTTATTATTTTGTTCTCCTGTCCCAGCACTCGGTTTCCTGATGTCTATTCCGGGCCGCTCGAAGGCCATTATTCCCATCAGCATTTTCCCTTATCTCCCGGGTAGGTGAGGACACACAGATCTTCCTTGAGAGACATTGTACCAGGGCTGCCACGCTGATAAAGCCAGGATGAGTGTGAATAAGAATCCCAAAGCTCTTTTCTGCTCAATGAAAACCAGTGGGCCAGGAAATTTAAGTTCACGTTCACATAACCCACTGGGACTGTGCTTAAAATAGTGTGACAACTTGACAAAATGCCCCTCTTCCCTTCTGTCCTTCACAATCTCCCCACCCCCTTCTCCCACTCCGATCAGGTTGGCGTTGCACATGTCTGTGGGCAGGGAAAGGAAATGAAAAGAAAAATGGTCTGTCTGGAGCAACTTTCCACTTAATTGTTGGGCCCTGTACAGGATATTTTGTTCGGTGTAATAATGTATCAGCTGCCAACGATTAGAGAGCTTGTCATGTGTTACTGGCTGAGAGATGTAGCCTTCTGAATATGGAAGAACCCCACTTTCATTGAGCCTGTCTTTTACTGGGGGAAACAGCCAGTCGGTTTCTAAGTGTTTAACTCTCCAATCTCCTTCCTTTGTTTACCTGATTACAAATCTGAAAAGATAGTAAGTTTATTAGGTTTGCCTGCTTCTTCCCCCGCTTTTACAGAACCTGGTCCATTTTCCTCTGGGTGGCTTTTGCAGCCCCTTCCCCCATAAGCACCCCTCTCTAAACATCATCTTCTGCAGAATGCTTGGGAAATAAATCTAAGCAAATCAGTTCTCTTGTCTTGGGATGTCTAATAAAGTAATCAGGAAGGCTTGTTGTTTAAAAACAATATTTGTATGGTTCCTTTAAAAAAAAAAAAAAAAGGCAAGCTGAGCTCCTTCAAAAAGCAAAGGCTGATTTTGAGGTAAGAAGAGAAAAGCATGCAGTTCCAGTAGTTGTAGTTTAAATAACCAGAATCATAGATGTTTCGAAGGGACCTCTAACATGGCTCAGTGGGCAGTTCAGCTGTATTTCCATTTATTTATTTATTTATTTTGCTGAGGCAATTGGGATTAAGTGACTTGGGTCACACAGCTAGGAAGTGTTAAGGTCTGAGGTCAAATTTGAACTCAGGTCCTCCTGACTTCACAGTTGGTGCTCTATCCACTGTATTTTCAGTAAGAATACCTACCTGGTTTTGAATTCTGGTTCTGCTGAATGCTACCTACGTGCCTTTGACACTTCAGTAACTGAGCCTCAGTTTTCCCACGTATAAAATATGAGACTCAATGACTTCTATTTAAACTGGTGTGCAATCCTTGCAGCTCTAGAATGAAAATCTGATTCTCTGATCTGTAAAGTGATTTCTGACCTGCTCTGCATTTGCTTCCTTGTTTTACAGAGAAGGGAGCTGAGGCTCAGAGGGCATAAACAGTTTATCCAAGGTCACACAATTTGTAAGGAGAAGCTTACATCTGGGTTACAAGTCTGCACCATACAGGACAAAGGACAGCAAACATTTAGTTCCATGTGGCATCAGGCTAGTTTCTTCAATTTACAGATAAGAAGTCATACAGGGTATTAGTGACAGAATCAAGATTTCAGCCCAGGCTTCTGACTCCAAATCTGGTAAATCCATCCAAACTGATTGCTGTTGAACTGGGTTGTGTTGATAAAAATAAGGGACCTTTCCATATGGACAGGTAAGTGTGGTTAATTTACTTCCAAGTAAAGTGTGCTTACAGATAGAAAGCATTAAACAGAGGAGAGGGAAGAAAGGAAGAAAAAGAGAAGAGAAACAAAGGGAAGGGAAATGAAGGAAGGGAAAAATGAAAAATAGGAGAAGACAGAGAAAAAAGTGAATATAGGGCATGGAAGAGTCAGATGGAACTGATCCAGGAGCCTTCAAATTTATGTTTTTTCTAATGTCCATCCCTAGTCTGGGATGTTTCAAGCTTCAGAGATCCCACTTTCCTTTTTCCCTCTAATATACCTATCCCTCTTCTTTTTTTAGGTCCTTCCATCCCTTTCTGCCCTAAGGTGCACAACTCATAATGCCTAATTTTTTGAGTGAAAGAAGCATCCTGAGTAAGATTTTAATGTTTGACATTGCAAAGAATAGCACATGTCATCTAGTCCAATGTTTTCTTTTTACAGACGGGGAAACTGAGATGGCAACAGAGATCAATAGCTGCTCAGAAAACATACTCAAGAGGCCATGTGTGTTCCCTTGTTCTCTGGTAATATATGATCCTGTCATGTGCCTCCCTCCCCTATACATGGTATGGTAATTGGAGAAACAAAAAAATCACACTCAATTCCACGACTATAGTATGACCTCTCTTTGACTTATTATTTAAAAGGATATGCCAGAAATTGGTTTTCTCTTTCCATATTATCAGAGACTTCTGAAAGACTTGGAATTTCTCTTAAGAATTCCAGATATCCAAAGAATCATTTCCAAACACCACAATTTTCACTAGCAGAGTGCACACAACAAGCCAGTAACATATGGCGGAGCATCTGGGAGTGCCTGTGGGTCAGCAGTGTTGGAGAAATGCAAATTGTTAAAGTATAATCAACATCTAAACTGTGGTGTAGTAAAACACTTTGGAAAAGTTCCCTCTTGATTTAGGTTTATAAAGGTGAAACAATAATGGAGCTCCAAGCAGTCTAACAAATTTTAGATCTGCTAAGAGCTTTTGACTGAAACACTCGATGACATTCCTTTAAACAGCTTTTTTAATATCTTGGCCAGGTCAAACATACCAACAGCATTACTCGTACTGCAGATCAATGCCCCAGCTATTTGGGTTGGTGGGGTTTGGGGGGATTTCCCCTTTTAAACTTTAATACAATTTATTTTCAATGATTGTTCCCCCTCCCCCCATCTTCCATAAAATGTTTCTATAGAGTAAGACTATGACATGTTAAACAACATCATGAAACTGGGCGTTTGGCTTGGAAATGACTGCTGCATCGACAGAGTGATGAGATGGAGTTTGATAAATGACACATTTCCTCTTCTTCTTCCACCTCTCAGCTCTAAGGAGCTCGATGATCAATAATACTGAGTAGTCCTCTGTTGCCTGAATTTTAAAGGAGGTTGACTAGAATGTCAACTGGGAGTCTGGAAACTTCAATTAAAAAAAAAATCCATTGGCTTCTCCATCTGGGATCAGTCCAAATGATTTACACATACTTTATTACTGGTCTATCCAGCCAGATGCTTTGCATCTCATTACCCACTTAATGCAAGTTAAAAGACCCCTAAGATATAAAGGAATCTGACTTTGTATGCTTGACTTTTGCCCCTCAAGTAGCATAAACATGTAAAATTGTCCCTAATCTAAAGTCCTCCTTCCTAGATGGCTGTAGTTACCAATTAACACAGAAATTCCTCCTGTAAATAGAGAGGCTGTTCTGTCAAAACTGAGGTCCTAATGGGAAAAATGCAACAAAAAAAAAAAAATCAGAATTTTATAATGATGTTAGTTGACTGCCTTTTATGTAGGTCACAAATGTGACACTGCAGTAAGTGGTCATGGTTGTTTGTTGGGATCAGATATTTTTATTGGCTTCCTAAAATTCTACTATCTGGGGTTGGCGGATATTTCATTGGCTTGAGTGACTTAGTGCTTGGCTCAGAAGCTTGAGAGCTGGAAGGTTCTTTAGATTTCATTATTTATAGATGAAAAATCGCAACTCACATTCCTTTATGGCTTTTAGGTTTACCAAGTACCTTCCTTACTACTACCTTGTGTGTGGTTTGTTGTGCAAGAATTATTATTCCCATTTAGATGAGGAAAACTGATTCTCAAAGGAAGTGACTTTTCCAAGGTCATCAGATTACTACATGCCATAGGTAGGATTTGAATCTAGGTCTTCTGCTTTCCCAAATCAGCTTTTTTTTCCAATTACACCACTGGCTCTAAAACTTTTTGAGACTGAAAAATTAGTTTTCAACATAAAAAACCCCAAAATGTCAAGGACCCATTTGTTTGCTGTTTTTTACTCTTTTCGTCATGTAGGACTCATTGTGACCCCAGGGACTTGTCCATGAGGTTTTCCTGGCAAAGATACTGGAGTGGTTTGCCATTTCCTCCTCCAGTGTACCCCCATTTTACAGATAAGAAACTGGGGTAAATAGGGGTTAAGTGACTTATGTAGGATCACACAACTAATAAGTGTCTAAGCCTGTTCTTTGACTCAGATCTTCCTGAGTCTAGGCTAGTATTCTATCCACTATGGGGCTACCTAGTTGTCTTAAGGACCCTTACATGATAGTAGTTATTGTATTAATATTTACGGATTAAGGAAATGTTGAAAAATTACCATTATGAATTCAGTAGCATTTTGCAATGACATATATATATATATATATATATATATTTACATATATTTTTTATTTTTTTTTTGTAAAAAGTCCTATGTGAGACTATTAAATTCAGTTTCTGGGTACCATATTTTAGACAGAACATTGATAAGCTAGAGAACATCCAAAGAGCATTTAGGATGTGAAAAAGCTTCAAGACAAAACTAATGAAGATCAGCTGAAGGAACTGGGGATATTTGACCTGTAGAATAGAATAGAATAGAAGCACTAATGGGGAGCACTTGATAGCTGTCTTCAAGTTTAATAAGGGTTGTCATTAGGCAGAAGAACTAGATATGTTCCCTTTGACCCTAAGAGACAGAGCTAGGAATAATGAGTAAAGGTTGTAGAAAGACTGATTCCCATGTTCAGATATAAGTAAAACTTCCTGATAATTAGCTTCCAAAACCAGAGTGGGATGCTTTGGGAGGTAGCAGATTTTCTCTTACTCTAAAATCTTCAAATAAAGATGTCTTGTCAAGTATGTTGTAGAGAGGGTCCTTTTTCTGGATGAATTGGATTATCTGATAGCCTTCTAACTAAAAAATTCAGGGATTCTGAGATGTTAATTAGCAGAAAGTTTGTTTGCTAAATAAATATCAACTTACTCTTATTGGTTCTCATATGAATACAAGACTTCCTTGCTAAAATTCAGTAGCTCCCCAACAATCTGAAGTCCAATCGATGCCTGTGAAACACTATGCTACCCCATTGTGTAGGTGACACAGAATTTCTTCATTGTCCCCTCAAGCCCTTCATTATTTTTCCTTCATCCTGTGATACATTTTAAATTATCATCTTTATTGCTTTTATTACACCAACACCAAAAATAATCAGAAATAAGAGAGGAAGAAAGAGTCACATCAGCTGCTAGAGGAGTTTTTTAAAACCAAATTCAATGTTACGATTATTGCACAAACCCGCCCTGATGCAACTCAACATTTACTCTTGTTTCCTGACCATAGACAGGCCATGTTGTTTTGGGTCTCTGCACATTGCTCGTTCCTAAGTCCCATCCTTAACCACAGTGGAGTGAAGGGAATAGCTGAGGAAAAGAAATATGGAAAGAATGCTAAGAATTTACCATGAAAATATACATTAAGAATATTTTCAGCAGGCGTAATTCCACATTTAGCATCTAAATGGAGACTATGGCTATCATGAGACCATCTTCATATTTTGCACATGACCATGTAAACATCAATTAAAGAATGGCAGCCTAGTTTAGTGGAAAGAATGCTGGATTTAGAACCAGAAGACTCAGGGGTTTGTTTCCCAGGGCTAACCCTTACTTTATGGTTCTGAGCAAGTCACTTAAACTCATTGTACCTTAGTGTCTTCGAGAGCCATAACTAGCAATTATGGTGTCCAGGCAAGTAACACTGAATGCATGTAGGGCACGAAGCATGAAACCTGCCCTCAAATCAATTTTGTGATTCATGATTTGAAAATAATACAGGAAATAATTAGACAAATGCAGCTCACAGAAAGAAGAATGAGTTTCTCTACAAATTTCTATCCCACTGTAGGAGAGCATAATTTCAGTTTTTATTCCATCGCACAAAGTTTTAGAACATTTCCCAAGTTATATTATTGGAAAGTTTTCTTAGCTAAAAATCTCTATTCTGGTGAAACTACAGGTCACCTTAATTTTATCACTCTAGCTACCTTTCTGCTTTCTTCACCAATTAAAATACATCCTGAGAAGGTGACAGTCAGCAAAGAGATTTGCCAGTCTTTGCATTAATGGATCCATTCCTGAATCTCTCTCCCATTCTCGTATGACGCTAGCCATCATTTGTAACAAAGATTGGAAGAGAAAGAACAAAAAATAGCTCATCAAAAGTAACTGTTTCTGTCAGTCCATACAATATTTCTCCTCCATTGTTCTTCCCCTCTGTAATGAAGAAAGGGAGGCACATATTTTTCCCAGGGCTGAGCCTAGCCCATACAATTCGAGCACTCCATTTCCAATTATTGTTCTGTTCATTTACATTGTTGTAGTTTTCATGGACATAACTTTCCTAGTTCTATTTATTTATTTCACTCTGTACCATTCCACATAAATCCCACAAAGTTTCTGCAAATTCTTCATATTCATCATTTCTAACAGTGGAGTAATCATCTATTACCCAATTAATGGTTGATGGGACCCTACTTTATTCTTGGTTCTTTGCTCCATAAAAAATGTTGCTATGAATATTATGGTGTAAATGGGGACCTTCTTTTAGTTTTTGTCCTCTTGGTGCCATGGGATCTCTGAGTCAAGATATGTATACTTTGATATGTTCAGTTGTTTCAGACATGCCCGTGTCTTTGTGACTCCATTTAAGGGTTTTTTTTTGGCAAAGATGCTAGAGTGATTTGCCATTTCCTTTTCCAGATCATTTCACAGATGAGGAAATAGAGGCAAAGAGGGTTAAGTGACTTGCCCAGGGTCACACAGTTAGGAAGTATTTGAGACTGGATTTGAACTCAGGTTTTCCTAACTGTGTATATCTTGACATACCACAGAAAAATGAACCATTCTGTTCAATGGGAAAGATATTTACAGTTAAATACAGAGGTCTGGTCTCCTCCCCACTCCTGAGTCCTCATGTTAGTCATTGAAATTGTGAGTAGTTTTTGAGATGTGGTTAAATGTGGTTGGACTGCATTTGAATATGGTTAGTTTAAGAGAATTATTCATCTTTTAATGCACTGTGCATCATCTGTAACAGGCATACATAAAATTATATTTAAGGGTTTTTGAGAATCTGAAATGAAAAATTATTTTAGTTTTGATCTTTGGAAGGAAATTCTAGTTAAGAAAATTCCCTATCAATGCATTTGGGAGGATATGTAAAATGTATAATATTAGGACACTGCTGGGGACAGAGAGAGGCAGCCAGTACATCCCATGCTAGACTTGAACACAGGACTTCCTGGTTCTGGGGCCTGATCTCCATTACTCATGCTCATGCTTCTCAAAGTTCTACTGTAGCTAGATAAAACCTATATAATGTTAACCATGGTTGCCAGATGCCTTCCATTCATCACCCCGTTAGATCTTCACAAATAACTGCTGTGTAAAATAGGCACTTGGGAGCAGGGGCTGGAGAAGGGAATCCAGTTAGTTGCTTCCTCAATATAAGGACTTTCAGAGAGGAAACTCCCTCTACCAACATACTTTTTTCTACAACTTATTGCCTTAAAAGTTGGGGCAGTAAATGGTGTGGAAGCTAGAGTGTTGGAATCGAGAAGAGAAAACCTAAATTTCTGTCTGGTTTTAATTATTTAGTAATTGTGTAGCCTTGGCAAGTCAGATGATTTCTGTCTGCCTCAGTTTCCTCAACTGTAAAATGGGGATAATAATAGTACATGTCTCACAAGATTGCTGTGAGGATCAAGAGAGATAATATGTGTAAAATTCTTTGCAAACTTTAGGGCTCCATGTCTACATACATAGATTAGCTATTATTATAGAATTGGCCAGGGACACTGAGAAATGATTTTGCCCAGGATCAGACAGCCATTGTGTGTCAGAATTGGGACTTGAACTCAACTCTGCCTGGATTCAGAGGGGGACTCCAAACTAGGTATCCTGACTATTATAATATCTGTTCTACAGATTATAAAACTGCAGCTTGAAGAAGTAAACCTTAGTCACATAGCTAATAAGTGCCTCAGACAGGATTTGAACTTGGGTTTTCTCAACTTCAAGTTCACCATGCTATCTAGCTGCCTCTCTGAGCATCTTAGCTTCAGAGAAAGTTCATTAATGTTATAGCATGTAACACAAAGAGTTTGTCTGACTTTGCAGATTCCTAGTGTGTGTGTGTGTGTGTGTGTGTGTGTGTGTGTGAGAGAGAGAGAGAGAGAGAGAGAGAGAGAGAGAGAGAGAGGAGAGAGACAGAGACAGAGAGACAGAGACAGAGAGACAGACAGAGAGACAGAGACAGAAGAGAGAGAGAGAGAGAGAGAGAGAGAGAGAGAGAGAGAGAGAGAGAGAGAGAGGAGAGAGACAGAGACAGAGAGAGACAGAGACAGAGACAGAGAGAGAGAGAGACAGAGAGAGAGACAGAGAGAGAGAGAGAGACAGAGAGAGAGAGAGACAGAGAGAGAGAGAGAGAGAGAGAGAGAGAGAGAGAGAGAGAGAGAGAGAGAGAGAGAGAGAGAGAGAACGAACTAGGGAGCCCATGTCAAAACTGTTTCCCTATTTCCCTAAAAACAAACATCCAGTTCAAATTTAATGTTTGGAAAGTCTTTCTAACATAGGCTGACTTTCTGGGAGAGGGAAGACCTACAGGAGGAAACTGAGGTGATAGAAAAACAAAGTATCAATACAATTTTATTTTTTAAAGTTAATATCCAGGGGGTAAGGAGGGCAGCTAGGTGAGCAGAACGTTGGTGCTGAAGTCGGGAGGACCCGAGTTCAAATCCAGGCTTAGACATTTACTATCCTTGTGACTGTAGAGGAGTAAATGCCTCTGACTGCCTCAGGGTTAGGGGAGGAGTTACTATTTAGCATGTAAAGGGCATTTAATAAATACTTGTTGCTTGATTCATTGATTATTGTGGTTAGTGCTTTAGAAAATCAGAAGAGACAGAGAATAATAGCACTTCTTATCAACAGAATCCAAAATTTTTGTTTTTAATGCATAGAAATTTTCAGGTATGTGAGGAAAACACCAAGATATTCCATACCAGGAGCTTTTGTTGCATAGAATGATAGAATATTTGAGCTGGATTGGATTGTAGAGGTCATTGAGTTCAATCCCTTTCCCCTCCTTGTCCTTTCATGGATGAGGAAAATGGGGTGAGAGGCAATAAAGGATTTGCCCAGTCATACAAGTCAGCATTAATCAAGCCAGGTCTAAATCCCATCCCCTGGCGCTGGATCAGCTCGGTGCCCTTTCCACTGGCCAGGGTTTCCTCAGCACACTGGACATGCCCTCTCTTCCATTTCCCTTTCTTCCTGGAGAGCATAAGCTCCCACTGATCTTGAGTGGGACCACAGGGTGGCGATTTGACACGGCTTTGGCTTCTCATGGAGTGATTCAGGGCTCATGCAGCAGCAGCAGCATCACACATGCTGGGGTGCATCTGTTGCTAATGACTTTTCCAGATCCCTGCTCCCCCACAGCCCTGCTTTGGCAGCCCCAACTGCCAGAGTCAAGTGGGGCCTTTACCAAGCTGCTCAGCTGTTCCAGTTTGGCAAAGAACAGACAGAGTCTGTGGCCAGCTTGACTGGGGCAGGATGGGGAGGGCAGGGCCAGGAAGCAGACTTCCCAGAGAAATGCAGCCCCTATCAGCAGCGTTCTGCTTTCCAAGCTCAACCTTTGAATTAATGAAGCACATGCTGGGCAAATGGTCATCGGTGATAAAGGTAAACTTTGGGTCAGGTCAGAGGCAGAATCTTGACATAAAAGGTTCACGATGGTTTGAAGACTTTCTCATTCTCTGATCTCAAAGTTCTCAGCCAGAAATAAGAGACTTGGGAATCTCTTCCCAGCCTCCCAACGCCCAGTTGAGACCTACTGCACACTTACAGGAGCAGTGCTAACAAGACCATCAAGGGAAGTTGTATAAAGAGGAGGAAAGTGAACCAGAAGCACCAATTAGGAAAAACAACCATTTGTCCTCTAATGCAGAGAAATTGCCAGAGTCACTTAAAAGAGCCTAAATATGAGAACTCCTATGGCAGAACTTCCTTATTCTCACCAAGTTCTTGGTTTGCTTGTTCCTCATCAGTTGAAGAGTAATAGAATAGCAGCAATTTCCTTTCTGTCTTTAAAGATTTCTTTGCTTACTTCTTTTTTCCTCCTCTTTTCCTCCTTCCCTTCCTTGCTTACTTCCTTCTTCTTCTTCCTTCCTTGCTTCTTTCTTTCTTTTTTCCTTCTTTCTTTCCTTCTTTGTTTCCTTCACTTCCCCTTCTTTGTTTCCTTTTTCTTTCCTTTCTTCTTTCTCTCATTCCTTCCTTCCTTTTCCCTTCTTTGCTTCCTCCTTTCCTTTTTCCCTTTCTTTCCTGCCTTCTTTCTTTCCTTTCCCCTTCTTTACTTCCTTTTTTCTTTCCTTCTTTCTTTCCTTTTTTCTTCTTCTTCCCCTCTTTGCTTCCTTCTTTCCTTCCTTTCCCTTCCTTTGCTTCCTTTTCTTTCCTTCCTTTCTTCCTTTTCCTTCTTTGCTTGCTTCCTTTCTTCCTTCTTCTCTCTCCTTTCTCCTCTCTTTCCCCCATACTCTTTGCCCCTTACTCTTTCATTCCCCTTTCCCTCCTTACTTTCCTCCTTTCTCTTCTTCCCTCCCTTCATACTATTTCTTCCTTCTTCCCTATCTCCTTCCTCTCATCTTCTTCTTGTAGAATTCTGAATCATAAATTCATGCATTTTCCTTGATAGTTGTAGAAGAGGAAAGAGGAGGAACAGGAGGAGGAGAGGGAGGAGAGCTTATATTTGCACAATACCTTCTAGTTTATTGGAAGTATTTTACACACAACAACCCTACTATTAACCCCATTTTGCAGATGAGAAAATTGATGCTGAGAGAGATTTAATTACATGTCCATGGTCACACAGCTAGGATTTGAACCCAGATAGTCTAATTTTTATATCCAGTGCTCTTTCTCCTGTGTTTCTTCTAAATTGTTTTATTAGAAACATGATTAGTTCCCTCTGGAATAATCAAATCTTCTTTGTCTTATGTTGCCCTGGAAACCATCTGTAGATCAGCAGCAAGGAACCTGAGTTGTTGTTCATTTGTCTACTTTTAAGTTTCTGTATGTACCCCCCAATTTTTTTTAAACCAACCAACCTCAAAAACAAAACAAAAAACAAATTTGTATTTCCCAGTTGAGGAAATCACAAGGAAAATTTATTTAAATTAAATAACCATAATCATTCATTGTGCTATTAAAAATCTATTCATCTGATATCTTACTTGAATAATACTGAAATTACAGTTGTAGACAGCATATCAATATAACCAGAAGTGACTGTCTGACACAGAGAAATGGAAGGCTGGGAAAACAGCCTATGAGATGAATATAGACAGGGAAACAGAGGCAGAGATAAAAAAGAAAGACAGGAGAGGTAGGGATTACCTCTCTAGTTGGAATAACAAATCAAAATTTTCTATTTTTACTTCCCATGATCCGCTCTGTCTCTTATTTGGCTATAAAACTCTTTCCTTATCCATAGATAAGACAGGAAATTTTTCCACACTTCCCTGATTGATTTATGATATCATCCTTTACATCTAAATCACATTCCCATTTGAACCTTATCTTGGTCTGTCTTGGTGATCTATTCCTAGTTTCTGTGAAACTGCATTCCAATTTCCCTAGCAATTTTTGTCAAATAGTAAGTTTTGTCAAAAAACAGGTGTCTTTGGGTTTATCAAATACCAGGTTATTATGGGTTTTTAATATTGTTTATAGTGGATCTAATTTATTCCACTAATCCACCACTCTATTTCTTTTCTTTTTTTCTTTTTTTCTTTCTTTCTTTTTTTTTTTTTTTTGGAGGCTGGGGTTAGGTGACTTGCCCAGGGTCACACAGCTAGGAAGTGTTAAGTGTCTGAGATCAGATTTGAACTCAGGTCCTCCTGGCTCCAGGGCTGGTGCTCTATCCACTGCACCACCTAGCTGCCCCGCACCACTCTATTTCTTAACCAAATTATTTTGGTGATACTGTTTTGTAATATAGTTTGAAATCAGGTACTGCTAGGCAATCTTCTATCATATTTTTTTCCCACAACTCCCTTGATATTCTTGATCTTTTGTTCTCCCAGACAAATTTTATTGTTGGTATTATTATTTTGTTCTATAAAATAATTCTTTAGTTGTTTGATTAGTATGACTCCCTTGATATTCTTGATCTTTTGTTCTTCCAGACAAATTTTGTTATAGCTATTATTATTATTATTATGCTCTATAAAATAATTCTTTAATTGATTGATATGGCTCCCTTGATATTCTTGATCTTTTGTTCTTCTAGACAAATTTTGTAATAGTTATTATTATTATTTTGCTCCATAAAATAATTCTTTAGTTTGATTGGTATGGCACTGAAGAAATAAATTTATAAAAACCTTTGTATTCATGGGCCATTTTCCTTTATTTTCTATCTTTTTTGGGGTATAGATTTAATATTGGTATAGTTGGGTTGAAGGGTGGTATGTACAGTTTAATAACTTTTTTTTGCATAGTTCCAAATTGTTTTCCATAATGGTTAGACTAGTTCACAATTCCATTTATAGTTCATAAATGTACCTGTTTCCTGACAGTACATCAAGAATTTGTCCTTTTCCTTTTTTGTCAACTTTGCCAAGCTGATAGGTGTGAGACGGGAACCCTTTCATTTCTAAATGAAGAAACTGGTACCCAACAAGGTGATGCAACTGGTTCAAAGTCAAAGAAGTAGCAACTGGCAGAACTAGGATTTTGAACATGGCTTTTGATCATTGTAAAGCACTTACTTAGCACAGTGCCTGGTGTGGAGTAAACACTATATTAATTATCTATTATCTATTGTTGTTGTTACTATTATTATTATTCCAATTTAATACCATTTCTGTTAAGTAATGTTTTCTGCTCTTTTAGAAATTAGGTTTAGAAGTGTGACTTTAGAAAATTAATGTAAATAGGTATTAGGTGAAGATTGAAAAGAAGCAACACTAATGTAAGAAATTATGTGGAAGACACTAGATCAGACTAAGAGACAGTCTAGTACAAATGATAGAGACATGAGTTCCTGTCCCATTTCTGACATGTGGTTCCTTGATTCTAGTGTCCATTGATCTCTTACTTTACTATACTTTCCTTCCTCTCTCTCTCTCTCTCTCTCTCTCTCTCTCTCTCCCCCCTTTTTGGTTATCAGATCCTTACCCATAAAATGAAGGAGAATGAAATGTCATTCTGTCACAAAATATCATGAAGCCATACGATATGTGGACAGGGAGCTGATACCATAGTCAAAAAGGCATGCATTCAATCCCTGCCTTTGACACATACTTACTATAGTCAATACACTTAAAATCTCAAGGCCCCAGGAAATTTTCTCAGACCATAAGTGATAGAAAATTCACTGACCTATATTGGTATAGGGAATTCCTAATCTAGAAACTATCTTCCTCAATGAAATTATAGGTTAAGTTCTAGTTTTGGATGAGACTATAGGATATAATCATTAGAGGTGACTGGGAATTGTTGCTAGGGAAAGTATGAGAGTCATAAATAAGAATAGAAGTTTCAGACAAACTCAGCAAGATTTATTTAAGTGGGAGATCAGTAGAGAAATACTTCAAGACAAATTAGGATATCTGGCCACTTGGGTTAGAGTCTAACCTGGGAGTCCATTAATAGAATGTTCCTCATTGTTTGACTTGACAGAGAAACCAAGAAAAATGGTTAAGAAAAGATTTCTCAGATACTATGAATTGAAAAGAAAACCAGAATCATTGCTTTCCTTTGAGCTATTGAAGGAGGAACCAAGAAGGCATAGAGAAGAATGGAAGATGAATTATATCAATAGGTACTTATTGAATGAATCAAAGAAGCTTTTTAAAAAGAAGAGAAGAAGAAGAACCTCTTCAAAAAAGATCTGTATGTACAAAAATATTTATAGAAGTGTGTGTGTGTGTGTGTGTGTGTGTGTGTGTGTGTGTGTGTGTGTGAGCAAAGAATTGGAAATTGAGGGGATGCCCATTATTTGGAGAATGGCTGAAGAAGTTGTGGCAAGTGGTTATGATGGAATATTATTGTACCATAAAAAATGACAAGTATAATGCTTTCAGAAAAACCTGGAAAGACTCGCATAAACTGATGCAAAATAAATGAGCCCACCCAAGAGAACATTGTGCATAGTAACAATAAAATGGCTTAACTATATTTCAGCAATGCAATTATCCAAGACAATTCCAAAGGACTTATGATGAAAAATGCTATCTGCCTCCAGAGAAAAAGTCTGAATGCAAAATGAAGCACACTTTTTTTTTACTTTCTTAATTTTTTGTCTAAATATGTATATATATGTATATATATATATATTTGAAATATGGCTAATGGGAAATGTTTTACATGACTGCACATGCATAATCTACATGAAACTGCTTAATTTCTCATGAAAGGGGGAGGGAAGAGTGGAAGGGAGAAGATATAAAACTCAACTGTAAAAAATATTTAAATTGTTTGCACGTAATTAGGAAAAAATAAAATTAAAATGTAAAAAAATATATTTAAAAGCCTCTTCACTTAAGAGAGCCTACATCCAAACATTGAACATCCTGTCTAGAAATATCAGGAAATAAATGAGGCAATTTGATGCAATTAGTATACAGTATGCCAAATTTGAAGCTAGAAGACCTGGATTCAATGGCTAACTCTACCAGTTTACATACTTGGCCATCAGATTCCTCATTTGGAAGGGGAGTTAATAATTTGTTCTGTCAACTTTATGTGATTCTACCAAGTAAAGCACAACTCTGTCAAGTAAAGGTAGACTATTGTTAGCATCCTAAAGAAAGGAAATGAGATCAAATAAATGATAGACCAATGACCACCAATGATAGGAACCAGTATTCTGTGATATTTAATAAAATTACCAGGAACAGAAGTAGCAAATAAAAAGTGTTGGGACATCTTTAGTCAGTCAACAAACATTTGTTAAGTATCTATTATGTATCCAGTACTGCATAGTGCATGGAAATCAAAAAGTTCCAAGTTGGGATATAACCTTGGATCCTCACTTAGCTATTTTTTTTGTATAAGTGACTTGCCCAGGGTCACACAGCTAGGAAGCATTCAGTGTCTGAGGTCCTCCTCACTTCAGGTCCTCCTGACTTCAAGGCTGATGCTCTCTCTATCCACTGCACCACCTAGCTCCCCCTCATTTAACTTTGATACTAGTCAAATCACTGCATCTGGTGAAACTTAGTTTCTTCATTTATAAAATGTGGGTAATACTTTTAGATTTACCTAATTTTTTTTCATGTAAGTACTTTACAAACTTTTGAGAGCTATAAAAATTATTATTATAATATCTTATTTTGATATTGATATGATGTGATATAACATAAAATGAGGTGCAGGAAAAAAATGGAGATATTCTATTTCTTTGTTGAAATTAATTGGTTTGTAATCAATCCCCTATCCTATTATATGATAGTGTCTTAGACAATGTTCTATACTTTTTATGCTACATATTTTATGTTAGTTTCACTCTTTCTTCCCAATAGATTTAAAGCACCAAATGAGCAAGAGAACAGTTCTATAAACATTTTCTTTGATTAGCACAGTAGGGAAGGCAATGAAGCCATATTGGGGCTACATAATCAGTGCATACAAGTAATGGTTAGAGTTGATGTTTAGAAGAATGCCTTTACAATACTGCAAATGCAGAGTAACGAAAGGCAAGAGAAACAAAAAGATTTAGGAGAGCCCTGTGTGGCAAAAAAGCAATATGGTTATCACACTGTGGGCTCCCTAGAAGTTTTGCCACATAGATGTAAATATAGATATAGATATAGATATGCCCTTGTCATCCTCCGCCATTAGAATATAAGCTTCCTATAAGAAGGAACTGTTTTATTTACCGTATTTGTATTCCCCAGTACCTAGCACAGTGCTTGGCACATAGTAAGGGCTTAATAAATTATTCTTGATTAATTGATGCATTTGTGCATGAGTAATTTTTTGTGCTTAGTTAGGATTCTTCTCTCACTGAAAAGGGAAACCAGCATGCTTCCTCTATCTATATCCCTTTGGTATGTTTTGTGAATCAATGGCTTTCTTTGCTAAACTGCCTCAAGGACCAAGAACAGCTGATACCAAAGAGCCGGCTTATCGTTCTGGGCCCAGTAGAAATTGTATGCTTTATTGGTGCATGCTGAGATCACTCCTATTCAGGTAGGACCTAATAAGAGGAATAAGACAATAGGTTTTATAGCTAAAAGGACCTTTGGAGATCATTTAAATCTCCTCTTTTAATAGATGAAGAAGCCAAGATCTAGAGATTCACTTGCTCAAGAACACACAGATAATAAACAAAGGACAGAGAACAGGATTCAATTCAATTCGACAAGCGTTTGTTAAGCTTCTTCTATGTGTTGGGCATTGGCATATTTTAAACTCAACACGAAAACTGTCCCTGTCCTCAAAAAGATCATATTGTCCAGATCCTCTGATTTTACTCCCAGTACTATTTCCACATATTTCTTCCTGAACATAAGAATATTAAAGCAAGGTTTGACATTCTCTCGATAACATATCCATTTTGCAAGATATAGAAGGAATGGATAGCAGGCTTTCTCTATCTGGGCTACAAATAAAATCACTTTCTGTTGCCACAGTGATAGAAGTATTTGAGATTTTGAGATTCCAATATTTACATATACACAGGCATATATACATATATATACATACGTATACATATATATATATCTGCTTTATAACCAAGCTAACAGGTAAATCATTTCCAGTTGCTGCTATCTCATCATGGAATTTGTGAGTGACCTTGGATTGCATTCATTAATTAATTTTCAAAACACATCTTAGTTCCATTTTTGTAAATGAAAATGAAAATGAAAAGTGAGGCATCCTGTGACTTGGCTGACAGAAAGCTAAAATTGGGCTTAAGAAGAGTTGAATTTGAATATCACCTCAGATACTTCCTAGCAGAGTGACCATGAACAAACCACCTGATCTCCCTAAACTTCATCAGTGAAATAATAATGTGGCAATGGTAAATAATTAGCCCTTGTAGAACCTACCTAAAATATAATAGATCTGAAAAACATACAAAAAGTCAGAGATTAAAAAGAGACAGGAAGGAAGAAGGAGGAGGAGGAGGAGGAGGGAAAAAGAGAGTAAAAGAGGAGGGGAGGAAGAAGAGGGATGGGAAGGAAAAGAGGGAGAAAGGGGAAAGAAGGAGGAGAAGGAAAGGGAAGGAGGAAGGGAGGAGGAGAGGAGTAAGGGAAGGAAAGGAGAAGCAGGGGAAAGAGAGGAGGAGAAAGAGGAAAGGGAGGAGGGGAGGAGAATGGGGAGAAAGAGGGGGAAACCTGACCCTTTAGCTGGATGATGTTTATATAGATGCAATTTCTTCTTTATAATATTTGTCTAGAAGGAGCTAAAAGACCAGGAGGCTAAATCTGAGGTATGTGTAAATAAAGAGATTTTGACAGGGAGCTCCCTGGACCTTTGTAAACACTATTACACAGCCTTTAGAGGTATTCAACTGAGCTAGAATTGCTGGATGAGATCAGTGCAACATTCTTAATTCAGGTCATTCACAGAGAAGAATAGGAGCCTCAGAGAGCTATTGGGGTACCATTATCCTTCTGCTCTGCTCTCAATATTACAATCTTTCTTATGTATTTGACAATGACAAATTCCATACTTCCTAAGCAACTACTCTGTGCTACATGCCATGCTAGATTCCAGGGATAAAGGCAGAGACAGAAAAAGACTGATGAATACAGATACTGGGGCAGACTTAATCCTCCCTCCTACCCACTCCAGTAATCACTCATTGTTACTTATTCTCCAATATGACAGTTTCAGTGTGATACTAAGGAATAATAGGAAAAGGGAGAATAATTAGGCTGTAGTAGAAGTAATAAGGGCCTGAATTAGGAGTAGAGACAAGAGAGATTGGAGAAACATGGTAGTGGTAGAACTCACTGGACCACTCAACTGATTAACTATGGGGATTAGGGAAGAGTCAAAAAAAAAAATGGTGGATGTTAAGAACTTGGATGCCTGGAGTTCAAGTTTATCTTCAATAAGAATAAAGCTGTTTGGAAAAAATGATGATGATCTTGCCAATATGGCTTTTCTTTCAGGGCCCCCCTCCAAAAAAAGCCCCTCTAAATAGCATCTGTTCCTAAGTAACAGTCTTCTCCATTTAATATGTAAGTGACTAAATAAATCAATTATAGGATTAGATTTAGGAAGGAGCTTTGAAATCTTCTAGTGTCCTTTGTCAAGATTGCTTTTCTTTCAGGAACCCCCTCCAAAAAATTCTAAATATCATCTGAACTTGGATCTAAGACAAATTTATAATCTATTTGGTTTGCCAGAAGTAGAAAGAAAGTGACCTGTAGGACAGGATGGAAACCAAGTTCCAGAATTCAAAAATAGTTAATGGTAATATACCTGGAGCCTTTCCCCCAGCTCCATTTTTTTTTTTTTTTTTTAGCACTTTCAAAAGCCAATAAAGCCAAAATAGAACATGGCTTTCCACTGATAGAGTATTTGAAAATGTGAAGGGAAGTTGCTAGTATCATTTGATGGTTGGAGCAAAATGGTGACTCACTTCATGAAAAATCATGACTCAAAATTCCAGCATACCCTCAGGGACAATTGATCATTCAGTGAAAGTGGCTCCCTGCTCTAGATCATTTCGAAATAGACACTTATTCATAGTCTCATGGGACCTAGTTTCAGTAATGAACCTTAGAAAGTATCTATGCTAATACCTTGATTTTAAAGGCAAGGAACCTGAAGCTCAGAAAAAAATTATTTTTCCAAAGTCACGCACCTAGTTAGGGCCAGAGCCAAGACTGAACTTCATTCATTCATGAACCAGGTCCTTTTTATGCACCTACTGTATACCAGACACAGTGCTAGATTCTAGGGAAACAGTCACAAATAAAATAATCTCTGCTCTTATAGAGCTTACATTCTCCAAAAGGGAAATTCTATGTCAACACTAAGAATTTAGTAAACACCTAATATGGGCCAGTCACTTTCTCTAAGAGCTGGGGATAGATACAAAGAAATGGCAAAAACAAACAAAAAAACCCAGTCCCTGTGCTTTCAGGGAACTCACAGTCTAAGGGAGAGGCAGCATATAAACAATTATGTACAAATAAGATGCACACAGGGCAAATTA
This sequence comes from Sminthopsis crassicaudata, assembly GCF_048593235.1. NCBI lineage: Eukaryota > Metazoa > Chordata > Mammalia > Dasyuromorphia > Dasyuridae > Sminthopsis > Sminthopsis crassicaudata. The sequence goes on from NC_133619.1 coordinate 42,092,834, forward strand.
GAAGTAATCTCAGAGGGAAGGCAAATGTATACTTATCAGCAAATACAGAATGTATACAAAGTAACTCTGGAGGGACTAGTAGCTGTGAGGGTTCCAGGAAAGGCTTCCTATTGGAAATAAGTATTGGTTTTGAAGGAAACTAAGAGGGTAACAAGGTGGCACAATGGATAAAGTGGGTCAAGAGGCAGGAAGATCAGAGTTCAAATCCAGCCTCAGACACTGTGTGATTCTGGGCAAGTCACTTAACCCTTATTTGCTTCAGTTTCTCATCTATAAATGAGGATATGCTGGAGAAGGAAATGACAAACATTCTAATGTCTTTGCCAAGAAAACCCATGGACAAAGTCCATGGGATCCCAAGGAGTCACTCCTATCACTGTGAGTATTTAGAATTCAGGGGTTCTCAAACTACGGCCTGCTGAGGACGTTTATGGCAAATGGGCTGAGGGGCGGAGACAGAGTGTGAGTTTTTGTTTTTATTATAGTCCTGCTCTCTAACAGTCTGAGGGACAGTGAACTGGCTCCCTATTTAAAAAGTTTGAGGACCACTGATTTAGAGGATAACCTTACTGAATTAGGAGTGCAGAAATGCTGTAAATAATAATGTATTAGTGTTTCTTTCTTGTATCACTTAAATCTTTTTTTTTTCCCCTTCAGCCATGCTACTACTCAAATACATTATGGGCAGAGGGAGTGAATGAACATAATTAACATTTATTTTTCATAAAGGCAAGTGCTTCAAAATTTAGCCTCCCTTCAGGGATACTGGCTCTATTGGGTAAAAGATCTGAGGGATGTTGAGGGAAATAGACTTACTTGGGGTGTTGTCATTGGGAGAAAGAAGATCATCTGGGTAGTTTTCTATTATTCCTACTAACTAGGTGTCAAGGCTAGTTCCTTTGTTCTCAGTGCTCCCTAAATTCTGGCACCCTGGGACAAAATTTTAATTAGATCTCTGGACAAAGTAGATGAGATAGTTAGATTATCCAACGTGTATTTGAACTTCAAAGCTTCCCTTATAATTTAATTTCTTATTACATTAGAATCTAGAGTGGCCCCCTTCTGTGACAACAAATCTGAATAGTGATTTGTTTTATTTAATAATTCACTTATCTGTTATGAGGTATTGATTTTATCATTTCAAAATGTTACAGACAAAAGATACTCTACTATGAGAACATCCCAAACCACTTTCTAAAACTCTGGGTAGCTGGGGGGCTCCCTAGAGGTAGTCTCACTCCTTTTGAAAGGACAGGAGCTCAGAACTTTCTGTTTAAGATATCAGATTTGTTCAGGACACAATGTCATCACAGGCCACAAAAATGCTAAGATCATACCATGGGCTTTAAGCCTAAAACCAACTTCCCAAATACCCAATCAACAGTCAATTCCAAGAAATCAGTCTGGGAGCCATCCTATAAATACTCAGACATAGGAATGACTTTGCAGTCCACACCCAGAGAGAGGCTCTCCTTTTGCACATACTCACCTGCTTTGTAGACACATAAGCAATGATGCACACCATCATTCACAGTTCCCCTATCCACCTACCTGCTTTGTTCTTTCAACAATGACTCCCCTGCTGCCTACTCTGCCAGTGATCAAGTACTGTCTGGAGCGCCTTTAGATCTGGGAATAATTAATGGCATCAAACAACTGTCTTTACCCCACCCCTTGCTCATGAGGTCATTTATCATCCCCCTAGATTCCCAGTCTTAACAATGGGCCTCCTAAATGAGTTCTATGGCATTCAAAGGGAATTGGTCTTACAAGCCACAGAGGGGAAAAAAAGTGAATTAATAATAACCAATTTTCCAGATAAAAAATATATAGTTGGATAAGTGCCTACTGTGGATAGATGCCTACTATGTGCTTATTGCATCCCATCCCATTGAACTGCTTCCTTAATATACTTATTTTGAAAGCACAAAGCAGAAAGACAATTTATTGATCTCAGAATTGGCTGGAAGAACAAAGGGTATAGTTTACCTTTGCAAAATTGGGTAACATTAAAATGATCTATACCTGTTCACTGACACAAAATCCCATTTTTTAACCTCAATAGGCTACTAGTGGGGATAAATGTTTTTGGATTATAGGAAATCCTGAGTTTTCAAAGGGATCAAATGTAAATAAACTTTATTTTATCATCAAATATCCAGCCATTTGCCAATCAGAAGGATGAATTGAGTTGCTCTCTTGCACTGTGCTAGAAGTTTGCGATTCAATGACAAATGGTGAAAATCCCTGTCCTTGAGGAATATATGTTGTATTAAAGGGAAACAACAAACACACATAGAAATATAACCCAAGTATATATTAAATAAATACTAGGCAATTTCAGAAATAAGGGAAGTGGTGGCTGCAGGAATCAAGTAGGGCCTCGTGGGACCTTTAAAAACTCAATTTTAAAGGAAGCTAGAGATTACAAAAAACAGAACTTAGGAGGCAATGGGAGACAGTCAATGCAAAAGCATGGAAATGGGAAATGGAGTGGCGTGTGAAGGAAACAAGTGAGTCTGAATTGAAAAGTGCATGAAGGAAAGTAACATGTCATATGTCTGAAAAGGCACGCTGAAGCCAGATCATGAAAGACTTAAGATGCCCTTGATTTGATCCTAGAGGTAATGGGAAGCTACTGGAAATTTATGGAGAAGGGAGTGATATGGTTAAATCTGTGCTTTAGGAATAATGCTTTGGCATCTATGTGAGAGATGACCTGAAGGGAGGAGAGACCCCAAAACTTAGGTACCCCAAACAGATAATGTTGTTATTGTTGATCTGTCACTGAATGGGTGCAAAGTTATACAGCTTACTTCATTTAGACAGGCCCACTATCACCTTCAATCCCAGACCTCCCAACTCTTGTTCTCAGAACAGAAATAGGATCAACACTATCATTGCTTCTGGAAAAAGAATGCCTTGTGACTCAACTCACCGTCCCTTTGGTTCCTCAAACTAAAACTCCCTTCCCTGGCTCCCACTCCCCTCTATACCTCTTTGAAGACAAGGAATATCTCATTTTTCTATTTAGATCACCAATATTTACAGAAAGTCTGGTATATGAATGTTCATAAATGTCTTTCAGGGTCTTAGTGACCCTTATATACATTCACAAAATATTAAAGGGCACAAAGCAAGGCTTCTTAATGTTTTTTTGTGTCATGGGCCCCTTTGGCAATCTGTTGAACGCTTGTTTCCTCCCCCAGAAGAATGATTTTTAATTGCATTAAATAAAATATATAGAATTACAAAGGACATCAACAGTAAAAATAAAGGTGTAATTTTTTTCTCTGTTCAAGTTCATTTGTCCCCTGAAATCTATCCATGAAGTTCTGTTGACCTCAGGTTAAGAGCCCGCCACCTAGAGGAAGCCTGCAGCATTGAATAAATGGTCAATGATGAATCACAGGTTTAGAGCTGGGTGGGACCTTACATGCCATTCAACTCCCTCCAGAGTTGTTTTAGTCATGTCCAGCTCTTCATGACCCATTTGGAGTTTTCTTGTGATCAACTGGTGTAATTTGCCATTTTCTTCCCCAGTTCATGTGCAGATGAGAAAACTAAGACAAGCAGAATTAAGTGGCTTGTCCAGAGTCTCACAGTTAGGAAATATTTTAAGCCAAATTTGAATTCAGATCTTCTATGATCTCTCCATCAATGCTCTATCCAGGGAGCACTCATAGGCAGCCTCCTTTGAAATATGATTTTAGGGGTTGGTGGAGAGGATTTTCTTCCTTGAATTCCTTCCTCAGTCTAGGAATGAGCAACTGAGGTCTCCTTGGTGGAAGTGATCTGCTCAAGATCTCACAGGAAAGAAATAGCCCAGCTAAGATTTGAACCTAGGTCCCCTGATTTAAAATCCCATATTCTTTCACATTCACTGGGTTACTTCCTCACGTACAAGAAAGTCCCATAAGATGAGAAAATGTGGACAATTTAGAATCTGCTCCATAGGAGGGAAAGAATGTCAACATTAAGGAGATTAGATTCATTGTAGCCTAGAAGTATTGCTCACTGATAAGAGTATAAAGATTATCTGGAATTGTTTAATGTGACCTTGATACTGAGAAAATAACCCTTGGAAGTAAATTAACTGTGTTTACCTGTCCATATGAGTAAGCCCCTTTCTCTATCAGTACAAACCAGTTCAATGGAAATCAGTTTTGTTGAATTTGCTGGATTTGAAGACAGATGCTCTGGGGTTCAAATTTTAGTTCTGCCACTAATAACCTGGTGATATCTTACTTGTAAACTGAAGGAATGAACCTAGATTGGCTTAGCCTAGCTCCCTTCTTAGCCTTGTTCTCTGATCCCTTCATAAAGTTCATATCCTAACATTATTCACGCTTGCAAAGATCCTCTGCAGCTTTAGCTCCTTGGGAGGAGAGGGGGTGTTCAATGTGAGGAGCTTGCTTCTTGTTTCTCTTTATTTCATCATTCCACAACTTCTGACATCATCCCAGAATGTGCTCCCTTTCCCCTGGGCAGGGATTCACCCAAAGGAGGTCTGATCATTTAAGAGTCAAGCATCATGCTGATATGGGTAAGGGTAGAGGAAACCACTGTAATTCCTCCCCCAGACCTTCTTCCCCAGAAAGTATGGTCAACATCACCTTAAGAGGATGATTTCAAGGGCCTAGAACAAAATGATTCTAACCCAGCACAGGCGAGACTTGAGCTAATCATGTCTTTTGGGTCAGTGTAATCATTGGAACTGAGAGGAGAAGCTCAGCCAATTCACCTGATGAACTCATAAATGTGTCCTGGGACGAGGAACCCTTGAAGGAAAAAAGTTAAAATCACAACCAAAGATCAGTTTCCAGATCATGGTGAGAACTGAAGATATAATTAATATAGGATGGTGAACTGGAGAGCATTTTAGAGGCCACTGAATCCTCCCAATGAGACAGTTGATATGGGAAGAGGAGATGCTTGGATTTAAATTCCAGCTTGGCTACTTATTGCTGAGTGACTAGATCTGAGGATGATTTTTTCTATTTGGGGCTGAGTTCCTACATGCCCTGGGTAACCAGGGTCTCCCAGGGAGGCCTCCTAAAGGTCAATCTTGCTCTTCTCTGGAGCCTAGGAACACTCCAAATTCAGTATCCTCTCTTCTGCATCTCTCAAACTCCCAATGAGACAGTTGATATGGGAAGAGGAGATGCTTGGATTTAAATTCCAGCTTGGCTACTTATTGCTGAGTGACTAGATCTGAGGATGATTTTTTCTATTTGGGGCTAAGTTCCTACATGCCCTGGATAACCAGGGTCTCCCAGGGAGGCCTCCTAAAGGTCAATCTTGCTCTTCTCTGGAGCCTAGGAACACTCCAAATTCAGTATCCTCTCTTCTGCATCTCTCAAACTCCCAATGAGACAATTGATATGGGCAGAGGAGGTGCTGGATTTAAATCTCAGCCTGGCTACTTATTACAGGGTGACCAGATCTGAGTTTGAATTTTTTTTTTTCCATTTTTAGCTAAGTTCCTACATGCTGCATGTCTGATTTCTCCCAGGACTCCCTTGGATTAAATGGGCCACCTCAGCTTTTTCCCATCCCAGCTGAGCTTTGGCTTGTCTCAACAGTTTCTGCTGGAGCTGGTGGGAGGTAAAAGATTCCTGCAGGGCTGGCTTCTTTTTTACAGGTAAAACCGGCCTGGGTGAGCTCACCAAGCTGGGGTGCTGCTGCAGGGCCCCCGCAGGCAACTCCATTTATCCAAAGTTGAGAAGGGCAAAGGAAGAAGGAAGGAAAGAAAAGAGCTAAGAGGGAAATAGATCTCAAAGAAGTCTATGCTAACACTGGAGCTACTTCTTCCCAGGTGGAGTTGGGGGGCATATAGAGATCCCCCCACTTCCAAGTAGGATACATAGGCAGCCCCTGTGTAATATGATTTGGGGTTATAGGATTCCCCACTGAGTTTTACTGAGTGTTTGTTGGCCACTAAGGTGGTATAGTGAATAGAATGTATAATCAGAAGACCCGGATTCAAATTTTGTTTCCAGAACCTACTGGGTATGTGACAACTCTTTGCTAGATCTGTCTCAGTTTTTTCTTCCGTAAAATGAGCACGATAATAGCACCACCTAAAATAGATGTGTCAATAGTCAGAGAGTTGTTATAAAGACCAAATCAGATAATATGCAAAGTATTTGCAAATTGTAATTTGCAAATCTTAAAACTAGTTATTATCTACATTCAGATACCATCTTGGCTTCTGGTCCCCCTCTGAGTTTTACATAGATGAATATTAAAATAAATCTGATTTTCTCAACAACACTGGGAAGTAGATGCAACTTTCCCATTTTACAGTTAAGGAAATTGAGACAGACAATATATATATGTAACTTGCCTAGAATCATACAACTAATTAAGTATCTGAGGTCCAACTTGATGTCATATCTTCCTAATACCAGACTCCGTTTGGCCCCTTTACACTGTCTAGTACTGTGGACTGCACTTAGGATTTTATTGGTAGAAGGAGTTCCCAGATGTAAAAATTTCCTCTGTTGATGAAGGCTGGTAATTTATAGTCTTAAAGAGTTGCCTAACAACAAGATTATACAATGATCAATTCTGATAGACATGGCTCTTTTCAACAGTGAGATGATTCAGGCTAGTTCCAATGGTCTTATGGTGAAGAGAGCCATCTACACCCAGAGAGAGGACTGTGGGAACTGAGTGTGGATCACAACATTGTAATTTTTTGTTGTTGTTTACTTGCATTTTATTTTCTTTCTAATTTTTTTTTCCTTTTTGATTTGGTTTTTCTTGTGCAACAAAATAATTGTATAAATATGTATACATATATTGGATTTAAAACATTTTTTACATGTTTAACATATATTGGATTACTTGTCCTCTAAGGAAGGTGGGGGGAGAATTTGGAACACAAGGTTTTGCAAGGTCAATGTTGAAAAATTATCCATGCATATATTTTGAAAATTTAAAAGTTTTAATGAAAAAAAAAAAAGAAAAGAAAAACTAGTTACCTAGAGGACTAAGTTCAATGACTTGAGTTCTGCTGTTATTTAGCCATGTGATCCTGAGCAAGTCATCTAAAAGAATTCTTTTATCTATAAAATGTAGATAATAATTGGACAACTTTCTGCTGTTTTAAAAAAGTCCTTTGCAAACCTGAAAGGACCTTGGAAATTTGAATTCTTCCTTTATATTTAAATTCTTTTTTGAATTTCTTCCCATCTGCTTATTTCCAGATACTTTTGACCACCAGGAAGAAGTGTTGCCCTCCCATATTAGTACCTGATCTGACCCACATCCTCATATCCTGAATAACCCAGAGTCTTCCTGGCAGTCCAGAGGTAAATGACTCTATGATGATTCAGGGATTCATTTTTTTTCAGGTGGCTGCCAAAAGGATGTATCAGCACTCAGTGTACTGGCAGCACTAGGTGGGAAAGTTTGCATTTGGGGTGAGAAATATACCGGCCTGATAACTTATTTCAGGAGCTCTGAAGTTCTTTGGTTCTACGTCTCAAGAGATGGGGGAAAGTGAAAGAGAGAAGAGTGTGACAGTGAAATAGGATATAGAAAATGCCTGTTTTTACACTCACCTTTTAGCTATCACCTTCCCTAATGGGATAGCTTTGGGGGAGTCACACTGTTCTCTCCCTTTGTTTATAGGAGTGAATGAAAGCTCCTTGAGGGCAGGACCAGTTCGGATTTTGTATTCCCCTAGCCTAGTGCCTAGCCCAGTGAATGCTTTGAAGTACTTATTGAATTGAATTAAATTGAATTAAAAGGGACTAGAAGTCACTCTAGAAATGGATCAAAGAAGTTCTCCCTTTATGGAGTTGGAGGTAGTTATGTATGACTGAGGGTGATTCCACTTGAGCATGCATTTAGCACCAACTGGAGGCTGAGTTCTTTTTCCACTGATTGCCTGCTCCAGTTGTTGGTCCTTCATTTTTGAAAGAGGACCAGAAACAATTGGAGGCTGAGTTCTTCCACTGGTTGCCTCATTCAGTTGTTGGTCCTTCATTTTTGAAAGAGGTCAAAAATATCTTGACTTGCTCATGAATTGGATCTAAGTGAAGCAAAGTTGTATAAAGCCATAAAACTCCCTCTCTCCTCCAAAGATATAAAAATCCAGAGGCAAGACAAAAGTCAAGAAAATTGGCAATGGCCTACAAAGCAGAGGATGATCTTAGCATCTTTGATATCTGATCAAACATTAATTTCTCCACAGTGCTGACGTTAGTAGTCTTATTGATGGTTGGAACAAATTGTTTTCATCTGTCCATTTTTCCAGGTGAAGTCTTCAGTCTTCCCCCTCCCCCCAGGCAATTGGGGTTAAGTGTCACACAGCTAGGAAGTGTTAAGTGTCTGAGATCAGATTTGAACTCAGGTCCTCCTGACTTCAGGGCTGGTGCTCTATCCATTGCACCACCTAGCTGCCCCCAGGTGAAGTCTTTACATGCTTGGAGTAGACATCCCAAAACATACGAACAGTTGAAACCTCAATCTGGTTTGATCCATCTGCCAAGTGGGTTTTACCAGGATATGGCTGGCGTACAAGCTACCGTTTCTTGGAGCCACAGGTAATAGGTGACAGGTGAACACCAAAGATGGATGAACAGTCCTGAAAAAGGCTTGACAAACCCTCACATCAAAGGTGTTAGACTGGGGCAGCTAGGTGGTGCAGTGGATAGAGCACCAGCCTTGAATTCAGGAGGACCTGAGTTCAAATCTGTCCTCAGACACTTAACACTTCCTGGCTGTGTGACCCTGGGCAAGTCACTTAACCCCAGTCTCAAAAAAAAAAAAAAAGGTGTTAGTTAGTCTTCCTTTCTTCCTCAATACACTAAAAGATACCTAAGAGATTTAGGGATGGAATAGACCAGAGAGGTCTTTTAATTCCCAGCTTTCTAAACTGTGGTTCTCAGTCTCATATTGAATCTTGTAACTGAATGTGGATGTTGCAAAATTACAATTTAACCCTCTGTGAGGTCTCATGTCTGAATATCAATAAATGTTTGATTTGTATACCACATATATATATATACACAGGGTCATACAAAAATTTCTCAGGCGAAAAGAGATCTTAAGTGGAAAAATTTTTAAGAAGTTTTAACTTAGCACCTTAAGTTTAGAGCTGAAGAAACTGAGCATCTGAGAAAGTATCAGTCAATCAATCAACAAGCTTTTATGAAAGGCTTACTAGGTGCCAAGCACTGAGCTAAGCCTTGGAGACATAAAGATAAAAACAAAACAAGCCCTGCCCTGAAGGAGTATTTTGCTGCTGATGCCGCTGTCATCACTGAGATATACACAGAGAGGCAGAGTGCACAGTGCAAAGCATCTTGGGTCTAGAGCTCATATTCCAAGTCTAACTACACAGATGACTTAGAGAAAACCCATTTAACTATTCACTGCCTCAGTTTCCTCATCTGCAAATAGAATGACCTTATAGGGGAGCCAATAGGCACATACTTATAGCATTCAAGTATGAACAAAACAGAAGCCCTGAAATTTTGGAGTCACCAGAAAAAGCTGCCTAAGAAAATGGCACTTGAACTTGGTCTTGAAGGGAGCTTGGGATTTCAAGAGGCTGAGATGATGAGGGAGAATATGCTAGGAAGGTGGGGACAGGCAGAGCAAAGACAAGGAAATGGGAGACTGACTTGGTGAAGGTGACGCAGACAGTAAGCAGCAGATTTCTGAGTTCATCGTACCTATGTCTCCCTCAGGAACTGCCCAGCGTCAACAGTAGTTGCTGTTGCCCTCCAAGGGAGGGTTGCCACAATTCCTATACACCATGAAGAATCTTGCATTTATTTATGTATTCTTATCTAATCCATTTCCAAGTGTCTCACATTCCTCTCTAATTCTGGACATCAGAACTGGAAATAATTCACTAGTAATAATAATAATAATGGCATTTATATGGTACTTTAAGGTTTGCAATATGATTTACATTCATTAAAATAACTGACATTTATATAGCACTTTAAGATTAAAGAGGTGATTTATACACATTCTCTCATTTGATCCTGACAAGAATTAGCTCTCTGAACTAGGGAGGAAGGAGCCTTTCCTGATTTCTCCCAGCTTCAAGTGCCTTTCCTCCCCAAATTACCCAGAATTCATTCTGTATACTTTGCTGCTACTTATTTATGGACGTGTTTTCTCCCCTGACAGAATGTCAACTCTTTCAGGACAATCTTATTTCCACTTTTGTGTTCCTCCCCACTAATTCTCCTACATCATAAGGGATTTGAATCCAGACCTCTCCTGACTTTAGGTCCATAGTTGTCGCTAGTAACCCCAGAAGCCTCTCTGAAGGTTTAATCAGGAGTTGTCTGACAAGAAGATTTGGTTAAAGTTTCATTCCTTGTCGGGATTCTCCTTTTCACCCCACTCTTCTCTAACAGTATGTCTCAATCCCTCACACCCTGGGTGTCCCCAGAGTGCTGTGAAGATAAATGAAATGAAGTAATGTATGAAAAGCTCTTTTGAGCTCTCCAGAGACGAAAAATCGGTTATTAACAGTCATATTCTGTGGTTCAGAGAGGACATTTAATAATTCTGATAGCTAGACTTGTCCATCTTAACAGCATCCAATTGCCTGAGTCTCCCAGAGGCCCGAAACTGGAAATAGAATTTTAAAAAAGTCAACCAGAGTGGAAAATATTTCAGTGCCCCCCCAAATAATGCCTAGGGAACCAAATGGCTCACAGCATAGTCTAGACACTGCAATGCAAAAGATGAGGTATTTTATCCTTGTAGTTGGCTGAAATTGAAGGGGAAAGGTTGTTTTGTGGTGGTTTGTTTTGTTTTGTTTTTTTCCCTTGCCAAGGAGATCTGCTCTCCTTTTGAAGGTCAGAAAAAGAGAGCAGCTAAATAGAGACTAAAGAAAATCTAAAGAAGGGCTGCCTCAAACTCTGCAGTGCTCCAGGCAAGCTGTGATTGACTGGTGAGAGGTAATAATGCTTGACATTCCAGGCCTAATCCTCCTAGATATTCCTTTGTGAGTGTGTTCTGGACTGACCATGAGCGTCCAGCCCTCATGCATATGCACAGTGTCAGCCAGTCCTCATTGTCAGGAAAATGCAATCAGTCACCGATAACTCGGACCCATTCTTTTTTGGAAAAAAAATACTGACTACATGCTGCTTGCATTTCTGATTATCTGGGAGGCTTCCCTTTCCCCACTTCAATCAAATGAGAGCCTCTAATAAAGTCCTAGGGTTCTCTCAAGCAAAAAACTACAATCAAGGCTCAAATTTGGAGGTTTTAATAAAATTAAGAAAAATATAATATATATAATAAAAAAATTTTTAAAAGGACATAGGGACAGCACAATGGACAGAGCACCAATTCTGGAGTTGGGAGGATCTGAGTTCAAATGCAACCTCTGACATTTACTAGCTGGGTGATTCTTGAAGTCAGGAGGATCTGAGTTCAAATCTGATCTCAGATACTCAATACTTCCTAGCTATGTGACCCTCAGCAAGTCATTTAACACTAATTGCCTCAGCAAAAAAAAAAAAAAAAAAAAAGTATATGCATATCAAAGAATTGTCTTCCAATAAATTTCTTTATGATTTGTTATTTGTTATGATATGTTTACTTTGTATACCTATTTTTATATACCTATATTCCCAGTGTTAAGTAAAAATTCTCAGGCATAAAAGGGATCATGAGTGGAAACAGTTTAAGGAGCTCTGATCTAGACCAACCTCCTTATTTTACAGATGAGAAAAATGATTCACATAAGGAAATGCAGGCAGCTAGTCAGTGTAGAGTTCCCAGCCTGGAGTCTGGCCTCAGACAAACTTACTAGCTGTGTGACTCTGGGCAAGTTATTTTACCCTGTTTGCCTCAGTTTCCTCATTTGTAAAATGAGCTGAAGAAGAAAATGGCACACGACTCTGATATTATTGCCAAGGAAACTCCAAATAAGACCATAGAAAGCCTGACCTAACTGAACAACAAATAACAAAGAAAGTATATTGAACCTGTGTCCTCTGCTCCAAATTCAGAGTTCTTTTCATTGCATCAAATTTCAGGAAAGGGTTAAGATGAATAGAAAAAGGGTCAGTATTATTGTTGTTCAGTCATTCCTGGTTCTTCTTAATCCCATCTGAGGTGTTTTTTGGCAACGATATTGGAGTGCTTTGCCATTTCCTTCTTTCCTTAACAGAAGAGGAAACTGAGGCAAACAGGGTGACTGCCCAAAGTCACACAGTAAGTGTCTGGGGCCACATTTGAACTCAGGTCTTCCTAACTCCAGGCTGGGAGTTCCATCACTGCACCACCTGGTTGCCTCTGTGCTAAAATGTAATCTGCTTCTAATTCTGCCCTTTTCACTAGATCAGCTCCTTTTCCTGAGATCCAAAGATGCCCTAGGATGGGAGAAACAGCTCGAGACCCATTAAACTCTACAAATTCTCTTCATCTTCCAGATTTCAGGGACCTTGAAAATCATCTGACCTCTTGATTTACAAATGGGAAAATTAAGTCTGGACTTTTACAATAGCCTGCTGGTTGGTCTTCTTACCTCAATTCTCCCTATCCCAAGCCATCTTTTACTCAGCAGCCAAAGTAATCTTCCTAAAGCCTAGGTCATCCCACTTTTCAATCAACTCTAGTTGCTTCCTTTTGCCTCTCAGATTAACTATAAAATCTTCAATTTGGCTCTTAAAGTCTTTGAGGTTTTGTTGTTGTTGTTGTTGTTTTTTTCCTGAGGCAATTGGGGTTAAGTGACTTGCCAGGGTCACACAGCTAGAAAGTATTAAGTGTCTGAGGCTGGATTTGAACTCAGATCGTCCTGACTTCAGGGCCAGGACTCTATCCACTGTGCCATCAAGCTGCCCCCTTTTAAACCCCTTTATAGGTCTGGCCCCCTCCTTCCTTTCTAACACCTTCCTTCTTTACCTTATAATATTATATTATGGACTCTTACCCAGTAGTATTGTCTTTGAGCCATGAATATTCCAGCTCTTGCCTCCAACATTTTCCCTGACTGTCCCCAAGCCTGGAATTCTCTCCCTCTTCATCTCCACCTCTTGTCTTCCTTCAAGTCTCAGCTATAGTCCCATACACAAGAGTCCCATTCAGTCTTTCAGAATCTTCATGTCTTTTCTATGAGATTACCTTCACTTTATCTTATATATTCCTTATTTGTAGATAAGTGTTTATCTGTTGTCTCTGAGTATAAAACCTGGCTTTTTAGTTTGATTCTTTTGCCTTTTTTTTTTTTTTTTTTGTATCCCTAGTGCTTAGCACAGTGACTGGTACATAGTAGGTGCTTAATAAATACCTGATGATTTAAGAGAGAGACAGATTTGCCCAAGTTTGCCCACAGTAATAAGGTTCAGAGCAACTTCAACCCAGACTTTCAAACTTGAGATCCAACAGTCTTTCCACTGTGCCACAGTGTACCTTGATCCAGAGAGGGAAGCAATTTCAAAAGCCAATCACCAGAGGTGCCTGAAATGGGCCAGACATAGCCCAGTGGCTCCAGGAGTGAAGAATCTTGCAGTTTTCAGCAACAAATTAACAGTGTCTACCAGGAACTCTTAGAGCTACAAAAAAAAGGAACTGAGTTTACACTGACCAAATATAGTGAGAGACCTACGCATCTTGCATAAGGCTGCGTGCCATCTGCCCTTGTGGAAAATGAGTGATTTGGAGCTATTCTGGGCTAGTGCAGCCCATTAAAACAAAGTGATAAATTAAAGCAGCTTTGGTACATCAAAAAAAAAATGTGGAATTGTTTGAAGATAGGCCCAAGCATCTAGACAGATGGTAAAAACTCTAGACTCTGCAGAAAGAAAGAGAATTTGCACACATCAACACACCAATCAATCTTTATCAGAAGTCTGCTAAGTGACGACACTGTATTAGGCACTTGGGGAAGAGGAAGAAAAAGGGGACTCAAATATTTTCTATACCCCAAACCCTGCTTATAGTACAACACTGAAAAAGAATGAAATTTAATGTAAGACATTAAATTGGGCAAATTGTCTCCATCTCCTGAATGGATATTATATTTCCAAATATTTCCTAAATATAAGACAAGGATTAGAATAATAGTCTTAATCTGAGGTCTCTGATTTTTTTTTTTCTATTTCATTATAATTGGTTTCCTTTTTAATCTCAGGTATTTTATTTTATGCATTTAAAAACATAATTCTGAGAACATTAAGCTTTACCAGGCTGCCCAAAGGGTCTCATAAAGAGAAAATTAAAAATTCCTAGATAAGACAATCTTTTTTTTTTTTTTAATTTTTAGGCTGGGGTTAAGTGACTTGCCCAGGGTCACACAGCTAGGAAGTGTTAAGTGTCTGAGACCAGATTTGAATTTAGGTCCTCCTGAATTCAAGGCTGGTGCTCTATCCACTGTGCCACCTAGCTGCCCCTTAGATAAGACAATCTTAATGTTCTCTGTGGTTCCTAATACCATGAAAGCTTTTACTTTAAAAGAGAAAGAGGATCATTGACCCTTTTTCTACTAATGACATCCTAATGTACATTCTCCAACTTTTGTAAAGAATAAAAACATTTCAGCAAAATCAACCAACATGGTACCTTGCTCGCATTATCACTAACTCTGGGGTCAGAAGCTTGGGTTTGAATCTCACCCATACTTATTACCTGGGTAACCTTAGGCTTAATCTAAATTCTTAAAGGCCTTGTTATAAGTGAGAACGTTGGAAGAGATGGTCTCTGGGATCCATTTCTACTTTTCATCTGAGACTGGTTCTCTTCAAAAATGAAGCTCAGACAACAACAATCACAGGGTCTGTGATCCTGTGGGGTCCTACTATGTGCTCTGGCTTGGGTTAACTGTGGAGAACTATTGGGGGAAAAGGTACAATGAAATGGAGATACACTGGACTTTCACTTCCCTTCTTTACTCTCTGTATGAATCACTTACCCTCCCTTGAAAGAAATTTACTCATCTGATTCTGGATCAGATGGCTGCTGAGGTTACTTCTAACTCTTCATCTCTGGTTGTTTGATTCTCTGAGCTATGAAGAACAAGCCCAATATTCCACATGTATACAGTCTTATCTCTCTACCCAAAGGAGGAAGGTGGGTGAAGGCTGTGACTGAGAGGGACTTAAGATTTTAAGAGCAATTTCCATTCAAAATCCAATGCAACTTGGACACATGAGATTCTCATTCCTGTGGAAAAAATCCATGAGTTTTCTCATTTGTAAAATGAGAAATGATATCTAACTGTCTTATTGGGGTATTATAAAGGTCAAAGGAGAGGATATATGTAAAAATACCCTGTTAATCTTAAAATGCTTGCTGTTGTTGTTATCTCTCTTGGGGAGGGGGGGAGTAATTTTGACTATTAAGCATGAGTAATCCTCTTAATGGACATCGAGGTGGCACAATGGGTAGCCTCAGGAAGTCTCATCTTCCTGCGTTCAAATCTGACCTTAGACACTTAATACTAAGTGGCTGTGTGCTTTAGTTCCCCATCTGTGAAATGAGCTGGACAAGGAAATGTCAAACCACTCTAGTATCTTTGCCAAGAAATAGGGTCACAGAGAGTCAGACAATGGCAAACCACTCCCGTATCTTTGCCAAGAAAATTCCAAATGGGATCATGAAGACTTAGACATGACTGAAAAATGATTAAACAACAATAATCCTTTTAATATCTGTAGTTCTTCAATGGTTTCTAGATAGAGTACCTAAGGGTTGGTTAGGATTGGTATCCAACAGCCCCCTTGGCATATGACTTGCTTCCTTGAATGTGAATTTGGAAAACTAAAATACTGAATCAAGTCCATCTGGACAACTAACACACCTAACTGGTCTCCCTGCCTTAGGCATCCCCCATCTCCATTTTCTCCTATAGTCAAAAGGATGTTAAAATCATTTTCTTCTTTTTTTTCTTTTCAAAGTGATTTTCAAACCATGGGTCTGACTCTAATGTTCCCCTACTTAAGAAATTTCAACGCCTCCCTCATGACTATAGGATTGGACATACACTCCTCTGTTTGTTTTTTAAAGTCCTTCATAATCCGACCTCAACCTATCTTTCCAGCATAATTACAAGCAGCATGAATACAACATCTGAAGATTGGCAAGTTACTTTACATATATGTTAATATATTTGATCCTCAGAATAATCCCAGAAGGAAGAGATATTATTACCCCCATTTTACATCTAAGGAAACTGAGGTTAAGTGATTTGTGCAGTCACATAACTAGTAACTGTCAAAGACCAGATTTGAGCTGAGATTTCAGGGCTGTACCAGGGACAACACCTATTTATGCACCCCCACCCCCTTTACCTTCTATACATTCCAGTCTTACTGACCTTTTCCCATTTTCTTAGTTTTGCCTTCTTTGTGTCCTTTGCCTTGGATGTTCTTTCCACTCACGTCTGCCTCTTAGATTCCCTTAAGAATTCTGTTAAGATTCAGCTCAAGTATCACATTCTTCATGAAGCCTTTTCTGGCATTCCCAAGCTTCTATTGGCTCCCTCAATCACCTTGTATGCATTTTATATTTATAAGCATATGGCCATAAATGTGTCTAAAACTAATGTGTGTAATACCAGTTTGTACATGTATACATATAGGAATTTATATTTATATAATATATATGAAATATTTGCCTATTTCATATATAAATTCTTATATGTATACACATACAAAAAAATCGCATGTATACATGCACTTACTAAAAGAGACATACATAAACATGTTAGGATATACAGATGAACATATATATATATATATAAATATATATATATATATATGTGTGTGTGTGTGTGTGTGTGTGTGTGTGCAAACAAAACCTGTATCTATTTAAATGCGAATAGATACAAGATGATGGGGTAAATATATACATAAACATATCAAGATGTACAGGTGCATACATGTAAATACATTTGTGTATGTGTGTATACCCATGTGTGTGTTTGTATACAGCTAGATATAAGGTAATGGCTGAATATATAAATATGTATGGGCATGCAGGTGCACACATATAAATCCATGCAATTGTAAATACATACCAAATAGATGTAAGATGATGGGGTAAATACCGTGTTTCCCCGATAATAAGACACTGTCTTATTATTTTTTTGGGACTAAAAAACACCAGAGGGCTTATTTTCAGGGGAGGGCTTATTTTATCCTCCATCATGCCCCTTTTATCCTCCATCATGCCCATTTTAGCCTCCATCATGCCCCTTTTATCCTCCATCATGCCCATTTTAGCCTCCATCATGCCCCTTTTAGCCTCCATCATGCCCTCTGAGTGCTTATTTTATTCTCCATCGCTTACTGACTTACCGAGTTTTTAGATGGTCCTGTCTCAGCTCTACTCCGCGGCGCTGCTCTCAGTAGCGCCAGCAAGCAAATCACCAGGGAAGAAGAGGATGACGCGCTCACTGCTGCAGCTCTGATTGGATGCAGCTCGGAGCGCGACGTGCGTTTCACCCGGGAGGGGAGGGCGGCGCTGCTTACTGAAGGTACCGCTACGCAGCATATAGCGCAGGGGATCACCATGATGACCGTTTTCATAGTAAGTTCGATAGGGCTTATTTTCGGGGGAGGGCTTATTTTAGCGGATATTAAAGAGTATGTGGGTGTCTTATTTTCAGGATAGGTCTTATTATCGGGGAAACACGGTATATACTTATATACATACACATAATAAACATATCCAAAATATAGAGATAAAAATGTGTAAATCCATTTAGATACATGTATATATCCTCAAAAGACATTTGTGTCTTTGTATACAAATAACTACAAGGTAACAGTGGAATGTATAAATATGTTTGTATACAAATAGATGCAAGGTAATGGCTGAATATATAAATATGTACACACATGCAGTGCACATATATAAATGTGTGCAATTTTATTTACACACAAAGTAGATGTAAGATGATGGGGTGAATACACACATATGCATCTATGTGTGTGTTTTCATCCCATCATCTTACATCTATTTTTTTGTGTAAATAAAATCTACATATGCATCTATATAGATACACACAATATACACATGTAATACACATATGTAAAGATATGCAGGTGCACATATGTAAATATATACAAAGACACATATCTTTTGTGGATACACACACACACACACACACACACACACATATATATATATATATATATATACGTATATATACACATACATGTGTGTATGTATGTATCCACAAAAGATATGTGTCTTTGTATACAAATAGATACAAGGTAATGGCTGAATATATAAACCTGTATGGACATGCAGTGAACATATATAAATACATGCAGTTGTACAAAATAGATATAAGATGATGGAGTAAATACATATATATATATGCATCTATGTACATACAATATACATATGTAATACACGTATGTATAGATATACAGATGCGCCTATGTAAATATATTTAGATATGTATGTATACCTACAACACACACAGATACAAACTCACACACATATATTACACACACACACATATGTATTAACATAAAATAGATACAAGGTGATTAGCAAATATATAAACAAGTACAAACATGCAGATACATATACATATATATATGTCTGTATTGGATGCCCCCATATAATGCATATATATATGTATACACATATACACATAGATACAAGGGGATATATATGTAAAGATACTCAAGTGCACATGTATAAATACATTTATGGATGTGTGTATATCCACAAAAGATAAATAAATAAATATATGTGTGTGTGTGTGTGTGTATGTGTGTGTTTGTATACAAATAGATACAAAATGATGGAGTGTATATATATATATATATATATATATACACATACATATAGATGTATATAAACATATATGCTGATATACAGATATAAAACATATATGCATTGTATATATACATATGTACACACATATGTATTTATGTTGATTCACTGACTGATATGTATACTTTTATACCTGGGTGTATATGTTATTTTTGTGTGAAAGATCTTAAAGCTCCTTAAGGGCAGAGATTGCTTTTCCTTTGTTTTTGGATTCTCAGGGCCTGGCACATAGAAGGTCCTTAATAAATACTTGTGGATAGAGTAGTTGAAATTGTATTAGGAGCCCATTTAAATGAAAAGGGGCCTAGCATTAAAACTAAATCTTCTAGGGGAGGAAGCTCAATTACATAATTAAGTAGAAACAAAATGAAAGTGGGCTGAATAACCCAGCAGATCAGGTCCAAGGCTCTGTCCTTAGAAGGCATGGGTGGCCTCTTAGGGCCCAGGTGGTGCTGGGACTAGAAGCTATTTTTATGGAGACTTGTCAGTGACCTTGAGAGCTGATTGCCACCAGGCCTTCCATTACTTCATATTTTAAAGAGAGGAGTTGGAATAAGAGGGAAAGTCCAGATAAAGGGTGAAGTCCCTCCTCCTTGAACCCTAAACCCCAGAAGAATTGAGGCACTGAAATACTGCTTTTAAGACATTGCTACCTTGCAGTCTGTGGCCTGCAAACAAATCTGATTTTCTTTAGGCTTCCAGGACTGTAGAGGTTTCTGATTTAGCCTCTGGGTTTCCCCTTCTACTCACATAAGTCACACCCATTTTACTTCCTGGGGGACTGGCTTTATAAGGTTTGGTGGCTGAAAAATTCACCCCCTACAGCTGATCTTTGGGTGCTAAGCCTTTTGAAACTCCGCTAGGCCCAGCATCAAACTAAAGGTATGAAGTTTCTCACTGAGCTCATTCAAAGTCTTTCCAGATTAACAGGCCTTGCCTTGCTAGAGTTTGTACTCTCTTGCCACTATTCTTTTTTCACTTAAAAAAAAAAATTTTTATTGTTTCTTCCTTTTGTCTGTGCCTTGTCTTTTCCTTCCCCTATCTGAATAGTTCTTTGTAACAAAGGAGAAAAAATAAGCTAACATTAACCAAGTCAGATAGTATATATAATATTCCATATCCATAATTATCCACTTGGATAAAGGTGTATTGTCACACCTTTTTTAATCTCTCTCCTCCTCCCTCCAGCCAGGGCTAAGCAAATTATTATAATTTTACAGCATTCAGGATGCAGAATTTTGTTAATTGTTTTTCTTTCTAATTACATTGGTATAGTAGCCATGTCTATTATTTCCCTGGTTCTGCTCATTTTACTTTGCATGAGTTCTTCTGTCTTCTCATCCTTTACTATATTTATTGTTTCTTCCAGCACAGTCATATTCCATAATATTCATATACCTCAATTCATTTAGCACTTGCCCAGTCAGCTGATATTTATTTGGTCTCCAGGTCTTTACTCTGTAACTACAGCTTTTGAAGAGTCGTTTCCATGCGACGAGGATCTGCTTATTAAAAATTCTGTTTGCTGAGAGGATGTCTTGAAAAGGCTATTTTATTCCATAGTTTCATCAATTTTCTCTAGAATGGATCCATAATGGTGTCTTAAATGAGTTAAATGCTCTAGAGAATTGAGCAATTAAATCCTCTGATCGATCCCATCCCTGTACATTGGTGGGGATGAATGACTTGGAACAAAAATTTTCTTTGTTATACTGCAAAGTTTTGGTCCCAAATGACATTACTTTATTCCACCTCTTCACTTACGTCAATTTTCACCAATCTCAATGAAGACATTTTTGGAACATGATAGAAACCCCATGCTTTAAGAACTATCAATCCCATGCTCATTTTTTCTTATAAATTATATAGTCTTAGACTTAACTAAAAGAAGCCTTAGAGACCAGTTAACTTAATCCCTTTGTGAGAAAACTCACAGAAAAAGATATTGTGACTTGCTCAACATGATAAGTAGAAGAATTTGGATTTGGACACAAGCCTATTGATACCAAATCCAACACTTTTTCTCCTACTCAACTTTGTAAAACTCAGTCCTAGAATGATAGAACTGGGATGGATCATGGAGATCATCTACTACATCCTGACATCCTACAGATGAAGAAACTGATGGAGGAAGGGCCCAAAGTCACATAGTTAGGGGCACAACTGGAATGAGAGCCTAGCCAAATAGGACACCATCTTGCCCAGTACCTACCCAACTATTAGCTCAAATGGAAGGAATGTTTCCAGAATCCTACAATTACAAATAGTCCTGTCCTGTTTTGCCCTGTGAGGTGGGTGTCAATTTTGCCCACTTTGTGACAGAAATATATCCTTATGAAGAACATGGGGGAAGCTCCCTGACTGGAGAACAATGTGCTACCCTGCACAGCCAGAGACAGAATAATTCATTACTGTGACCCTGATCAGGGTTACAAGTCTATGATTTATCATAGGATGCTAATCATTCATACTCCGTTTTCAACTCCATTGTTTGAACTCCATTTTGAATGCTAGACTCTCCATCTGACATACTTTGTCAAAGGCAAAATTTGAAACCTTAAAGAGGAATGAATTCATGTTTACTATCTTGGTACACTTTAAAAAAATAATTTCGAATAGAAAAAACTTGTTTGAGATAAATTTTTATGGTTTGTAAGTAGCACAAGAATATTTTGGAGGCAGTGATCCTATGACCATGCAGAAAGAAGGTATGGCTCATTTTGGGGAAGGAAACTCTAAGATCAAATTAATTTTATGAAACATGACTTTGTGGAATAGATTAAGTGATATATTATGTAAAACTAGTGCTTTTTTTTCCTAATCAAGTGCCCTGGCTCTCAAAACCTGATGTCTTCCTTTTTTCCAAGAAAACATAGACACATCTATCTCTTTTGTAATAAGGATCTGCTACATGTACAGAGTATCTGGCAAAGTCATGATGATGTGAAACAGAAGTGCCTTGGAGAAATTGTAGATTACCTGTAGACCTTTGTAGAGACTTTGTAGACCCCTAGACATATGGCCAGCAAGAGAACTTTTCAATTTTTTCGAAGCCAGACCAGAGGAGCCTCCCAAAAGCAACTATCTTCAGCCTAAACTCTTCTTATTCCCTTTACCTACATTTTTTGGGAGAATCTTGTGGACTCCTCTCCTGACACCTAAGAGACAATGTTGCAAGGGAGTGAAACCTTGGGATCTTCTCTCAATTGAGACCATTTGAATCTGAGAAACACATCTTGGTCCTTGATCTCTGCACTTTCTTTGTTTCTAAATTTCTTTCTTTCTTTCTTTGTTTCTAAATTTCTTTCTTTCTTTCTTTCTTTCTAAATTTCTTTCTTTCTTTGTTTCTAAATTTCTTTCTTTCTTTGTTTCTAAATTTCTTTCTTTCTTTCTTTGTTTCTTTCTTTCTTTCTTTCTTTGTTTCTAAATTTCTTTCTTTCTTTCTTTCTTTGTTTCTAAATTTCTTTCTTTCTTTCTTTCTTTCTTTCTTTGTTTCTAAATTTCTTTCTTTCTTCCTTTCTTTGTTTCTAAATTTCTTTCTTTCTTCCTTTCTTTGTTTCTAAATTTCTTCCTTCCTTCCTTCCTTCCTTCCTTCCTTCCTTCCTTCCTTCCTTCCTTCCTTCCTTCCTTCCTCCCTCCCTCCCTCCTTCCCTCCCTTCTTCCCTTCCTTCTTCCTTCCTTCCCTCCCTCCTTCCCTCCCTCCCTCCTTCCCTCCCTCCTTCCTTCCCTCCCTTCCTCCCTTCCTCCCTCCCTCCCTCCTCCCTTCCTTCCTTCCTTTTTTCTTTCTTACATTTTTCTTCCTTCCTTCTTCTCTCCCTCCCTTCCTCACTAGAGGAAAGGAAATGGAGTCTCTGATTGTGTTTTATGGGGTGATGAGTTAGCTTAAATATCCCAGAATTTGGGAGTCTGGGTCATGCAGCCAGCACAGTATTAATGCCTTGAAGAACAAAGAATGAACTTTCTACAGTCAGATCAATGAAAGATAAGACCAGGTTTCATCTAACAATCAGGTGACATTTGAATGTGGATTTGGTGGGATCCATGTTAGTTTGGAAATGAGTTAAGAATGTTTATATCCTTATTCTTGCTATATCTTTGAAGTAAATATCATTCTGTAAAAACTAAATAGTTACATAGAATTAGAACTTGAGTCCTTCATATCTTAAATAAGGGAATAACTCTGGTGAGGGCTCAAAGTGATGGCAGTAAAAAGAAATGGTCCAACCCCTTAAGTGCTCTAAAATCTTGAAAGAATATGTGGTTTTCCTGGCTCTAGGAGAGTGAACTAGAATAAATTCAGTAGAGTGAACTAGAATAAATTCAGTAACTTTTTAGCACAGGGATTTTTAATTTGGGGGCTGAACGTGTTCTTCAGTTGAGGTAAACTTGTTTGTTTTTTTAAAAAAACATTTTTATAAATATTTCAATATAATTATCTTCCTTTGTAATCATATTGACTTTATTTTGAACATTTAAAAATATTATTCTGAGAAGAAGTCCTTAGGCTTCAGCAGACTGCCAAGGAATCCATTATATAAGTAGAAAGGTTAATAGCCCTTGGACTAGAGGGCCAGGAGGAAGTGGCTGCATGACTTGGGACAAATCACTTAATCTCAATTGATCCCTTCAGTCTGTGTTGTTACAGAAAAGGAATCAGGATTCTCAAATCTTAGTATTAGAAGGTGCCAACCCACATCTGGCTAAATATTATTATTTCTAGTCCTTTTAACTTAACAAAAAAAAAAAAGATATGTTTTGTTTTCACCTCACTTCTTAACGTATCTCTTTTCTTTCCCTTAGTCATCCCTTGTACCAAAAATATAAAAAGAAACGAGAAAAAAATTTAAAAACAGCCAACACCTCAATGGTGTCATGCAGTACTTGCAATGTTCCACTCCCACAGTCCCTTGTCTCTGCAAAGAAATCGCCTGATTCATTTTTTTAATCCAAGTATCCAAGGAACTTTCATCGCTCCTCCAGAAGGCATATTAAAAGGGTACAGTCTTCCCCCTCCAGTAGTCTGGGCCTAACCACAGATTGGTTTGGTTGTCTCCACTTACAGGGCACCCAGTTCTGACTTTTTCTTTCCAGAACTTGTTTCCAATCTTTTCCCTGGTTCTGGTCATACCCTTACTCTTCCTCCTGCTCTCCCTGTCTTGGGCTTCTGTTCTTTTTGAGAGCTGAGGTTCATTTTCCCTGGTCAGAACTCCCCACAACCTTTGCCATGTTATTGCCCAGCGAGCATGTCCTCAGTTGCCTATGTATGGTTTCAGAAGATGGGCACCAAGATTGGCCAGACTGGAGATTAAAGTAGATGCAGAGTGGGAAATAAGACTAAAGTGGATAGAGAGAAAAGGAAAGAAGGAACCATGTGCTGTGTTACTGGATGCCCTGGTCCCTTGAACTGGGGCAAATATGGTCATAATGAATGTTGCCTATGTAGACTGTGGAACTTTGGTATAAATTATTTCTGGGAATTTCTCTATCATCTCTATGGAAGCTAGAACAGGCCTCTTTCCACTTGAGAAATATCTATTTAGAAACAAGAACCATTACAGGATCCTGAACATTTATAGCCAAAATAAGTTTTCTGCCATATGTTATCTCTTGATCCCTCGGGTAGGGGAGGGCTCTTCAAGAGACCAGCTCATCTGGCCCACTGAGATCTGCAGTATATTCTAGGAGATCCTTTGTTTCTATTCAGTATTTTCTTGTGGGTTATGCTCTGGACTACAGAGGGAATGAACAAGATTATTGTAGGCGCATGAAAATAAGTTGAGAAGAAACACTCACTTGAAATAGAGGATGGTAACCATCAGTTACCATGGCTGGAAAATTTCACTGTGGGGTCCTAAGCTTCTAGTCCCTGACCTTTGCAAGGGGAGTCCTAAATAATAGATACCAGTGAAACAGTTGAAACTTTTCCATCTTGGTTGGACCTGACAATATTTGTTTTCCACTAATACAGTCTTTGGTATCCCAAGGTCAGCTCCACAATAATGAGACATCAAAACAGTATT
The DNA here is from genome assembly GCF_048593235.1 of Sminthopsis crassicaudata. Taxonomy (NCBI): domain Eukaryota; kingdom Metazoa; phylum Chordata; class Mammalia; order Dasyuromorphia; family Dasyuridae; genus Sminthopsis; species Sminthopsis crassicaudata. The sequence continues at coordinate 42,117,637 of NC_133619.1, forward strand.
TTTATGGAGATTGAAAATTCTATTTATGTTAAAAATGACTCCTCAGGGCAACTTTCAAATAAAATATTTTCCTGCCTAATCCCATCATTGGTTTTCTTGGATAACTTTTCATCATTTCTTTCTTGCCAAGAGAGAAGGTTGTTTATGGTCAGCACTTTTTAAATACACATGACTCTACAACAATATGAAGGAGGTGTGAGCTATTTACTCCAAACAGCTGAAGAATTTTACAGCTCATTCCATAAGCTTGACATTGTTTATTTTAAAAATATACTTTCATAGATATATTTTGCTTTTATATAACCTACACTTTTCAATGTATCTCCTCTCCCCCTCTCACAGAGTCATCTTTTATAAGAATGAAAAAGAACAACAAAAAAAACAGAAAATGAATTCATAAAAACTTATCAACATATTGAGAAAAATAAAATGCTATTTTTTAAAATTTGTCAACATATTGAAAAAGTTTGTCATTAAAGGCCATACTCATAGTCCCTTTCCCCAAACTTTTCAAAGGTGGAGGAAGAGTTTGACATGGTTAACCGATGCAATGTTTCTTCCAGATTGTCCCTCATTTACTCCAACCTTGCCTTCTATTTGAATCTTTCATTTTGTAGAAATGTTATGCCATGATTGTTCTTTCTTTCTTGCTAATTTGCCTTCCTTCTATACCTAAAACTAAAGCTGAATATTCACTTCCTGTATCCTCATAGTCCTTCAAAAATCAGGTTTCCTTCTTGTCTGGGTTCTAAATTGAATCAGCTCTACTTTCCCTATAGCCACATGGACGTCATTCTGCCCTCAGAAATGCCCTCTTTTCTACCACAGACATAGAGAGCATCTGACTCATTTTTATCTCTCTTGAAGCAATCCATCAACCTCAGTCATTAACTCATGGTTTCTTTCATGCTGTTTAATCTCTTCTTCTATAATCTTAGGTCTTTTTTCAAATTTCCTGCTTTCTCCATAGTTCTACCCTTCCAGTTCTACCCTTCCAGGAGTTGCCTGAGTTACTGAAGTCCAGGGTCATATAGCCAACAGCTATCAGAGATGAATCTTCAACTCAGGTGAGCCTGCCTGGTTCTAAGGCCCCATCTCCAGTCAGTTCTTAACTTTGCCTTGCAAAAAAAGATAAACTATAATTTCCATAGGTCTAGAATCTCACTAATATGGAAACTCTCTTCTAGAGAACAAAGTAAAATACTTGGCATTACTTGTTAATGAAATTTCTTGGAGAACAATGTTTGTGCCTATCTAATTTACACTGTCTGATCCTTAAGGGGCATAGAGCTCCAGATCTGAATCTCTTTCATAAGCAAAAAAAAAAAAAAAAAAAAAAAAAAAAAAAAAAAAAAAAAAAAAAAAAAAAGCCAACAACAACAAAAAACCACAATAACTGCTTCCTCATCAAGCTCATTCTGTCTCTAGACCTGTTGTATCATAGATTTAGATCTGGAAGAAGCCTAAAGGTCTTTAAACACAATCTTTCCTCTTTACAGATGAAAAAAAGAACAACTAAGCCCCAGAGAGCAGATTTGATTTTCCCATTACACACAAGTAAAAAATGGCAGTGCTGAGATTTGAACTCAGATTTTCTTTATCCATCATACCCACTGACTCAAAAGCATCTGTGGCTACTGCTGCCTAGAGCTTAAAGCTACAAATAATAGAATTTTTCTATTCCTAATAGAATTTTGTATTATTCAATTTTTTTCTATTCTTTACCCATTTTTCATCTCAGGCAAAGAAACTTACCTGCTATTCCCTACACATGATATTTTACCTCTTACCTCCCAGTTTTTGTACATAGGACCCCCCATGCCTGGAATATATTCTTTCCTTAATCCTAGATTCTTTATAAATGCAGCTCAAGTGCTAACTCCTATGGAAAGCTTTTCCTCATCTCCCACTACCAATTGTTAGCACTCTTGAAATTACCTTGTATTCATTTTACTTGCATATAAATTGAATGTCTTTTCCTCTCATCCCCCACAGGAGACAATAAACTCTTCAAGGGCAAGGATTCTTTGATTTTTGTCTTCCTATCCCCTGGGCTTAGCACATCAGAGTCACTTAATAAATATCCTTAATAAAAAAATTAAGAGTCTTTAATAAATATTGGATGCTCCAATCACTGCTATGAATGTCAGAATAAAGAGACGCCGAGCACTTTCCAAATTCAGAAGGTGTTATCTCTCAAAGTTAAGAATGTTACAGCCTCCAAGGCTACATGAGTGGGTAATATTCCCAAGGCACCAAGGCATGGTGGAAGGAGAACTGGACTCAGAGTCAAGAGATTTCATTTTGCTATTTCTAAGTCACATGGCCTTGTTTCAGTTTTTCCATCTGCAAAATGTGGGCAGCTAACAAGACCTCCATGAGCCCTTCCAACTGTAATATTCTATCTATGTTAATTCAACCAGCAGGGACATCATTGGCCCAGCAAGTTAGTGGGAAGATTGGCCTTAGGCAAAGATGGAAGTAGCCAAGTTATTTATTCTTCAGTGTCTTTTCCAGCTCTAGACTTGTGATCCCCTTTAAAATTCTCCCTGCACTGCAACTTCTGATCTCAAGACCCTACTCCAATGGGCTTGATTAATGTTTCTCAAACTAATTGGTCATGGAACACTTCAGTGCTTGAAAGATATATCTATAGCATTGAGCTAAAGTACTGATGACCCTGTTGGGGTTCAGAAGGAACCCCTGAAATGTTAGGGTTCCAGACCAGTGCCACAAAGTATCTCAAAAGAAGTTGCAGGCTCAGACCCATCTTTAAGTCAAAGGGCAAAATTTCTTATAATTGTAACACAATTAAAATGGATTAAGTTCCCAAAAAAGTTAGTAAAGAACCAGGAACAAGAAAGTAAATTTATAGGGAAAAGTGAAAAGGACCAGGTGCTTCAAGTCTCTGATAAGATACTTTTATAGCTTTGGGGTGGAATTGAGGAGTGGTCTGGTTCTGACTCTGTGGGCAGGTATAATTCCCATAATTCTCTGGGTAAAGCTTATGGGGATGGGAGTAGAGGGAATCTTCAAGAGGTGCTTTTTAGGACTGAAACATCACTAGGTCAAGTGGTGGATTATTGTTGCTAATTAGTCCCAGAAACCCTGTTATCACAGACTTACAGGCTGTTATCTGACAGTCAGAAATATTTGCAGCCTTAGCATCCTGGTCAGATGGAAGTATATCATTTTTAATTAGATCACTCCCAAGGCCAAGACACCTTGGGGGTTATTGCTACATCTCCCCATGAGCTGTACTACCTCAGACCAACTGACTGAACTAAAGGCATCTTTCATTCTGAACAATTTTTTTTTGTCATTGCAGATAATTAGACAAATCTCTTTAATAGTATTTCCCCCCAATTATATGTAAAGATAATTTTTAGCAATTATTTTTACAAAATTTTGAATTCCAAATTTTTCTCCTTCCTTTTCTCCCCTCCTTTCTTCCTAAAATGTTGAGTAAGTTTATATAAGTTATATATGTATAATCAAGTAAAAGTTAGTTACAGTAACTAAAGAAGAAACAGATCAAAGGGGAAAAACAATGAAAAAAAAATAAAGTGAAAATAGTATGCTTCAATCTGCATTCAGCTTTTTTTTCTGGACGTGGAAGGAAAGCCTTCATGAGGCTTTTGTAATCATCTCAGATTATCGTATTGTTGAGAAGAGCTTAGTCACTCATAGTTGATCATCACACAATGTTGCTATTACTATGTACAATGTTCTCCTAGTTCTGTTCGTTTCACTTTGTATCAGTTCATGTACATCTTTCCCGATTTTTCTGAAATCTGCCCCCTCAGCATTTCTTATTGCATAATAGTATCCCACTACATTCATACACTATACCTTTCCTAATTAATGGGCAGGGTATTTACAATTTTTTTTTTGCTACCACAGAAAGAGCTATTAAAATATTTTTGTACATATAAGTCCTTTTTCCTTTTTTATTATCTCTTTGAGATACAGACCTAGTTGTAGCATTGCTGAGCCAAAGGAGTGTGCACAGTTTTGTGGCCATTTGGATATGGTTCTAAATTGCGCTACAGAATGGCTGGATCAGTTCACAACTCCACCAACAATCCATTAGCATTTCATTTTCTCACATCCTCTCTGTTTTGTATTAGTGTGGATTTCACGAAGGAGGCTCTATAAAACTAGTGCAATGTCATCTATGGATAGAGATGCTCAATGTACATGAGAGGCTTAATAAGTATCTGTGGACTCAAACTGAATCCTGTTAACAACAGCATTCTCTCAGGGGTATCACACAGATTTGAGTACTAGAACACTAAAGTCTTGGAAGAATTAAGAATGTGAAGCGTGCCCCAAACAATGAAAAGATTCATGTTTGACATGAGTTACAAACTATGTCTCGCTTACTTAAGAAAAGTAGCAAAACAGATTAAGAAGTTACCCCCCAAAGGAGTGGAGCTTGAACAGGTTCATAAGAATGAGAAATCACAGATAATCAAAGCCTGTGGGTATAGGATATCCCCTAGATAAAGAGAGCCTGGGGAAATCTGGGATAAAAATAGAGGAAATTAAGCCAATTTTATATTTCCTTCTAACACTATATGTAATAGAGATTCCCTTACACAAATATATGTATATGCGTAATTTTATGTGTTTTAACTATAGAGACAAATTATGGAGAAAACTGCATTCAATGATCTGCTGTATACTGACATTTAGTGAGGTGTTAAACATGGAGATATATTTGTCAAAGGCCTTTGCCAGCCTTACAGAAGATGGCTTGTGTAAGTCCTTGTGTGAGATCCAAACAAAGAAGGATTTCTTGTTTCTGGGGCTTTCTCTACACATGCTTATTCATAGATTCCATTATCCTGATTTCATCATGCCCTGAAATACCACAATGCCCCTTCAGTGAAATCCACATCGATGTAAAAGAGATTGGTCTAATTATCTACAGTAGAAAAGAAAAGGGAATATGCTCAGAATGTAATACACAGTTGGACAGACAGCCCAAGAAATTAACCCATCATTAGATGGATTGTAGTTGGATAGATGGATAATGAATTGGATTTCAGCCTGAGGATGAGATGAAGACCAAACTGGACCACATTTGGAATTAAAGAAAGACTTTCATTTTACCAAAGTGTTGGGAAAAGAAACAAATCAAGGGATCTTATTTTCTAGCATTTACTTTTGTCTATCCCTTCCAGGATGAAATCCCTTATGACACTATGAAGTGACTCAGAAGCCTACCAGGCTATACAGCTTTCCAATGCTTTATATGTCACCTGAAATTGTGATTCTTGAGAAACTGGGAAACTGGGATCTGCAGCCACATAGACTAATTAGGGGAATTATAGTGTTTTATTTTGTTTTTTAAAGATGACTCCATTGTGCAAGGCCACAAGAAAAAATCCAAGATGTTTCTGCAGGTAGTAGGGACATAGGATTTAAGTTCTAGAAAAGAAAGGCTTATTCTCCAATTGATAAATGGTCAAATGATATAAACAGGCAATTTTCAGATGAAGAAATTAAAACCATTTCTAATCATATGAAAAGGTGCTCTAAATCATTATTGATCAAAGAAATGCAAATTAAGACAACTCTGAGGTACCACTATACCTCTTTCAGATTGGCTAAGATAACAGTTAAAGATAATGTCAAATGTTGGAAGGAATGTGGGAAAACTGGGATACTAATACATTATTGGTGGAATCGTGAGCAGATCCAACCACTCTGGAGAGCAATTTGGAACTATGCTCAAAGGGCTATCAAACTGTGCATACCCTTTGATCCAACAGTGTTTCTACTGTATCCTAAAGAGATCCTAAAGGAGGGAAAGGGACCCACATGTGCAAAAATGTTTGTGGCAGCCCTTTTTGTAGTGGCTAGAAACTGGAAGATGAATGGATGCCCATCAGTTGGAAAATGGATGAACAAGAAACCTCACAATATTACTTGTAACATTCATAACTGTTAGACTTCCTGGAAGGGATTGATACTTAATTAACTCCACAAAAAACCAAATCTCCCACTGCATTCAGTCATCCTGATCTACATCTGGCCACTGGACCTAGATGACTCTGGAGGAGAAAGTCAGGCGGGTGACTTTGCGCAGCCCTCCCTCACTCAAATTCAATTCACTTGCATGTCAAGACACCACTTCTCTGATATCATGGTTCTCTTTGAGAAGGAAGGACAAAACAATAATAATTCCACAATAAGTCAAGATTAGATCTTCATTTCAAAATTACAAAAGTGTAGAAGCAACCAGCATTAAATTGCTTATATTAAATTACTTTTAGAAGCTAAAAAAATGCTTAGGAAAGGAGACTAGCATTGAGATTAAGGTATACTACTGTCATTGGAGAAAGCTAGCCTTTATATAGATCTTTAAATTTTGTAGTTTGTGCTATACATGTGTTAAATAAGTTTATTTTCACAACAAACCTGAGGATTATTATCCTCATTTTGCAGATAAGAAAATTGAGGCATAAAGAGGTTAAGTCATTTGTCTCAAGTCTAGTAAGTATCTGAGAGAGAGCTAAAATTTGGGGTTTTTTGCTTTATCCACTGAATATGTTAGAAATGTCAATGTTAGGAAATACATAATAATAACTGAAAACTTCAAATGAGCCACTCAGAATCTCCTATTAAATAGTTTTCACTTAACATTGCATTATCAAGTTCTAATTGCATTTAATTAATACTCATGTACTTCATTAAATACTTTTTGGCACCCAAAATTATCTATGTTAAAATAGCTAATGGGGGGAATCTAAGAAAACAAAAACTGATGCTTGAAATATTTTCTCAAAAGGACATTATTAAACTAAAAAGTAAGGTTGCATTAAGTCTTGGAGACCACAAGAGGGTGCTGGTGCCTCGGAAAGAAGCCATGGGCTTCAGCCATCTGATCTAAACCTGTAAGGGCAGCCCTGTGAAATGGTGTCCAATTATAGCTTAGATTGTGCTCCTGAGCACTAATGGGAATAAGATGAAGGGGAGATAGAGGGGAAGGGAAGGAGGGAAATAAATAAGGATCCAAAGGGTGGAGAGTGAGGAGGAAAAAAAAAGACAGAGAGGGAGGAAGGGATGGAGAAAGAGAGAGATACAAAGAGAGGGAGAGACAGACAGACAGAGAGACAGACAGGTAGACAGAATCAAAGAGATAGAGACAGAGACAGAGAAACAGAGAGACAGAGACAGAGAGACATATAGAGAGACAGGCAGAGGTAGACAGAATCAAAGAGATAGAGACAGAGACAGAGAGATACATAGAAAGACAGACAGAGGTAGACAGCATCAAAGAGATAGAGACAGAGACAAAGAGACACATAGAGAGACAGGCAGAGGTAGACAGAATCAGAGAGATAGAGACACACAGAGAGAGACAGAGAAACAGACAGAGAGAGGAGAGGGAGAGAGAGACACACAGAGAGATAGACAAAGGTAGAGATACATACAGAGAGAGTCAGAGACAGAAGTAGACAGAATCAGAGAGATAGAGGCACACAGAGAGACAGAGAAAGAGAAACAGACAAGGGAGGAGAGAGAGACAGAGAAAGAGACAGACAGACAAACAGAGGCAGACAGAGGCAGACAGAAACTGAGAAACACAAAGAGAAACAGAGAGAGGGGGGAGACAGAGAAGAAAGAATCAGAAAGAAAGGGAGGAAGTGAGGGACAGAAGAATGAGAGGGAGAGGGAGAGGGAGAAAGAGAGGACAAGCAGGCAACAGGAAGGAGTTATTCTTTTGGGATTCTGTATGAAAGCCAGAGGAAATTCCGATCTTCTCTGCTTCAACCTTTACATCCATTTCAGTTGCCTCATATAATTCCCTTAATTTATCTCCTGAATTAATTTTAATTACTTTGCGAGCACGCTACCTTTAGCCTCTAAATCCAGAGAAATTAATTATTTGTGGATGGGATATAAAATTTTAAACTATCAAGGTAACATTCAATTTTCATTATAAAGATCAACTTTATAAGTTCTTGATATCATTAATGCACTATAAATATAATTGCTCACATTTCATTAGAAACAATAGTAAAAAAAATTGATGATAGGAGAGGTATAGCCTTTATTTAAAGCTAGTTTATGTTATATTTGCAATGTGATTCAAAGTAAAGAGAGTTAAAGAAAATTATATATATATATGAATGATCCTGTTTGGTTATTTTCCAGTCATGTCCTACTCTCTTTGACCCTATTTGGGAGAATTTCTTCATAAAGATATTGGAATGGTTTGACATTTCCTTCTCCAACTCACAGATGAGGAAACTGAGGCAGACAGAATTAAGTGACTTACCCAAAGTAAGTGTCTGGGGCCAGATGTGAATTGAGAAAGATGAGTCTTCCTGACTCTAGACCTGGCACTCTATACATTTAAAAAATAATAATAATTGTTTGATCTTGTGATGAAGAGAGCCATCTGCACCCAGAGTGAGGACTGTGGGAACTGAATGTGGATCACAACCTAGCATTTTCACCCTTTTGGTTGTTGTTTACTTGCATTTTGTTTTCTTCCTCATTTATTTTCCTTTTTGATCTGATTTTTCTTGTGCAACAAGAGAATTGTAAAAATATGTTTACATATTTATTGGATTTAACATATATTTTAACATGTATAACATATTCTGGATTGCTTTAGGGAAAAGAGGGGAAAATCTGAAACACAAGGCTATGCAAGGGTCAACATTGAAAAACTATCCGTGCACATGTTCTGAAAATAAAAAGCTTAAAAATTAATTGTTTTACTTTTTCTGGTTATACATGGAAATTAATTTTTTAAATACACATTACTTCATGAATCACATTGGGAGAGAAAAACCATAACAAAAAAGAAAAAATCACGAGAGAAAAAAAAAAGTGAACATGGTATGTATTGATTTACATTATCTCCATGGTTCTCTCTCTGCATGCAGATGCCATTTTCTATCATGAAGTTTACTGAGATTGCCTTGGATCACTGAATGACAGAGAAGAAATGTTTCATAGTTGATCATTGCACAATCTTGCTCTTACTATGTACAAACTATTTCTGGTTCTGCTTGTTTCCCTCAGCATCAGTTCATGTAAATCTTTCCAGTCCTTCCTAAAATCACTGGCTTATTTTATAGAACAATAATATTTCATTACTTTCATAAACTACAACTTATTCAGTCACTCCCCAGTTTATGGGCATCTACTTATTTTCCAATTCTTTGCTACCACAAAAAGAGCTGCACATGTTTGCACGTGTGGGTCCCTTTCCCTCTTTTATGATTTCCTTGGGATACAGACCCAGTAATGGCTCTCTGGGTCAAAAGGTATGCACAATTTGATAGCCCTTTGGGCATAATTCTAAATCTGACACTCTGTCCATTATGCCATTTAGATACCCTTCTATGATGATACAGATGAGGAATTACCCAGAGAACCTGTGTAATTCTGTAAAATGAGAGAGATGGCCCAGATGGTGTCCTATAATGTTTTGGGGATCTGATTGATTGATGTATAAAAATAATTTATGCCATGCTATCTCTCTATTTTTTAAAATCTGCTTTATTTGTCCCTTTTGTTCATGTATAACAGTCATTTCTGGTCCTTCCCATCCTTCTGCCTCATTAAATCTTTTCTTGTAGCCAGTTACACAAACATACCCGATATATTCCACATTTTGATTTAATAGTTCTCACCACCCCACCCCTGCCCCCAGAAGCTAAGGGCTAGAGACTCACCTTTTGCATTCTTAGTAGCCAAGGAAGCAGGACAAGTGAAGCTACTGGGAAAAGAGATTGACATGGGCCCAATGCCCGCCCCAACTCCTCCTTCCTTACCCACCTTCTTTAAATTGCCAACCCCGCTCTCAGTTGTGGTCTGTTGTGGTTTACCACTGCTGCAGGTGGAGGGTTTCTAAATAGATTACATTTCCCAACATGCTCTTGGAAGCTTCAGCTGCTCCTTCCAGATGCAGTCTGTGAATTTGTCACTAGTGTTTCTGACAAGTAATCAATTGCCCATAAGCTGCTTTGGAAGAAACCCAAAAAGTCACTGGGAGTGTCTGCCCACCCTCTTCCCAAATCATCTCTGACATCTAAAAAGGATTGCTGAGGCTCCTTACTTGGTCCAGGATTTTCTAGATCTTGAAAAGCAGCTGTATTGAGAGGGCAGTTCATGAAATCGCCAAGTGTTTTCCATCCACAAAGCAAGTAGATGGAAGCACATCCTCCTCCACACACACACACACACACACACACACACACACACACACACACACACACACACTTCACTTTCTTGTTTATTTTTTAAATTCTAAGTAACTATATAGTAGATAGTGTTAGATCTGTGAAGAGGACCTGAGTTCAAATTCTGACACTAGCTGTGTAAAGCTAGAAATTACTTAACTTCTCTAAACCTCAGTTGTTTTTTGTTTTTTTTTAATTTGTAAAATGGGAACAATGGTATCCATGGTGAAGCTTAGGATGCTGTACGTTCTCCCTCCTTAGAAGTCGCTAAGGAGAGGCTGGAGGACCACTTGTTGAACATAGGAATCTGGGGGTGGGGTGAGTATGAGTAGGACTATTTTTGAGATCACTTTCAGTTCTAAAATTCTGTGATTAAAATGATATAATGTTTAAGTGGTTCACAAATTTTAGAATGCTACATAAACATAATATTTTTCTTACTTAGTTTCTAAGTATTCTAACTCTAGCTCCTTTATCCTGTAGTATCTGATATATGAGTTGTATTTTTTCTCAATAGCATTTTGTTTTTATACATGTAATCACATATAAACATACATGTAAAGATAGTTTTCAACATTCATTTTTGTAAGATTTTATGTTCCAAATTTTTTCTCCCTTCTTCCTTAACTCCCCCTTCCCCAAGACAGCAAGCAACCTGGTATAGATTGTACGTGTACAATACTTTTAAACATATTTCCATATTTGTCATGTGCAAGAAAAATCAGAAGAAAATGAGAAAAAACATGAGGAAGAAATGAACAAACAAATAAACAAAAGTAAAAATATTATGTTTCGATCTGCATTCAGTCTCCATAGTTGTCTTTCTAGATACAGATAACCTTTTCCATCCCAAAACTATTTAAAATGTCTTGGATCAATGTTTGCTGAGAAGAATTAATTTTATCATGGCTGATCATCACATAATCTTGCTATTACTGTGTGCAATGTTCTCCTGGTTCTTCTCACTTCACGTAACATCTGATATACATTTTCCTCTATATATATTCTCTGATTTCTGTTTTGCTATTTGACTTAAATTAATGCATTTCTTTGATAATTGTTATGTGTTTTCATTACAAACATGGCATTTGATGGGGAGTCAAACTTTGGGAATCAAGTAAAACTTAGGGTCCTTTCCCCCATTAATGAAACAGTAGATAGAAGCAATCTTGAACCTGGAAAATCACATTCCTTAGAATAATAATATTTAAAGGACACAAATGTAGGACACATACACACACACCCATTACTTTGTATTCTTTCAATATTCTGAGAGTTTATTTGTTATTATTCTTCTAAATATAATTGTATTAAATTATTATTTTAGATATAATTCTACTTTGATTCTCTCTCTCTATCTCTCTGTATCTCTCTTTATCTCTGTCTCTGTCTCTCTTTCCTTCACCTTACCTCATTCCACCACTTCTTCCCAGGGGCCAAGCCTCTGAAGCCAACTCCTGCTTCTCTTTCAGGCAAGAACTAAAGTTTTCCTTGGAGAAGGGTGGACAAGCATAGACATCTAGAGATGTCTACAGGCATAGCTCAGAGATATTAACAGTTTAGTTCCAGACCATTGAAATTAAGCAACTATTACAATAAAGTGAGACATGTTTTTTGTTTCCCCTGGCTAAAAAATCCCAACAACATATGGGGAACCATCCTTGCAATATAGGTAGACAAGCTCTAGTGTCAGCCACTGACCACAGATCAAGAATTGCAAAGCCCCATGTGAGGACAGACGATAAATGACCTCCCCTTTGCTTGTGGTGAATCAAAAAGAACCCTTCCCTGGATGTCAGACACCTCTCAGTCCCACATGGAAGAAGGACTAGCCTGGCTCAACCGCCATTTGCTGCATCTATCCTTTGTTCCCCCTCCCTTCCCAGCAATCCTTCTATCTCCCTCCCTCTCTACACCATCCTATCCTCCCCCTACAGCTTTCTACTTTTGTTCTATTAGCTCTTTCTCCCTTTGTCTTTAGCTTTCTTTAATGCTCTGCTTTCCTTGTCCTCTCCTTTGTCCTGTTTCCTTTTCTCTTCTTCTTTCTCCCTCAGCTTATTCCCTCCCCAGAGTCCCTGTGTTTTTCTATCCCTGGCATCCTTCTTGAATTGGGGGTAAGGGGAGGATGAAAGCACAGGTAAAATGGATTTGTGTTTTGCCTTCATTGTGTTGTTCCTGCTGAAATAGGTTTCATTAGAGTAGCAGCAAAAAGCAGCCACAGTGAAACTTTAGAGGTTTATTCTTTTTTTTAATGATTTATTTTGTTTTTATATCAATTTCATTTCTAAATATATCTCTCTTTCCTCCCTTCTCCACTGAGCCATCCCTGGTGTAACCCAGGTTTCCAGCTAAGCTGTGAGCATTTTTTCCTGACACTCTCCTAATTGGTAGAGAGACTACTGATGTGAGATATTACCTAACTGCATGAGGTCCAGAGGTGGTGGGAGAGCTTTAGAGTGGAGAGATATTCTTTTTTTCTGCTTCAAGAGAAGATACATGGAGTTCTGGATTATTTTCAGAACCAACTCCAAGCAGATATGAGAAAAAATACTTCAGAAATGCAAAAATATGGACAAAGCCAATGACTCAACGTCATTGTTTTCCAGTTTCTGTCTGGAGACTGGGAAATTTCCCCTTGGATGATAGTGGGTCTCTCTCTTGGCTGAGCAGAGATCTAATCTTAATCTAAAGAACTCATTCACTCTCCTGTATTTTCTGGTGTATTACAATCTGTATAACAACAGCAACAACAATAACGTTTATATAGTGTTTTAAGGAACTCATCCACTCTCCTGTATTTTCTGATATATTATAATCTGTATAACAACCACCACTACAATAACATTTATATAGTATTTTAAGGTTTACAAAACACCGTATAAGGATTGTTTCATTTTATCCTCACAGCTTCTCCAAGTATTGTTTGATATCTGCTTGATTAAATGGGTTTACTCACTATTCACTATTTGTGATGAACTTTTGTGTAATTGCCAATTGGTGGGACAGGCACAAACCTGAAGGTAGCAGCTCAAGAGAGAATAGCCAGGACAGTAGCATTTTGAATTGAAAAAAATCACGCACCTAACTTTTATGTTTTTTTCCATTTATAGTGTTACAGTGTTTGTCTTGATTGTTTTCCTATTTCTGAATACTTCCTTCCCTTGAAGTTCAAATCTGGTAGTTTATTCTTATGACATGCTTTGGTGGGAAGACAACAGTTTGAATTTTTTTAAACCTCCCCATAGTCTTTTATTCAAGGAAAGCTAGGTGTTCCAGTGGATAGAGTATTGGGTTTGGAGTCAGGAAGTTCTGGGTTCAACTCAGATTTAGATTCTAGTTGTGTGACCTTGGGCAAATCACATAACCCCATTTGCCTCAGTTTCTTCAAATGTCAAATGAGTTGGAGAAAGAAATAGCACATCCTTCTAGTATTTTTGCCAAGAAAGAACAACAAAAACAAGAAGTCTCTTATTCAAGGTTGCAACTTTTTCTGCCTGAATCTTTTGGATTAGATCATGGTATTTTGGCAGAGTAAGGAATAATTTATATAGGGTATCCCAGAAGTCTTTGTGCTTTTCTTTTTTTAAGCTTTCATAAACTCCCTCCACCAATGTCAAAGCCTTAGTAAGATTTGGGGGACACCCTGCATTATTGCTATTAGAAATGTATTGTTGTATATGGAGATTAGGGGTGCCCCTGCACAATTTGAGTAGTTTATCCTCCCCTATTAACTCAGTGAGATTACAGGGAGCCTTCTTTATCAGAAGGGGCACTCTGCCATTTTGTGAATAGCCTCTGGAGATATTTGGCAAATTAAACAACAAATAATAAGCACCCAGTCACACAGAAAATTATTGACCACAGTAACAGAGTAAACAACTGGAACAAAAAGGTTGGAACAACTGGAAATAACCCTGATTCCAATCCTACCTCTAAGATTGCAGTCTGTGTCATATGGGATAAGTCACTTGCCTAGGACTTCTGTTTTTTCCTTTGTTGTGCTTCTACAACTCAGCAACTCCTGGCACTTGCACTTGGGGGAGAGGGGTCCAGACTTGGTATTTTATTGATTTTTTTCAGTTCCACTGTGAAATCTCCCTCTACCAAAGTACAGCTTCTGCACCTGATACTCTGAAGAGAGTTTAAGGATGCTTAGAATTCAAGGGTCTTGCCAGGGTCACGTAGCCAGTTGGTGTCAAGTCAAAGTTGAACCTCAAGGCTGGCTCTCCATCCACTACACCATGATTCCCTAAATAATAAATATTGGATTGAATTACTGAAACAGTTCCAGCACATTTCTTTTCACTGGGTAGAGGGCAGAAGCAGCTTAGATTCCTACCATAACATTTGAATAGGGCCTGAGTACATAGGACCAATAACCATAATGATGAGGAGGCTCCAGGTGGACTTTCTGGATATGGTCCCACACACACCTCTGCTCTTCTCTGCTGCCCAGATGGAAAAAAGCTGTTTATACAAAATGTCTTAATGTTTTATGGTAGTATGTGACCCTGCCAAGGAGGTCTAAGAAGTGTATATAATAATAATAATAATAATAATAATAATAATAATAATAATAATTCACATTTATGTAGTATGATTTAAAGGATAAATAGCTGGACTTGGATTTTGGATGACCTTACTTCAAATCTCTGAGATACTAATAGGCTGTGTAGCCAGAGGCAAGTTAGTTACCATTTCAGCATCTCAAGAAATAGAAATCTCTAAAACTTATCTACTTAGTTAATGATGAGCTGTGCTATGGATTCAGTTCCCACATTAGTGACATTATATTAAGGTTTTTCAGATTCTTCACAATTACCCTTTTCTGGACAAAAGGATATGTTCCTTTAGGATTAGAATCACAAGATTTGGAGTTGCAAGAGATTTCAGAGAGAGAGATTTGTCTAATCTTCTCATTTTCTTTTCCTTTGGAAAATTTCATGTATTTATTTTATTTTATATCATCTTTACTTCTAGAAAATGTTCCTATTGCCCTCCCAAAGAGCTATTCCCCAGCATTTCCTATTCAGCAAAATCATCCATCTATATCATTACATAAAGTCCAGATCAGCATATATTTTGTTCCTCACTCATAGTTGCTGGAACTCTATCTTTCCAGAAATCAGCAGGAGTCAGGACTACTAAATGTCTTTATTCTAGATCTTTACCGTCACCTCCTACGCCAGGTCACGAGTGCAAGTGAGCGTGAGTTCCACCACCCAAGTTTCTCTTACTCCTCCCACACAAGTCACTTCCCTCTCTTTGTCCCACCAATCAAGTCAGCACAGAACAGCTGGGGAGGGTCAACCTTCAAACAAGTTAATAGGGAACCGTCCAATTGGCAATTAGTCTCATGTGCTTCATTATCCAAGTGCATTGCTCAGTTCTAGCCCTTTACACATAGTCCTCCTCCTCTGCAAAGGAGAGAGGCATTTTTTTCACTCTCTAACTCCAAACTTCAACCCTCTCAAATGAAACGTGATGGTACTGAGACTCATCAAGAAGAAATTACTTAAGGTTACAAAGGTAAGAAATAGGGGTTTCAGCCCCAGGTTTTCTAACCTCAGGTCTAGGAAGCCACCAAGCTGAATGCTCTTTACTTAGCCCCACCAGTTTTGGGTTTAAGAGCAAAGGAGGAGATGCTCTAATGTGTTAAGATTTTATAAAAAATCTTGAAACTAACAAAATAATTCGAGTATGAGAGAGAATTTTTAAAAACATGAATATGTAGGGACGACTAGGTGGTGCAGTGTATAGAGGACCATCCCTGAAGTCAAGAGGACCTGAGTTCAAATCTGGTCTCAGACACTTAACACTTCCTAGCTGTGTGACCTTGGGTAAGTCACTTAACCCCAATTGCCTCAGCAAAAAACAAAACAAAACAAAACAAAACAAAAAACCACATGAATTTGTGTACATAAGTATATACACACACACACACCATAAAACAATCAACTGCTAATCTTACTTCCATCCCCCAAAAGAGACTTTTTTTTTCTCATGGAAAGCACAGCCTCTCTGGCATAGCCCCTGTAAGGACAAAAGAAGACCTGGGAAGAGAGGAAGAAGGTGCAGTGGAAAGATGTTGGAGTACACCTAAATAAATCCTAGTTCTGCCCTTTGAACAGATCATTCCATTTGTCTGGGCCTCAATTCCTTACCTTTAAATTAAGAGGATTAGACTGAGTGCCCTCTACAATTCTTATGATGCCATGAAAGGACTTTGGTTCTTATTATTCGAGTCACAAATAAAATTAACAGAAAATCTCCTTAACTCCCTCATTTTCTCCAATCCCTAGTTCAAGTTGACTGTGTTTATACAATGATCAAGGGGTTCTGATCTGGTTATCATGGCCCTAGATAAAGCTTTAACTAGACCATGGCCAACAGGGCTCTGTCCAATGTTCTGAATTGATTTCTTAAAATCTAGATTCTTCTAGTTGCCTTCTTCCTATTGTGCCACCATTTTCCACCAGCCACCACTGGATTGCCTTCTGTGCTTCAAACACATTCTCCCCTGCCAAGACAGCTCCCCCCCCCACTGGACAGAACTTTTCCCTCCCCCCTAATCAAATTTACCCCAGATGCAATTTCACCTAAATAGGTTAAGGGTTGCAAGGAATCTTTAATATAAATACCTATCCATGAAAAAAAATAATAAAAGCTAGTTCCCAGCTTCTCCTCCCATACACTGAGGACCTATCATGTTCTGTCCAGTTTAAACTCTGGATTTTATAAATACTATACTTCCCTGTGAGTATTAGAGTGTGGTGGTAATTCTGCTACAGAACTCAATTACCTATATTGATTTGGTCTGGCAGGTTGTGTGAATTCCAAGTGAATCATCAGTGCCCTTGGTTGGCTGAGACATTAGACATTCCCCTCTCATCTGCTCTTGGCTATGATTGTAGACACATTCATTTGTAGCTGAGTTTATAAGGGGAAAATTCAGTTCCAAATGAGGGACATTTATCCCTAAACAGCAGTGGCAGAGAGATGGGAAAGTTACTTTGTTCTCAGCATTTTTCTAATTATTGTAGCTGAGCTGTTCATTGAAAACGAGGGGGCAGATTCAGAGATTTATTTACTTCCACATACTTTCTCATCTCCTTTTCCCACTAGCAATATCTTTGGTTCAGTTAGTCTTCATGGTCCACAGTATCACCACTAAGTGAATTTCTCTCCCACCAGATATTCTGAATCCCTGCTGGTGGCATTTATACTCAAGGGAAAGGGAAAAACCACTCAAAAAGGGCAAACTTTGCACAAGACTGTCAATCTTGTTCTGGGAGTTCCTGATCTTGAGTTCTAATGGCTGGCAAGGCAACCATCCATTTATCCATCCATCCATCCATCTAAAACTTACTAAGCATCTATTGTCTATAAAGGATTTGTGTTAAACACTAGAGAAACAAAAACAATAGCACATTTAAACATGCCTTTTAAAGTATAAACTTAATAATAAAAATACTAACATTTCAATATGCAAAGAATAAGAAGATTATATAAGGAATTGTGAATTTTATATAATTCCTTATATATAATCACATACAAGAAACTTCTATTTTGTTTTTAAAGACGTAACATATATGGGTATTTAAGTATATATGCACATACTCATGTCTATTCATCCATCCATCTACTTATCAATTCTATCTCTGCTTCAAATGGTCATGGAGATGCTTTCCCAAAATCCATCAGCCATCAATTCCAAAGGATTTGGATATCTGACTTCTCCCCATGAATTCTTAAAGAAAAAAGGAGAAGAGGGTGGATAGAGGTCAGAATTCAGCCTCCATGTTGATTCAGCCATGTGGAATTTCAAGAATTAAACATTTTTACTCTTCTTTTTCTTCCTACTGAGGCTCTAACAGCTACTCTTCAAAGTTACAGCTGACACAGCATAAAAGCCATGACAGTTTTAGTGATTGGTGAGACTCCTCAGCCTTTCCTTTTGCTTTCCTTCCCACAAGATACAAAAAATATTAAGGCTTGCTCCCATGGTCAGAAGCACTTAGAACTAGCTGCTTATTGCTATTCAGTTGTTTTTTCAGTCATATCGAACTCTTCATGACCACATTTGGGGTTTTCTTGGCAGATATCTTAGAGTAATTTGCCATTTCCTTCTATACATTTTACAGATGAGGAAAATGAGGCAAATAGAGATAAAAGATTTGCTCAGGTTCACACAGCTAATAAGTGTCTGAGATCAGATTTGAACTCGGAAGATGAGCCTTTCTGACTCTATGCTTAGATTAGCTGCTCTTTTAAATGAATAATGTCTATCTACTGCTCTCTTAAACCCACCCCACATATATCTTGTTACAACCTTCTCTGGTACACTTTACTGTGGTACATGAATTAGTGGAATGGATAAGGATGGGAAAGACTTAGATGAACTGATAGAGTGAAGAACCAGAAGAACATGTTGTACTATAGCATTGGTGTTACAAAACTTTGCTTTCTATCATCTGTCCATCTATATCTGTAATGAGATACCTGTAAAAGTGCTTTAGTACTGTGCCTGGCACATAGTAGGCATTATATAAATGATGTTAATAATAATAATAAATAAATTGTTAATGGTTCTTAAGTTTGCATCAGAGAAAGTGTGAACTTGTGATGAAGAGAGAGAAAGAGAGAGAGAGAGAGAGAGAGAGAGAGAGAGAGAGAGAGAGAGAGAGAGAGAGAGAGAGAGAGAGAAGGACCTCTCTCTAGACCTTTATCAGGGCACACCTGGATTCCTCTTCCACACTCTCTGCTCTGTTATCTTCTGCTACTGTTCTTTCAGTAACAGTAACTCAGTAAGAGATAAAGCTATCTTCAAAGTGAAGGATTTTCCTCTACCTCCTCCTTCAATAGCTATGCCCTTTATACTGGAAGGCTCTTATTCTCCCTTTCAGGGAGTTTTTCCCTGAGAGGTTTCCCCCAAAGAGATGACTCCATTCAAAATTTTCATTTGGGCCCCTTCCCTAATAAACTTTATACAGTTACTTTTTAGCTATGTGTAGATTGCAAAAGTTGTTATTAATATATATAAACAAGAACAATATTGCTCTATTTGTGACCCATTTTACATTTCTTTTTATTTCCATTTGTTGATTTTTATAATTATTTGATGGTCTTTTTTCATGTCATCCCCCCCCCCCCAAGTAGTAACAAATGTTTACAGTCAAGTTATTTTTAAATAACAATGACATAGAACTGTTTGAGTCCTATGGAAGAAGGGCAATGATGTTTTCTTGGAATTCTATTTCTTATAAATCAACTGTACAGGTGATTGATTTGGATATTCTCTCCAATGATATAAATGACCACTCATCCAGGCCTGCAAATTCTATGTCATGTCTTCTCAAAAGTTCATGACAGGCAATCCATCCAATGTGTTGGAGGCCTTCCTCCCTTCCTCCTGAAAAGGTACCCGTGGAGCAGTTTGATTATTCATTGGGTGAATAGCTTATCTTATCTTCTTATCATTCAATTCCCTGAAACATATTTTACTTCTGTTCTTCAGTTTCTCATTGGTTATATGCTATAGGTTGATCCTACCTGCTATATGCCTCTCAATTTCCCTCTTTTTGTTATTCATTTTTAAAAATTCTTCAGAGAGTGTTGTCTTCCAAGTCTTGCCGATATATAGCAATGCTGGTAGAATGTTAACATTAAATGTTAGGCCTTTGTTTTTATGAATATTTTTTTATTATTATATATATTTTTTATAATATTATCCCTTATATTCATTTTTCCAAATTATCCCCCCCCCTCCCTCTACTCCCTCCCCTAGATGACAGGCAATCCCATACATTTTGCATGTGTTACAATATAACCTAGATACAATATATGTGTGTAAATACCATTTTCTTGTTGCACATTAAATATTAGATTCCGAAGGTACATGTAACCTGGGCAGACAGCTATTAGTGCTAACAATTTACATTCATTTCCCAGTGTTTCTTCTCTGGGTGTAGCTACTCTGTCCATCATTGATCAACTGGAAGTGAGTTGGATTTTCTTTATGTTGAAGATTTCCACTTCCATCAGAATCCATCCTCATACAGTATTGTTGTTGAAGTGTACAGTGATCTTCTGGTTCTGCTCATTTCACTCAGCAACAGTTGATTTAAGTCTCTCCAAGCCTCTCTGTATTCCTCCTGCTGGTCATTTCTTACAGAGCAATAATATTCCATAACCTTCATATACCATAATTTACCCAACCATTCTCCAACTGATGGACATCCATTCATCTTCCAGTTTCTAGCTACAACAAAAAGAGCTGCCACAAACATTTCGGCACATATATGTCTCTTTCCGCTCTTTAGTATTTCTTTGGGATATAAGCCCAGTAGTAGCGCTGCTGGGTCAAAGGGTATGCACAGTTTGATAACTTTTTGGGCATAGTTCCAAATTGCTCTCCAGAATGGCTGGATTCTTTCACAACTCCACCAACAATGCATCAGTGTCCCAGTTTTCCCACATCCCCTCCAACATTCATCATTATTTGTTCCTGTCATCTTAGCCAATCTGACAGGTGTGTAATCATGTCTCAGAGTTGTCTCAATTTGCATTTCTCTGATCAGTAGTGATTTGGAACACTCTTTCATATGAGTGGATATAGTTTCAATTTCTTCATCTGAGAATTGTATGTTCATACCCTTTGACCATTTATCAATTGGAGAATGGTTCGGTTTCTTATAAATTAGGATCAATTCTCTATATATTTTGGAAATGAGACCTTTGTCAGAACCTTTGCTTTTAAAAATATTTTCCCAATCTGTTACTTCCCTTCTAATCTTGTTTGCATTAGTATTGTTTGTACAGAAACTTTTTAGTTTGATATAATCAAAATCTTCTATTTTGTGATCAATAATGGTCTCTAGTTCTCCTCTGGTCATAAATTCCTTCCTCCTCCACAAGTCTGAGAGGTAGATTATCCTCTGTTCCTCTAATCTATTTATTATCTCACTCTTTATGCCTAAATCATGGACCCATTTTGATCTTATCTTGGTATATGGTGTTAAGTGTGGATCCATATCTAATTTCTGCCATACTAATTTCCAGTTTTCCCAACAGTTTTTCCAAATAATGAATTTTTATCCCTAATGTTGGTATCTTTGGGTTTGTCAAAGATTAGATTGCTATAGATGTACCCTTTTTTGCCCTTTGTGTCTAATCTGTTCCACTGATCTACCGGTCTATTTCTTAGCCAATACCAAATGGTTTTGGTGACTGCTGCTATATAATATAGCTTTAGATCAGGTACACTTAGACCACCTTCCTCTGACTTTTTTTTTTCATTAGTTCCCTTGCAATTCTCGACCTTTTATTCTTCCATATGAATTTTGTTGTTATTTTTTCTAGGTCATTGAAACAGTTTCTTGGGAGTCTGATTGGTATAGCAGTAAATAAATAGATTAGTTTGGGGAGTATTGTCATCTTTATTATATTCGCTCGGCCTATCCAAGAGCACTGAATGTCTTTCCAATTATTTAAATCTGACTTTATTTTTGTGACAAGTGTTTTGTAATTTTTCTCATATAATTCCTGACTTTTCTTTGGTAGATGGATTCCCAAATACTTTATACTCTCAACATTTGTTTGGAATGGAATTTCTCTTTGTATCTCTTGCTGTTGCATTTTGTTAGTGATATATAAAAATGCTGAGGATTTATGTGGATTTATTTTATATCCTGCCACTTTGCTGAAATTTTGAATTATTTCTAATAGCTTTTTAGCACAGTCTTTGGGGTTCTCTAAGTATACCATCATGTCATCTGCAAAAAGTGATAGTTTGATTTCCTCATTTCCTACTCTAATTCCTTGAATCTCTTTCTCGGCTCTTATTGCCGAAGCTAGCGTTTCTAGTACTATGTTGAATAGTAATGGTGATAGTGGGCAGCCTTGTTTCACTCCTAATCTTACTGGGAAAGGTTGCAGTTTATTTCTATTGCATATTATGCTTACTGATGGTTTTAAATATATGCTCCTGATTTTTCTAAGGAATAGTCCATTTATTCCTATACTCTCAAGAGTTTTTAGTAGGAATGG
Organism: Sminthopsis crassicaudata; assembly: GCF_048593235.1. NCBI lineage: Eukaryota > Metazoa > Chordata > Mammalia > Dasyuromorphia > Dasyuridae > Sminthopsis > Sminthopsis crassicaudata. The sequence goes on from NC_133619.1 coordinate 42,139,896, forward strand.
ATGTTGGATTTTGTCAAATGCTTTTTCTGCATCTATTGAGATGATCATATGGTTCTTATTAATTTGATTATTAATATGGTCAATTATATTAATAGTTTCCTAATATTAAACCAGCCCTGCATTCCTGGAATAAATCCTACTTGATCATAGTGTATTATCCTGGAGATGATTTTCTGAAGTCTTTTTGCTAATATCTTATTTAAGATTTTAGCATCAATATTCATTAAGGAAATTGGTCTATAATTTTCTTTCTCAGTTTTCGATCTACCTGGTTTAGGTATCAGTACCATGTCTGTGTCATAAAAGGAGTTTGGTAGGACTCCTTCATCCCCTATTTTTTCAAATAATTTATATAACATTGGGGCTAATTGTTCTTTAAATGTTTGGTAGAATTCACATGTGAATCCATCTGGTCCTGGGGATTTTTTCCTGGGGAGTTGATTAATAGCTTGTTCTATTTCTTTTTCTGAAATGGGACTATTTAAGCAATTTATCTCCTCCTCTGTTAATCTAGGGAGCCTATATTTTTGGAGGAAGTCATCCATTTCACTTAAGTTATCAAATTTATTGGCATAAAGTTGGGCAAAGTAACTCATTATTTCTCTAATTTCCTCTTCATTGGTGGAAAGATCCCCCTTTTCATTTGTAAGACTAACAATTTGATTTTCCTCTTTCTTTTTTCTGATCAAATTTACCAAAGGTTTATCTATTTTATTGGCTTTTTCATAAAACCAACTCTTGGTTTTATTTATTAATTCAATAGTTTTTTTTTACTTTCAATATTATTGATTTCTCCTTTTAATTTTTGTATTTCAAGTTTAATTTTTGGTTGGGGGGTTTTTATGAATATTTTATGGTCAGGACAGGACCTTTGTAATTCACCAAAGGAAATAAAGTTCTTTCCCCCAGCCCTTTTCTATTCTAGGTCCAACTCATTATCCATTTGTCCATAACTAGGTCCATACAAATAGAGGTTGAAATCTGGGACAATAGATATTCTTCCATTAGACTTTACTGTGTGGATAGCCAGACCAGGTTCCTCTGAATGACTTCCATGAGGCTCTTCATTTTCCTTGACAATGTCAGCATAGTGTCATCTACAGCTGGAAGACTTCAGAATCCATAGGGAATTCCATTTCAGCATGGACTTTGTCCTGGGTCCCCTCCATCATTGTAAACCTTCATCTCCCTATTTTGCCCCTCACTTGAGATTTCTTATCAGAAGATCATTTAACTAGGTTATTTATGTTGTTAAATTTTCCAAGGAATCTTGAAAGATTTTGATTCATGAATGAAAAAACATCTTGCTTTAAAAGAATCTATAAGGAGAAAATTTATTCCACCAAATCAAGTACTTTTGAATACTTAACAAACAAGAATCACAATGCACCGATTTTGTATTTTTACATATTCTTGCTTAATTGTAAAATGGTTGAGGTATGGTCTATTGCTGAATATGGATTGTGAAAACCTGTTTGTTCCTTATTAATACCCTCTTTGAGGATGCCCATATTGCATACTGAAAAATAAAACAGGTTTAGACCTGATCACTAGAAGTCATTTTCTCATTTGACTGGAATATCATATTCTAAATTATTATCCATGGATTCAAATTGACTTGGCATATAAAAACTCATTAAAACAATCAGCACACTAATTAAGTCTTAACAATACAAAATTTAAATGACCTTTTCTTCCATCTCAGTCTATCAAAATGCCATCAGTTCTTCAAAGTCCACATTAAGAATCACTTTGCTTATGAAGTCTTCAGAGACAGTTCCCCTCTTTTAAACTATAAGTGATCTTTCTTGCCTTTGATTATATGACATTTTGTCCTCCTCATATGTAGTCATGTTCTAATTTGTATTAAATATATATATAATACATAAATATAATAAATATATCGTTACATGTGTTTGAATGGGGATCCTGTTTCAGATATAGTTTGGATTAGATCTATATCAATTTCCTTTCTAATGCTGAGATGGAAGTTCTTAATGCCCCGGCAAATTACAAATTTTTTGAAGTCAGGGTCCGAAGTCTTAAAAATAAATACCTTTATAGATGCTTCACATAGGGTCTTGTAAATGGTAGAAAATAATCGATTATTAGATGAAGTAGGCACTAGGTGAAGTTATTAGTGGAAAGCACTGTACCTATAGGGAGAAAAAAAACACCACCCTAATATATACCATGAAATGGAGAGTGAGTAGATATACCTAAGAAGGTAAAAAGATTGAAAAAAAAGATTAGAAGTCAGAATTTGACAAAAGATTATATAAAATAAGTTTGTGCAGAAATACTTAAGTATTTCAATGAATCCATTACTTGACTTATTTATTCACTTATCCAACAAACATTTATTTTTTTCTAATTTATTTATTTATTTTTATTCACAATGCTTTATGAATCATGTTGGGAAAGAAAAATTGGAACAAAAAAAATGAGAGAGAAAAAAAAAACCAGAAAAAGAAGTAAACCTAACGTGTTGATTTACATTCAATCTCCATAGTTCTTTTTCTGGATGCAGATGGCTTTTCTGTCCAAAGTCTATTGAGATTGCTTTGGATCACTAAATTACTGAGAGGAACCAAATCATTCATAGCTGATCATCACACATTTTTGCTGTTATTTCTGTACAATGTATTCCTGGTCCTGCTTTATTCAACAAACATTTATTAATGGTCTATGATGGCAAGACACTGTGCTAGATGCTAGGTATAGAAAGACAAAAACAACAAGTAACACCCCCCCCCAATTCAGACATAATCTTTTCCCTCAAGGATATTGGTCCAAAGGCATAGAATGCAATTTCACTACATCCATCCTGTCACATTATTGTTCAGATCCTTCCAGAAGTCTTCCACCAAGGTCTGGAGGGCTTTAGAATATATAGAAATTAAAAGAACTATAGAAGGTAATCTATTTCTATTTTATGTTGTTAAATTTTATGGAGAATTTGATAAGACATGAAAGAAAACTAAAAAAATATGATTCATTCCAAAAATTCCGATTGTAAAAGTGTTCTTCATAAAGTACATATACCCAGGTCTTTAGAAATAATTCTACAAATATGGGACAGAGTTCCTTCTTCGATTAGTAAATCTGCATGTATGTGGCTAATGAAGTTGGGATCTCATTGGATAGAGATATATTTCATTCTTCTCCCTTGCTGAGGTCTCATTTAACTATTTAAAGCCCCCAGAGACATAGATCATTTGCTCAATCACATTTCCTTCTTAAGTCAATCAAAAAGGTATTTGTACTTTATCAAGCAATCAGGACTTAAAATGATATCTTTTACAGTGAAACACCTTATAAACACCTTGTAATTCTATTCTGAGTTTTCTGTATTAAATCAACTGAAACAAAAAGGGAATTCCTCCTTTATAATATCATTGGGTCAAAGATTTTGAGACTGGCTGCCTATCAGATCAAGAATGGCTAATAAATTGTGGTAATGAACATAATGGCATATTATTATTACTTGAATAAAAGAAATTCAGAGAAAGTTAGGAAGATTTATGTGAATTGTTCAGAACAAAATAAGCACAATCAATGATCAATTTATATAAGGATAACACAACAATAAAAAGGAAATAGTGGTGTCAAACTTCTCACCAATGGAATGACTATTCTTTACTCCAAATGATTAAAAATGCGAAATATCACCCTCCTTTGGCAACTATATGATGCAGTGGGAATAATACTGGAATGGAAGTCAGAAAGGTTGAAATTTGAAGTCTGTTTCTGACACTTTCTACATGTGTGATTTTGGGTTGTGATTTAATTTTTAAAAGCCTTAGGTTTTTTTTTTTTTCATCTTGGAACAATAATAGGTTTATTGTTAGGAAAAAATAAGATAAGCTACAAGGCACTTTACAAAGGTTTCAGTGCTTTATAAATGCTAGTTATTAGCAGAGAGAAGTTGGACTGAAAGTACCAAAATGACTCATACATGATCAATTATTACCAGCGTCTTGCTTTATTTTACTCAACTCTGCTTTCTTACAAATGATCCAAGCTTTATAAGATGGAAGAAGAGAGAAAGTTCTTGGGAACTAATAGTGATCTAAAAATATTGCTAAAATATTTGTGAAAAAAATTAGGAAAAAAAATCCAAAAGATTTATTTCAGCCATACAAAAGATGCTCATATCTAACTGGCTCATCCCCTATTCTCTGGCCACACTAGATTAAAAGAGCTTTGTCTACCCTTTAATGTTTAGAATGTTTTGTTTTTTTGTTTTTAGTAACAACTCCCACAATTCCATGTATTTCTAGTCGCTTCCCAATAGTAACAGGATCTGTTGAAGTTTAATTGTGGACAGCTGTGCCATGAAAAGCTTTCCTTTTGATATCCAGCCTGTGTTTGGAATGGCTTCATTAACATTTAGGCCATGTCACATGCTCCAGAACTTGGGAGGGAGTAGGATTTTACAGGCATATTTTTGTTTCAGTTTTATACACATCAAGCCAATGTTTTTTAGAATGAGTTTTTCTTCTTTGTTTCACAGGCATAAAGAAGTCAAAAATATTATCTTTATTTCTTGGCAAATTAAAATGAGTATTATGGTGTGGGGCATTTAATTGTTCATTCAAAAAAATCTTATTGATTTTTTCATTAGTTATTTTCCATTAGGTACCCTCCATCACAGAGCCCCCCTATTTAATAAAGAGGTACGGCTAAGCAAAACAAACCAACACTTTGACTGTGTCTGTCATTGCATGTATGCTCCATCCTGTAGTCTACCACTTTTCCACAGAGAGAAGGAAAAGAGAAAACTTTGTTTCACCAAAAATCAAAGAGTCAAGCTAGATCTGAGGTCTACATCTTCTAGCATTGTTTTCCTTTAAGATACCATGTTTTATCTTTATTACAGTGTCATTTTCTTTTACGATTCTGTAGTCTTTGTGTATATTATGTTCTTGTTTCTACTGTTCCACTCTGCATTGGTCTGTATGTTTTCTCAGGTTTGTTTTTCCATATTCATCATTTCACAGATCAATGAATTCCATTATTTTCATATGTCAACAGCTTGTTCAGGCCTTGGCTTATCAATGGATTCCCACTTTGTATCCAGTTTTCTTGCCATCTCAAAGAAATACCACAAAATATAAAGATTTGTGAATGTTGGAATAAATGACCATTACCAGGATCAGAGAATGAAGTGTTCAGCTACTTTTCTGGTATAGTTGCAAATTGTTTTTTTAATCAGTCAATTGACAAGCATTTTTGAAGAAGTTGCTAAACATGAGTCACTGAGGATATCAAGACAAAAATGAAAGAGTAACTGCCCTCAAAGACCTTACATTCCATCAAATGGTTCATTGGCACAGTTGAACAAATTTCCAACTCCACCAATCATGTAATAGTCTACTTGCGTATAGCTCCTCTATTATTGACTATTTGTGTCTTATAATATTTACCAATTTGCTCAGTGTAGAAGAGATGATCAGAGTTCTCTTCCCTCCCACCCTTTCTTTGTAGTCTTAAGGATTAGTACAGTACCTGGGACATAATAGGCCCTTACTAAATGCCTGTTGAATTTTTCTTAGTTTTAGTGATTTGGATTTTCCATATAGTTATATTAAGCTAATATCCAAGGTATTTTTTTTTTGCTGAGGCAATTGGGGTTAAATTACTTTCCCAGGGTCAAGCAGCTAGGAAGTGTTAAGTGTTTGAGGCCAGATTTGGACTCAGGTCCTCCTGCCTTCAAGGCTGGTGCTCTATCCACTGCACCAACTAGCTGCCCCTCCAAGGCAATTTTTGTTAGCAACGATATTATAAAGAAAAATAGCTTTCAAAGACTTAAGAGTGCCAATCAATATAATGACCAACCATTATTCCAAAAGATTGATGATAAAGGACTCTAGCCACTTCTTGAGAGAGAGGTGATAAGCTCAAGATACAAAATGCCCTTCAAATCTTTCTTTGATTTCTCTCATGTTCTTTTATGGCTCTGACTGATCTTGGATAACTTTAAAATTACAATATAATTTCTAAACATTGTGTTATCCATGGAACACTGAATACTTTCTCTGTATACAAAGTCAAGCTTCCTTAAATAATGTTCTCTGTTGCCACTGAAGGAACTTAAAAAGTGTGGAATAAAAAACCAGTCTCAGCAATTTCACCGGTGATTAAATTAGTGGGAAACGAACAGGAACTGCCAATTAGTTGATGAATGACTGGGCAATTATGTAACCAGCCTTGTTGATCTTGAGGAGGTAGGTACCATCTTTCTTTTCCCCTACCCACTCATATTTCACCATCATTCACTCTCTCTCTTCTACAGTTCTCAAACACCCCTGATCCCAAGGCTTTGGGATAATGTTAACATCAACTATCACAAAAAGGGATTCCTAGTTAAGAAGATAGAACCTTGGAGATAATCTCATATAACTCCTTTCTTTAACAAATACAAAAAGGTGTAATCCCTGAAAAGGTTAAGGAATCACTTAAGAAGATACAGTTAATGAATGACAGGCAGGTGATATTAGAAAGAACCCTGGCCTTTTAATATAGCTCTTCACCATCCCAATATATGTATTATAGAGGTGAATAATAATAAATTTTATCTTATTATAAATTCTAAATAAATCAAAGGATGTTTAGATCTTTGGTAGAAGAATTATCTCTAAAATATTGTCCATTTATGATTTGGTATGGCCAAAGAATCCATCATCTATTGGCCAGCCTGCTAATAATTGGCTCTGTACGTTGGTCTCCGACACTACCTGTTTCCCAGATTGTGCTATAATAAGGGGATGCAATGGGTGAACAAAATGTTTTTGTGCAGTTCTGTTTCACTTAAATCTAATTCAATAGCAAGTCAAGATATCAATCACCCTTGTGATGCCCTTGATCCTCTTCAGGAACGAAGGATGACCAATAACAACAACAGAACATCAAGAGCAGCATTTTGGCAGAACTTTTGAGACATCACATTCATCTCTGGACATACACACAGATAAATGAACCACAGCATGGATTCTTAACTTTTTGTTTATCCAAGTCTTTTAAATACAGCTCAATAAACATAACTCCCTACTGGAAAGAAACAAAATGTAGTGTTGTATATCTGTTGAATGGGCATGGAGGCAGGGAAGAACAGAGTTGCACAGCCTCCTTATTTTCCAAGTGAACCCACCAAGTCCAAATGCCCCTTTTCTACCACTGTTTTCAATTGTCTTCACATCCATGCCTGCCTCCAAATATTCACCATTAGTATGTTTGCAAATAGTTTTCCCTTGCCCTTTCCCTTTTATTTTTGCCTTAACTTATGTATCTTTATGTACAAGTATTTTGGTAGTCTGTTGAATTCTATGAACCCCTTCTTTAAATAATGTTTTAAATACACAAAATAAAACAAATAATATTACAAAGTAAATCAATTAAATTGAAATACAGTTGTCATTAAAAACAACTCAGAGACTCCAGGTTAGCACTAGAGCCTCTCATTAATATAACTGACACTACATAATTCTAAAAGTAAGATTGCTATATGATGGATTACCTTTATTGTTCAATAAGTAGGATTCCATGGATTTGGTCCAGGACCTAACACCCAATGACGTTTTATAAGGTTTTAATACTGTATGTGTTTTTAAATTATTCCTTTTTAAAGTACCATATTACTGAAGCGTCACAAAGCTTTTGAAAGTAAGCAAATTTTATTCTGTTTGCTTGGTGATAAAAAGAAGCATAGAAAGGTAGCAATTACATTGTTGAAATAAGGACAACATGTTTTCTTAGTAAGATTTTGTGGCAAGACATCCATTGTCAAGTTATTTTGGAGGATTATCAAATACTTTTGAATAAATCTCAACAAACATAACTCCATATTGGACAGGAACAGAAAATGTTATGGGGGACAGAGTTGCATGGCTTCCTTGTCTGTCAAGTGAGTTTTTTGTCACTTTTTCAATTACCTTCATATCCAAATCTACCTTCAAGTATTCACCATGAGTGTATATCTCAACAACATTCTGTACTCTGTTTTCAGCAATATGTATTTATCTTCACATACAAGCACTCCTTTAGGATACAGAAGTAATGGTCAGTCTAGAAATGTTGCCTATGGTCCTTTGCAGCTCCGAAGTGCTAGAAAATTGACAGATACAAGACTGAAAGCTGTTGGCTATGATGCTGACTGAATGTGAGAATCTAGCATAAACCAATGGGCCATATTCAATAATCTTATATTAATGTTGCCTCCATCATTCTCAATCTATAAGCATTTATTAAGTACCCATACTGTGAGTGTATGGTTCTTATTAATAAAAGAACAATTAAAAATCCATCTTTCCCAGAAAGGACATTTATCCTGGCTAGAATTTGGAATTTTCTCCTTTTCCCTTTGACCTCCTTGATTTCTATTCCTTTCACTATTTTAAGGTTTCTGTCACAGGTTGGCCAAAAGTTATAAATAAAATTTAAATCTACTAATTTTGTTCCTTGTTCAAGCAGCTCTTATTAAAAGGTTTAAAGGAGAACCAGGTCATGACTGACTGGTGACTAAAAAGTCGGCTTTGGCCTGGCCTGGCCTGGCCTGGCTCTCAATGCAATACAACAATCCATGTTCTTGCTGTTTCCCCTTTTCAAGATGATCAAGTTAGATGATCAAGATAGATACCAAGTAATGAAGAGTTGGCTGTAAAACCAGGATATGTGGTATATTGTTTGGGGACATGCCCTCAAGACAGACTACTTTGGCAGGAGAGTCTGGCATCTATCCTAACCAAACTTATTAGCATGCAGATGTAAAGCCTTGCATAAATGATAAACAAGATTAGTAATGACTGATTCTGAGCTGTCATCTATATCTAAGTAAAAATCTTCCCTAAATAATTGAAAAGAACAACCAAAGGATATTACTAGGAGATTTTTTTTAAACCAAGAGAATTCTTTTAATTTGATTTTTTAAAAATTTCTTTGAAGGGAATGGGTTTTTTTTTAACCCTCTATATACCTAAAGATACAGTGAAAATCCAATTTTCTATTGAAATGAATAATGTTCTGATATGTCAACAGAAATTAAAATGATCATCCACTAGAAAATCATAACCACAAAACCTACCAAGATGATGAGAATAACTCAAGAGGTTTAGCGTAATCAGGATCTTGAGACAATGTGGTTGTTCCTCCTCATTTTATGGAGTAGGGAAACAGACTCGATAAGGTTCCCTGATTTGAGCTCCTGCTGGATTCCATTCTTTTCACTGCCTGTGGGTTAGAATACTGAGAGACAAATGTCTTGCATCTCCTTTTCATCATTTAAAACAATAAGAGGGAGAGGGAAAAGTGAGGGAACCAGTGGATTTCTGCTATGAAGATGGATTCTGAAACTCAGTCTTCAAGAGGGTCAAAGTGTCAAACTTCTAAATCCAGAGTTGGTTCACTGGGTCATGCTCAATAATTTTGCTCTAAAGTGACACATGTCACTCTTAACCAGCAAGCCCTTATAAAGCACCTATAATGTGATATATACTGTGCTGGGTTTCCAGTCATCAATAAACATTTATTAAATGCCTACTGTGTACCAGTTGACTGTGCTAAGTAAGTTTAAGAAATTCTGTGCTAGATGATCTTGGGGGTCTCTCCTCCAAATCTATAAGATTTATAGACATAGGTTTGTGTGTGTGTGCACATATGTTACATATATACACACATATACCTGTATATCTATATATGTACTATATGTAAGATACTAGGTTTATATACATAATATATATATATATATATACAATATACATAAACTGTTCATGGTGAAGGTCTTCCAAATGGACTTATTTATCTCTAAATGAAAATGTTTCCTCAAAGTTGCCCATAAGGTTATCATCTTGAGCTAGTTCTGTCCAAGATTCAACCTGTAACCTCAGAAATGCCATTAAAGTTCTCTTGGCCAAGTTTATTGATACAACAAAGAAACTCAGTGTTGAAAAGGGTGCTAGAATTATAGTCAGGAAATCTTGGGTCAAGATTTATTAACTGTATGACCCTGAACAATTAACTTTTCTGGAACCCAGATCCTCGTCTATAAAATAAAGAGGTTGGATCAGATGGTCTTTGAGAATGCTTTCAGCTTTAGGACCTGCTTCTTAGTGCTTCCTGTGTGACCCTGGACCAGTCAAGAAATTTCTCTGAGTTTCTAGTATGTAAAATGAATGGGTTGGACTAGTTGGCTACGAGGGTCCCCCAGAACTGAAAATCCATGAATCTGTGACATCGAGCTATTTATTCTTTGGGAAAAACGAGTGATTGCACGTGAGAACTTCTCATAGATCTCAAACAAAAGGAATTGATGCCATTTCCCCCCCTGCAAATTAAGGCCATTCCAATAAGCAGAAACTCAGTGAAGCCCATCTATTTTTATTTTTTCTTCCCCATCTTGAGATTCTAGATAAACAGATCTAGACAAATCTAGATTCTGCTAGATAAAGGTTTTATTAAATGCTTACTAACTGCCAGGCACTCTGCTAAATGCCAAGAATAAAAATACAAACTCTCCCCTTCCCCCCAGGTATTTTTTAATTCTAAAGGAACTTAACATTCTAATGGGGAAAGACAGCACTTAAAAAAGAATTGGGGTAAGGGAGCATGTAGGAAAGTGAAAATGTCAAGAGTGGGAAGTTCGGTTGTATTTTATGTTTGAAAAGGCAGCATTGGGCCCAAGAGAGACCTTAGATCAAATTTAACTGCTAACACTGGCTTTGTTTATATAACCTCTCCGAGCCTCAGTTTCCTTATCTGTAAAAATGGATATTATGATACAATATGATATATCCTGTGCTAGGTTCCGAGTCATCAATAAATATTTATTAAGTGCCTACTATGCAACAGCTGACCGTGCTAAGTACTGGAATAAAAAAAAATAATTTAATTTAAAAAGGCAGGAGCTCGTTTTCTTACTTCCAGCATCCTCTTGAACCTATAAATGAGACAATGGACATTAAGCACTTTGCAAACTTGACACACGACATAAAGTTGACATCACCTGTTATTGTTTGAGATTTTAACCACAAAATGAAGTGATCATTCCTTCCCTCCAAGCCATTTTGGCTCCAAAAAAGAACATACCACTTTTTTTATTTGTGTTCATCTGCAATTGGCAGATCCCTGCTCATGCATTTCTCTGAATAATCCCAGCTTGGCAGGTTTGGATCTGCAGGACAAACAGCCTCTCTTTGAGGCTTGATTAATCACACTTCTCAGGCTTCTCCATGGAAGAGGGCAACCCGGTAATTATGCTGACAGACTGGATTGATCATCCTGTTTATCTCCATCTTCTCCCATCTGACACTAGATGGAGCACCATCTTCCTTCGCTGTGTTTCATTTTCCCTGCCGGGAGCATGACGTTCGTTCTACAGCAGCATGGAGTCCCCCCTGGCTCCAGCTGGCTCACCAGTCTCAGCCTGCATTATAGGTTTATCTTCTGCTCAGCTATGGCTTAAATGACATAACACTCTCCAGATCATGGCTTCATAATCTCTCTGTGTCATGTTCTCCCTTTGTCAGTCTGGTGAAACTTATAGGACTCTTCTGAGAATATTTTGATGCTTTAATATTTTTATTTTTCCCTGTCACATATAAAGTAATTTTTTACACTTGTTTTTAAAACTTTGAGTTCTAGATTCTCTCCCTTCTCCCCTTCCCAGGAGAAAGCAAATGTGAAATTATGCGAAACATTTCCATAAAAGTTATGTTGCAAAAGAAAATATAAATTCCCCCCCCCAAAAAAAAAACCCTCAAGAAAAAAAAAAAGTGCTTTTTAAAAATTATGCTTCAGTCTTTATTCAGACATAATGAGTTTTTCTCTGCATATGGATAGCATTTTTCATCATAAATTCTTCAGATCTTGGATCCTTGTATTTTTGAGAATAGCAAAGTAATCCACAGTTGATCAATCCACAGCACTGCTATTCAATAACATTTGCTTGAACTCATAAAGGACTTTCCAGATTTTTCTGAGAGTATCCCACACACCATTTCTTTATTATTATTATTATTATTAAAGCCTTTTATTTTTAAAATATATGCATGAATAATAGTTCAACGTTGACCCTTGCAAAACTGTGTTCAAAATTTCCACCCCCTCTCCTAGATGGCAAATAGTCCAATATATGCTAAACATATTAAAATGTATGTTAAATCGCATATATGCATATATATTTATACGATTATCATGCTGCTCAAGAAAAATTAGATCAAAAAGGAAAAAATGAGAAAGAAAATAAAATGCAAGCAAACAATAAAAAGAGTAAAAATGCCATGTTGTGGTCCACCCTCAGTCCCCATAGTCCTCTCTCTGGATGTAGATGATTTTCTTCATCACAAAATCATTGGAACTGGCCTGGATCATCTCACTATTGAAAAGAGTCATGTCCATCAGAATTGATCATCATATAATCTTCTTCTTGTCTTTTACAATGATCTCCTGGTTCTGCTCATTTCACTCAGCATCAGTTCATGTAAGTCTCTCCAGACCTCTCTGAAATCATCCTGCTGACCATTTCTTATAAAACACCAACAATGAGATGATTGATGCCAGTTCCAATGATCTTGGGATGAAGAGAGCCATCTACACCCAGAGAGAGGACTATGGAAACTGAATGTGGATCACAACATACCATCCCCACTTTTTTTGTTGTTGTTTGCTTGCATTTTGTTTTCTTACTCATTTTCTTTTCTTTTTGATCTGATTTTTCCTGTGCAGCAAGATAACTGTATAAATATGTTTATGTATATTGGAACTAACGTATATTTTAACATGTATAACATGTAGGGGAGGGGATGGGGGGGGGAAAGAGGGTAAAATCTGAAACATAAGGCTATGTAAGGCTCAATGTTGAAAAATTATCCATGCATATGTTTTCAAAATAAAAAGCTTTTAACAAAGAAAAATAATATTCTTAGAGAACAATAATAAATAACATAATTTATCAGATATTCCCCAATTGATGGGAATCCCCTGAGATTTTTAAAAAATGTATAATATAAAATATGTGGGATTATAAAGGAAACTAATTACATTGAGTTGCAATGATCAAAATATTAAAAGTTTCAAGTTTATAGTCCCTAGACTGATTAAGGACCTCTGCTGTAGGACATGTGTCTTTTGATGAGATTAATTTCAACAGCAAAGCTTATACAAAATTATTGCCTTGTGTATATGCTCTATAATTCAAAGATGAGAACAGGTATCATCACAGTCCTAGTCTGAATTGTACTCATTTAGAAAGAGATCTGGATTCTGGGTCAGAAGACTTGGGTTTATACAATTCAACCACTGGGTAACTTTTGTCAGGTCCTCATTTGTAAGAATAAGGGCTTCAGATTGGATGACCCCTTTCCAGATCTGTAATATGTCTTAGGTTTAATTTCATATTTACAAAGCATGTTATCACAAACTATTGAGGCTTGGAGTGCCAGGTCTATCAGTCCCATTTTACAAATGGGAATGCTTAAATATGAAAGGCTAAGTAATCTACACACAACCTCACACAGTTGTTGTATCAAATCTGAGGCCCAGATCCTAGTCAATACTCTTTGTCTTATTAGATAGTTTACTACTATAAAGACCCCATTTTCCTGCCTTTAGGAAGATCTGTTGGTTACTAGATTCTAAGGTTCCTGAGGACAGGAATATATTTTAGTTTAATTTTTGTGCAATCCCAAGTCACAGAATATAAGGAAAGATGTGACATTTTTGTTCACCCAAGGCCAGGTTTAAAAATCAAAGTCCTTGTATGGAACAGTGTATATCCTGAGACCTTGATCCTTGAATTGATTTTTGGCAAAACACTTCAATGCCTGGGAAGAGTAATATTTCTTACAACACTATGTACATTTTTAGAAAAAATGTAATTTAAAAAGCCCCTCATTTTACCACATCAAATATTGTATTCTTTATGGCTACCTAATTTAAAAATATATATGTATGAATAGAGATGTATTTGTGCGTGCATATGTGTGTACATTCATATATTGTATAATTCAATAGACTGTCCATCTAGCACCATGTCATAGTCTAGGCAATATACACTTTTCATCCATATTGTTTTTCCAGTATATATGGCTAAACGGATTTCTTTCTCATTGTTTTGTTTCACTAAGAAGGCTTGATAGTATTTGGGGTCTTGGTGAATAACTTAGCACAGTTTTATCTAGGAATAAAAACATTTGGAGAACCTTACCATCAAGAGGGAATCCATCTGTTTTGATTTTACTTGGGACACATGTTGCAAGATACTGGCCAACACCTAGATGAATATGAATATGTATATACATATACATGTAAAATGTGGAAACTCCTTCCAGTGCAGATTTGAGTTGTGGGTAATTTATAGTCTCAGAGAACTTCCAGGAACGTTGAGAATGATGTTAAACAACTTGGTCATGGTCACATATCCAGTGTCAAAAGTGGTACTTGAATCCAAATTTTGTTCACTCTAAAACTGGCTGGATCTCTATCCACTATGTCACACTACCTTCTATACATAAGTATTGTATGATTCAGGTACTCTAAAAATATTTGTTTATATTCCCAACTCCTTTTGAAATCACCTTCTTTTTCCTTGTTTTTTTGCTAGTTACTGCACCTGTTACAATGAGGTAAGCAGAGCTGCCAAACTATAGGTCAGAAGGAACATAGCTATTGCCAATAGTCTTAGCAAGACATGAATTTTTCTCCCACTCCAAGGCTGGCCATGGGTAGCATATAAAAATCCTCTGGGTTAGTTTTAACCTGTTCTGAAGTTGCAGAACTGTGAATGTTGGCAGGAGCCAGGTCCAAGTGAGACTTTGTTGCTACAAAGAATTGTGATTCTGATGTTTAGGGGAAGATGAACTTTGGACTGAGTTGTAAATTGCCTGAGGTTTTAGACACTGGGAAAACCTCAGGACTGAGTAGTTAGCATTCTGTTTGGCAAAGTTCTTTGATACTTTTTCCTCCCTTATTCTCTGGGACCCTGAGAGTTATAAATTATAGGACCCCCAAAGGATCTCCTAAAGCATGAAGTACAATAGAATGCATGCTGGATCTGGAGGCAGAAGTACAAATTTGAATCCCAATTCTGTATGACTTTGGTCAAGTCATATCAGCTCCTTCATGTACGTGAAAAGCAAGCTCAGGGTTGCAATCTAATTCTTGTGAGATGTGACCTGAAATATTAAACTGGAGAACATAGAAGCCAATGTATAATATGGAACAGGAGAATTGGGTAAAGTCAGACTGATCACTGCCAGAAATGAGCAAAACTAAACAGACAGACAACAAATTAGCTCATCAATACTGTAGAGATGTAATGGAAAGGACATTCACTTGGAATCATGGGACCTGACTTGGCTCTATTACTTATAGACTGGGTGATCTTGTTCAAGTCACAACCTCTTGGCTTTTCAGTTTTCTCATCTGCAAAATAAGGGTATTGCCTAAATGACCTCTAAGTTCCCTTATGTCTCTAGATCCTAGGCTCCTATTTACTTGGTAGAGAAGAGAAATAAATTCCCAGACTGCACTATTTCTTGCTCCATCTCTGCCTGTGACATACTGTACAGAAGAGCTTTTTTTTTTTTTTTAATTTTTTTCTTTTTTTCAAAGTTGGGTGTTGAAATGGAACAGGCAGCTTCAATACAAACCTCCATCTGCTTTCCACACTGTGGATGCCCACACAAGTCCTGAAAAATCTCATGGGGAGGAGATGGAAGATCCTGTAGGTTGGCTGATAAGGAAAAAAAAAAAAAACAACTAATTTCCTTCCCCCTGAATATGGCCTGATATCACAAGTTAAAGGTGGGACTCAGATTGCTGTTGTTGGGTAGACAATTTGGGGCTTTCTAAGTTTTTAGAAAATAATGTAAATTTTAGCACTTTTTTTCCAACACATTTTCTTATTGTCCTGGAAGCTTTGCAATCCACCAGGAATGGACTTTTTAACCAATTCCTTCCTTTTTTTTCTTGTTGGCACTTCACTACCAAATTAATTTTTTAACAAAAGGAATGAGTTATGTATTCAGCAACATTTATATATGTGTATGTCAGTTTGTATTTAATAGGCACACATGATCCAATACTCTTTACTAGATTTAGTAAAAGGCAGCAACCTTGTTAGGCTGACCGAATTCAATTTTGCTTACATAGCATCCAGGAGCCAGCTGACCTGGCTTTGCTCCTTGGGACTGACTTTAGAGGTGTTTAACAAGACTTGCACTCTTTCGATACTTGAGCACATAATTAGCAAGAATTAGTTAAAGCAGGAGGCTGCCAGATGGTGGATTGAGGTGAACTTGTCCCCTGACCAAACAGCCTTGTTTCCCAACCTTCATCAGAAAGTACGAGGAACAGAACCAATCCTGGAAAGTGTTTGAGGTACTTAACCCTTATACAAAAAATGCCCAGTTACAACTTTGATGGTCATTGAATTTGAATCAGTGAGGTTGAAGTCAAATTTTGGCTTTTTCACTCTCCATCGATGTGATCTTGAACAAAATCATTTCCCTTCCCGGGTCTGAATTTCCTCATTTGTAAAATAAGAGACTATGGGGTTACTGCTATAGAAGCAAGAGAGAAAAAAAAAAAAGAAATGAAAAGAAAAGAAAAAAAGTGGCCTGGAATACTTTCATCCAGTTCTCTCATTTTACAGATGAGAAAATTAAAACAAAGTGAAGTTAGCACGGCTGGCAGAATCAACATTAGAACCCAGATTTTCTGATTCCTATACCACTAATTTTCTTTCCTTAAACTATGAACCTATGATTTTATTTTATAAATGAATAAATTAAACCAGAATAGGAAGGTGAAATATTTGTCTAAAGTCTCATGTCTAATTTTCAGAAGAGCCAAGACTAAGATTCAAGTGTTTCCAATATACTATACTGCAATTCCTAAATTGCTCTGCAGTGTGTGTGTGTGTGTGTGTGTGTGTGTGTGTGTGTGTGTGTGTGTGTAGTTTTGAGGGAATTTTGAGTTTTAGAGAAAATGAAAAATATAACCCTGCTTTTTCTTGACATTATCATAAGCCAATATGATAATAGGTTTGGAGTAGGTAAAGAGCCATAGAATCAGATATTGTGAGTGGTGTATATAACCTTGATGTTTTATTGATCCTTATGATAATGTTTAGTTACTGCTCATGGGATTGTTATAAGCTTATCTCTTTTTAAAAATTCTATCGACAAGACTCGCGTAATTATAGAGAGAGAATAACTTGAAATGAAACAATCTTTTCAGGGTTTTAGACCCTCAAATACATCAGAATGCTAAATCACTAACAATAAGTAATTCCATTTGCAGAAATCCAAGGATTCTTGCCCTTGATACCATGATTTTAGTCAATTTGCAGCAGAGCATATTGAAACTGGGGGAGAGTATAGTAATATAAAACATGAAGTTGTCAGAATGTGAGTCCAGACCCTCTGTCTTTCAATTCAGTGATTTCTGGGAAGATAAACTCTTCTTCTCAACTCCTTCTCAGGATTTTAAACATTCTTGAGAAGGAAACAAAAAAGGAGCAAGTTGTTGTTGCTATTGTTCTTCATATGGACTATTTGTGCCTGACCCATGGTAGAGCTTTCTCCGTCCTCAGTGGTCTGATCAGCCACATTTGGACACATTGTCCCTTGACTCTAACAAAGTGATATCATTTCTGTCCTCCTCAAGAATGGAAGATACCATCCACCCAACAAACTAACCAACCAATTGCTGTTGTGTGCCTGTTTCTCAAATTTGCTTTATTTTCCTTCTTACCTTCATTTCCCTAATTAGGTGAAATTAATCTTGCTGGAATTCTCAGAGAACTTTGTCCTAATGGTAAAGCGACATATGTGTGATCTAGATTTGATATGAGTTATAGGATGATTAATTATTTGATGATAATAATGTCACTGATAACAGTAACGTATACAATAATAATAATACCTGTCAATAAGAAAGTGTTCAGAGATTTGTAAAGCGTTTGCCATATAGCATTTCACTTGAACTTATTGCAACACTGTAATGTACCATAGGTATTATTCCATTTATTTCATAGACGAGAAAACTGAGGCATGGAAAGATTAAGTTACTTTGCTTAAGCTCACTGAGGTAGAACTCACATTGAGGTCTTTTCTGGCTAGCATTCTAGTACTAAATGGATGGATCGCAGAGGCACACCAGAGGGAATAGAGTGTATTTCCCATAAGGTTCTGGGTATCAAGGACAGAATTGATTGGATTGTGTCACATAAGTCATGGAAACTTCTGGGAAGATAGAGGTTTAACGACATTGAAAGATATCAGGAATATAGTCAATGAAGTGACCAGATTTGACTTCAATAATCAAATAGTAAAAGTAAAGGACTGGCTATACGAAAAAGGTGAAACATTTATTGTTAGATCTGGCCATTGCATTGGTTTATTTTATTTAACTATATACTTCTTTCTTATAGAGGAAGAGGATCTGGGATGGAGTTGTTGAGGTAAGATGAGTCTCAAAATACTGTCACTCTAAACTGTGGAATATTTCTGTGGAGATCATTCTCCCTATTCCTTTTCATTTTATTTTTCACTTGCTTTTTAAAAAGCAAATTTTAGGGGCAGCTAGGTGGCGCAGTGGATAGAGCACCAGCCTTGAAGTCAGGAGGACCCAAGTTCAAATCTGCTCTCAGACACTTAACACTTCCTAGCTGGGTGACCCTGGGCAAGTCACTTAACCCCAGCCTCAGGAAAAAGATAAAATAAAAAGCAAATTTTATTGATGTTTTTTAAAATATCCCAGTTATCTCTGAAAGATAAGCAGCCTCAGACACATGATGCTCTGAGTTCTGGTCCTGCACTTGATACATACTGGCTATGTGACCCTGGTGCCTTTCAGTGCTCCAATTAATATAAGATTATAAATTGCATTATCATTGCTGATTTGCACTGTTAAAGGAAACTACCTCATCAATGGGCTGTCCATGATTATACCTCACGGGTTCCAGTGAAATGAAATAAAATCCTCTCTTCTCTTTCATTTCCCTAAACTTGACTACTTTCTGGTGTGTGTTGTGTGTGTGTATCATGTATATTATGGTGGTTGTTATTATTTATCCTTCATTCTCTAAGAGGACTATGACATTAGAGAGGCAATGTCATGACATTCAAATGAATTGGATTGAAGTAAGGGAGGTTCTGTACAAAGTTACCAACCTCACTTTCTCCTCCAGAGCCATCTGAGTCTAGTGGCCAAATAGAGATCAGAATGACTGGAGAGGGCTCTGGAGGCTGTGAGAGCATCAATTGCTGAGTGGTGTAGTGAGCAAGATTTTTCAAGCACTTTTTTGGGTCTACTTCACCCTTCTACTGACTCACTGGAAGCAAGAAGGAAAACCTACATGGATTCCCAGTATAAATTCTCTTTCTCTGATCTGGGGAGTGTATCAAATTATTTGTCGCTATCTCTTTCTTTTGCAGCTATAAGCCCCCAGTCAGAGACAGCTCCCTGGCAAAAAAAAAATTACTTCAGTGTTACATCTAGCTCTCTCTCTCTTTTCTGGGGATGCTCCCTCCTCATTTGCTAAATAGCTTTAGCTTGATTAAAGCAACTATTTGAGTTTCAGATAATAACTAAGGTCCCTTCCAATGAATAAGTGCGCCTAGAAGGTTACACCAGGTGTGATAAAACACACAGCTGGGCTGCTTACTGTTTATTCCTTCTGAGAGGAGGAAGGAGAAAGCCAATAATAACGCACATAGAGTCTGCTAATAGACTGTTTTAATCACATCTGTGAAACAAGAATTATAAGGGTCGTCTAGTCCAATTACCTCACTTTACAAAGGACAAAAATGATGTCCAAAGAGATTATTTGACCGCCAAAGGTCGCACAGGCAACAGTGACTAGCAGATAGAGCTAGGATTTAAATCCAAATGAAGATTTTAACACTGCCTTTCCCTCTAAAAATTCTGATTATAAGCATGTGTGTACTATCTCCTCATATGTCTATAGTGTTCTATGTACATGTACATGTATATGTATATGTATTTCCTTCAATAGAATGTAAGCTCTTGAGGTCAAAGAGTTCTCCTTTGTATCTTTGTGCTTAACATACTACTTGACATGTAGTAAATACTTAATAAATACTTGTTAATTGATTAGATGTCATTGCTAGGATTTAAAGACATATTGATAGATTTGAACATTCAAATAAATCAGATAATATGTAAAGTCCCATATTTGGGATCAAAAGTCTAAAATGGGCAAGGTCTGGTTTAGTCATCAGTTAGCATTTATTAAACATCTGCTGTATACCAGGCACTATACTAAGTCCTGGGGATAAAAAAATCAAAGGCAAAAACCAATCTTTATTCTCAAGTTGTTCATACCATAGGGGGATGGTTAGATAGGAGTTCATCTTTAAAAAAAAAAGTCAGTGGGGATTTTCATGGATAATAAGCTCAAGATTAGTCAGTAAATGAACAGTCAAGACAGTGGTGCTATCCTAGGCTGTACTGACAAAAGAGTGATGGTCTGACTATCTTGTACCCTGGTCAGAGCACATCTGGAGTGCCATGTTCAACTCAGGATATTACAGTTTAAGAAAGAGATGGCCCAACTGGAGCACACTCAGAAGACTGGCCTGCCAAAAACCAGAGAAAGTGCCACTTGTGGATCATCTAAAGGATTATTTGGATTGGAAAAAAGGGATTGTGGGAGAGGTAAGGATGTGATAATAGTCATTGAGCATTTGACAAGCTGCCTAGTGGAAGAGGAATTGTCTTTGTTTACCCTGGTCCCTATGAGTAGAGCTGGGACCTCTGGGTAGAGATTTGAGAGAGGCAAACTTAAACCTGGTATCTGGAAGAATTTCCTAAGTATTTCACAAGTACAATGAGCTATCTCAGGAGACCGAGACTTTGCCTTAACTTGCGGTTTCTAAACAGAAGCTGAACATTCACTTATCTGCAATATTTTTAAAAGGGCATTCTTTGTTGGGCTAGATGGTCCCCAGGGTTCTTTCCAGTTCTTAGGTGATGTGATTCTATTTCATTACCAACATCTAGATGGTGGTATTGTTGATATTAATTGTTATTGCTTAATGGAATGAAATAGAGTAATCTTATCAGTATAACTGAAAAGCAGTTAGAAAATTGCCTTCCCTATGAAGAATGGGGCAGGAAGGGGAGGCAGGAACACATCTTAGACTTCTCTTAGGAGAAGCATTTTTATATTTGTAAAAATAGAAAGGAGAAGAATTCATGATGGGAAGAGTCAGACCACTTCTAAAATAAAAATATAAGAGCAAAGGGTTCACCATAAAAGAGAGATTTAAAAACCAGGTGAGTGGGAAAGTGCAGAGAGAGAGTCAAATGCCAACATTTTCTTTGAAAAGACCATATGGTGAAATCTTGAGGATGAGAACAAAGTGAGACGTGAGGGATATGGGAAATGATCCTAAGAAAGTTCTAGAATGTGTGATTCCAGGCAAGACAAGGGAAGTGATGTGATTGATTCCACTGCTCAAACCAAATGTGTGACTTCACAGAACTGGAGGCAAGCTAAAAGTTCACAGAGGGTTTTTTTTCCCTTTTGAACGGTTTTTTCTCTCACAATTATGACTAATATGGAAATATGTTTTATATGATAGCACATGTATAAACTATATCAAATTTATATACCATTTGTGGAAGAGGGAAGGGAAGAGGAGGGAGAAAAAGTTGGAATTCAGAATCTTATAAAAATGAATGTTAAAAATTGTCCTGATATATAATAGGGAGAAAAGAAAATACTATTAAACATTCACAGAGGAGATACAGTGATACTGCAAAAGGCGATGATAATTCAATGTGAGGATTGAGGGAGAGTTCTCTAGAGATGACACAAGCGTCTCAATAATAAAAGAGTAGAGTCCTTGTTGTTGAGTAGTTTCAATCATGTCCAAGTCTCCATGACCCCATCTGGAGTTTTCCTGGCAAAGATACTGGAGTGGTTTGTTATTTCCTTTTCCAATTCATCTTACAGATAAGGAAACAGAGGCAGACAGGGTGAAGTGACTTTCTTAGGGTCATACATTTAATAAGTGTCTTAGGCCAGATTTGAATTTATGAAAATGAGTCTTCCTGATTCCAACCCCGATGTTCTATCCACTGGCCAGGGCAGTATCATACATTTAGAGCTAGGGGTGGCTTTAGGTATTGTCTCTAAGTTAAGCCTTTCATTTCACTGATGTGGAAACTGAGGCCCAGAGGTTTTAAGTGATAAGATGAAGGAACCAGAGTGGCAGATCTGGTTTTAACCTGCCATCCTCTTGACTTCAAGTAAAATATTCTTTCCATGGTACCAACCTCATGAATAAATATTTAAGGAGGGTTTCTTTAAAAGCTGGTTTACTCATCTCTAAAATGCTGAACCAAATCATTGGAGTACAGATTTAGTGCTGGAAGAAACCACAGAGATCATCTAATCCTCGTTTTATGAAGGAAAATGACTCTCATAGGGAGAATAATTTGCTCAGGGTCACAGAAACGATGAACTTAAGGTCTCTAATTGCAGAGACAATGGATTTTCCAATTAACCTCTTCAAAGTAGAGTGCAGGTGATCTCTAAATTCCCTCGTTCTATGGATCTGATTCTAGGATGATATAAAATAAAGAAAGAATGAAGAATAAGGTTTGTTGATCATCTATCAGAGCCTGATAAATTGTGTATTATGGGGCAAAAGTAATAGCAAGGTTCAGAATTAAGAAGGACATCATTTAAGATAATTTTCACAATAGATAAAATATAGAAGCAGCTCCAAAATAATCCCTGTTGTGGAAAAGAGAACAGGAAGTAATATGAGATCAGAGAAACGGGAGAGAAAGGACAAGCCAAGAATAGACATGTCCAGAATTATTTTGAATAGTGGTAACTTTGAAATTTAAGGTGTGAAAAAAGAATCATTAAGTAGGTGATTAAAATATAATTATACAAAGACTGGTAATTTAGGGAGGGAAAAAATGAAATGCTATGCATTTTATGTGTTAAAATAATTTGCCTTTTAATTTTGTAAGCTTTATCTTCTTCCTCCCTTTCTGCCAACTCTGGGAAAGAAATCATGGAAAATTGGTGAAGATGGAAGGTAGCATCACCCAGTGGTGAGAATGTTGGATTTGGAGTCATAAAACTATCATTAAAGTCTGAATTAGTCCACGTTTTATTTCTGTGACTTTGTGTACATCATTTTACCTCCATATAACTTCAGTTTCCTCATCTATAAAATGGGAAGGGAATGGCTTGGATGACCTCTACAACCTTTACTGCTCTAAATCTATGGTCTTTTTGTAAACAACATAAAGCATAAAAATGTTTTTTTCTGTTTTGGAGCCAAAAATACAACCTGATAGTCTTAGCCTTCCACTAATTTCTTATAACTATTAAAAATTGCTTCCTATAAAGTGTTCCTATAAAGAAGAGCTAGGGGCAACTAAGTCGGTATGATGCATAGAGAACTGGCCCTGAAGTCAGGAGGACCTGAGTTCAAATGTGACCTTGGACACTCACTAGCTGTGTGACCCTAGGTAAGTCACTTAACACCAAAAGCCTCAAACAAAAAGAGCTACCTTTTCCCTGATGTCCTTGTTCTATCTGATATTAACTTGCTCAATACTGAATTGTTTGCTGTCTATGGGAGAGGGATGGAGGAAAGGGAGAGAGAAAAAAATTGGAGCACAAGGTTTTACAAAGGTGAGTGTTGAAGGCAATCTTTGCATGTAGTTTGAAAATAAAAAGCTATTATTTTAAAAAAAGAATTATCAAGTTTGGGAAAAAATAATGAAATCAAGTTGCTGCTTATCTTATGTTTGAAATAGCATGAATCAATCCATCAATCAATAATCATTTACTAGGCACTTTGCTGGGTCTACAAAGATAAAAAGCACAGTCCCTAGAGTCAAGGAACTTCTTGGGAGATACAATATGTATGTACATAAATATATGCAAAATAAACACAAGGCTTGAGGAGGCACTAGTAGCTGCAGGTGAGTAACCAGGTGGTAGAATGGACAGTCAGAAAGGCTCGTCTTCATGTGTTCAAATCCCATCTCAGACACTTACTTGCTGTGTGACCCTAGATAAGTTACTTAACTCTGTTTAGCTTGGTTTCCTTATCAGTAAAATAATCTGGAAAAAGAAATGGCAAGCCATTCTAAGATCTTCATTTTAAAAAATCCCTGATGGGGTCACAAAAAGTTGGACAAAGTTGAAATGAACTACAACAAAATAGCTGAGAGGAGTCTGGAAAGATTTATGTAGGAAGGTGAAACTTTGAAGAAAGCTAGGAACCATAAGGAGTGGAGATGAGAAGAAAGACTTTGCAGCGTAAGTGGGATAGTCTGCACAAAAATATGAAGACACAAGATGGCAAGTTGTCCATTCAGGAATCAGAAGAATAGTTTGTCTGAATGGTGGAGTAAATGAAAGGGAGTAATATATCTACCTCTATTTAAATCAATATATCTTTATGAAATATCTATGTAGTTAAAGCTAAAAAAATTTCCCTATGTCTTTCTCTAAATCTATATATCTTTATGTGTGTATGTATGTATCTAAATCTATATATGTTTATATATGCATGTATCTATCTTTTTAAAGCTAAACATCTTTATGTATGGATGTCTTTATCTGTCTCTCAAAATCTATATCTCTAGCTAAATGTGTATGTATGTATGTCTCTGTCTACTTAGCAAGCTTAATCCTGGAAAGGCAAGTTAGACTCAAGTCATATAGGGGCAAATGGTTTGCCATTTTAAAAAATAGATTGTTTTATTAATAATAATAACAAACAGGGTTAAATGATATACCCAGGTCACACAGAAAGTACGTGTCTGAGGTGGCATTTGAACTCATGAAAAGGAGTCCTTCTGACTGTCCACTGTACCACCTCACTGCTCACTTCCCAGCTACTAGTGCCTCCTAAAGACACTTACTGTGTAATTATTTTGCCGATAAATAGATAGATAGATAGATAGATAGATAGATAGATAGATAGATAGATAGATAGATGGATGGATGGATGGATAGATGAATGGATAGATGGATAGATAGTATCTCCCCAAGAAGTTCTTTACTCTAGAGAAATTGAGGTTTGAACTAAGAACTAAGGGAGTACCTAGAATTCACTAAACAGAAGAGTGACTTAGTAAGTCCCTATCTGTTCCATGGCCTTTCACATGAAGAGAGTTTCTAATTATTAGCTCCCAAATACACAGTAAAGGGATACTAAAGAATACTAATATGAATAGTAATCTCTTAGAGCAAGTGTTTCAGAAAGTCTCATTTTTTACATTTGAAATAAACATAGTGGTATTTCTAACCCACTGGGCATCTAATGGGACCTGTCTCTCTCTCATCCTTATTCTAATCTGCTCTCCAAGTCAGAGGATTCTGGAAAGATGGTGGAGTAAGTCAAAAAATTTCAAATTTCCACCTCCATATTTCTCCCTCAAACAAAACAAAATTGCACCTCTGTGAACACAGACCAGTGAAAAACAAGTAAACTTTAGGGCAGAATAGGGGTCCTCCTGGAGCAACCCAAGGAGACACAAAGAAAAACATCAGAATCTGGCTTTACCCACCCCTGGTGTGAAGTGCAGACACCTCAGGGCTAGCTGTACCAGGGAGCCCTGAGGCTAGCAGGATTTGTCATGAGCCTTAGCAGGAACCACAGAAACTTTCACTTGGCAGGTCTGAGTCCTGGAAGACTGAAGGAACCTGAAACTGTGCTGCATGCAGCCCTGAGTGACAAGGAAGCAGCACACTAGGAGTGCAGAGGCGTGGGGCAGGGATGCTGTTGGCTGCAGGTACTTGCAGGAGTGAGCAGAGCTTTTGGTAAGGGAGAGCTGAAGTGAAGCTAGAAGTCCCATCTACTCCCCCCACCATAATTAGAGGTACTTAGACTAATACTTTTAATTTTAAAAGTAAATAAACTGGGAAAAAAGAAAGATCCCAACCACAGAAACTTAGTATGGGAAT
Organism: Sminthopsis crassicaudata; assembly: GCF_048593235.1. Lineage (NCBI taxonomy): Eukaryota > Metazoa > Chordata > Mammalia > Dasyuromorphia > Dasyuridae > Sminthopsis > Sminthopsis crassicaudata. Next base: position 42,165,868 of record NC_133619.1, read on the forward strand.
AGGGAAGACCAGGGTTCATCTTCAGAGGAAGACACTGAAGCAAAAAAAAAAAAAATTTCTTCTACCCAAAAAGTAACATTGAATGGTTACCTGTCCAGAAAGAATTTTCAGAAGAACCCAAAAAGATGTTTGTTTGTTGAGGAAAAACATAATAAACAAACAAAAAAACAAAAAAATGAATGAATGAACAAATAAAAGAACTATTCAAGAAAAACAAGAAGAGTCTGAAAAGAAAGTCAACCAACTAGAAAAGGAAATCCAGAGTCTTAAAAAAGAAAATAATTCTTTGAAAATTAGAATTGGGCAAGGAGAAACCAGTGAAGCTATTAGGAACCAAGAAATTGCAAAACAAAATATAAAGAATGAAAAGTAGAACAGCATGTGAAAAAATTTATAAGGTGGTAGTTGTAGTAGTAGTAGTGAGTAGTGGTAGTGATGGTGGTGGTGGAGTGATAGTAGTAGTAGCAGTGGGAGTAGTAGTAGTAGTAATAATGGTAGTAGTGGTAGTAACAGTTGTAGTAGTAGTAATAGTGGTAGTAGTAGTAGTAATAGTGGTAGTAGTAATAGTAGTAATGGTGATAATAGCAGTAGTAATAGTGGTAGTAGTAGTAATAGTAGTAATGGTGGTAGTAATAGTAGTAGTAGTAGTAGTAGTAGTAATTGTGGTAGTAATGGTGGTAGTAGTAGTAGTAATAGTGGTAGTAGTGATAGTAGTGGTAGTAGTAGTAGTGATAGTGGTAGTAGTGGTAGTAGTAATAGTGATAGTAGCAGTAGTAATAGTGATAGTAGTAGTAATAGTAGTAATGGTGATAGTAATAGTAATAGTGATAGTAGTAGTAATAATAGTGGTGTAATAGTAGTAGTAATAGTGATAGTAGTAGTACTAGTAGTAATAGTGATAGTAGCAGTAGTAATAGTGGTAGTAGCAGTAGTAATAGTGGTAGTAGTAGTAATAGTAGTAATGGTGATAGTAATAGTAATAGTGATAATAGTAGTAATAATGTGGTAGTAATACTAGTAGTAATAGTGGTAGTAGTAGTAGTACTAGTAGTAATAGTGGTAGTAGTAGTAATAGTGGTATTAATAGTAGTAGTAATAGTGGTAGTAGTAGTAATAGTAGTAATAGTAGTAGTAGTAATAGTGGTAGTAGTAGTAGAATAGTGGTAGTAGTGATAGTAGTGGTAGTAGTAGCAGTGATAGTGGTAGTAATAATAGTAGTAATGGTGATAGTAGCAGTAGTAATAGTAATGGTGACAATAATAGTAATAATGGTAATAGTAGTAGTAATAGTGGTAGTAATAGTAGTAGTAGTACTAGTAGTAATAGTGGTAGTAATAGTAGTAGTAATAGTGGTGATAGTAGTAGTAATAGTAGTAGTAGTAATAGTAGTAGTACTAGTAGTCATAGTGGTAGTAATAGTAGTAGTAATAGTGGTGATAGTAGTAGTAGTAATAGTGGTGGTAGTAGTAGTAATGGTGGTAGTAATAGAGGTAGTAATAGTGGTAGTAGTAGCAGTAGTAATAGAGGGAGGAGGAGGAGGAGGAGGAGGAGTGGTAGTGGTGGTGGTGGTGGAAGTAGTACCTTCACCCGTAAGGGTGCCTTCAGCCTACCTGGTACGTGCCTTGTATGCTGCCTTCCCGATTATAAAGGACATTCTTTGAAGGCAGAAGCGGTGCTTTTGTCCTTCTCTGTATCTCTCACCCTTGGCCCATAGCCGGCTCATTCTAAGTGTTTAATAAATATTGATTGAACTGCGTGGGATTCTGGTTGGGGACTCCAGAGTACAGCGGTCCGGCTCCTGGGCCTTGCATTTAAATAGGGAGGTTGTAGGAAAGAGGCTCCAAGGTGGCTGGGTGGGGAGCCTTGAGCCCTTTCTTGTGCTGGTGAGAAGCAAACTTCTCGATTGTCTCGATTGTGCAACTTCCCAGCGGAGATGCCCGTCTTGGCCGGCAGCTCGAGCTGGAAGGCCATTTCTAGCGCCAGGCTGTTTCTTCCCTCCCTTTAGCCTCACAAAAATGGGAGGAAGCCAAGAATTCCCAGTCACCCTCCAGCAGCCGGTAAGAAATCAAGAGAGGGAGAGAAAAAGGGAGGGAGGAAGATGGGGACGGTGGGGGTGGGGAGGGCCCTTTCTCTTCGCTCCAGATGGCCGGAGCTACCCCTTAGGCGGGCAGCTGTGTTTGGGTGGGAGGGGGAGAGCACAGACTCATTGTTGCCCGTTTGCGGGCAGCAGCCCAGACCCAGGCGCTCGGAGGGGTGAGGGCCAGTGAATGGGACAGTCGGGAAGAAACAGAGACGGTCAGACGGAGCCAGCCAGACACCGAGACTCCTCCTCCTTACTGCGGACCCAGCCAGCCCGGGGCCTTTCTCTGGCCCCGCACGGGCCGCACCGGTTTCCAGCCCACACAGAGCATCCTTTCTGCCTTGGGCTTCTGCGGGTAGCGTGCCCGTCCTGGAAACAAAGCGCCGCTATGTAAAAAGCAGTTAATTACTACCATTCTCATATAATGTTTAACACCGGCAAGCCTCGTTAGATTTCAGTTTAATTTTCTGCCCGTTTGGCAGACATCACATTGCTCATGGAGCGGGAGGGGGAGCGGGGGAGCGCTGCTTTGTGGCTCAAAATACACCCGAGCCAGCCTGGGGAACTCCGTGAGTCAGGAAGGGGCTAGCAGATCACAGTGGGGCAAGGAGTTATTTATCTGAGCCCAGGGAAGCAGCGCAGAGCTTCTCAGGAAGGGCAGCGGCCGTTCGGGGCCCCGGGGGGCTTGGGCCGCTCTGGGGAGAGCTTCGGTTCAGAGTCTGGGGGAGCCTCCTGTCTCGCCACACGAGGCATCTTGCTGTTCTCTGCACACCACATTCCCTTTCCCCTCCCGTGTCTCTGCACAGACTGTCCCCCATCCCTGGCTCTGCCTCTGACAACCTCAAGTTCTCTCAAAGCTCAAGTCCCACCTCCTGCACAAGTTCCTTCTTGAGTTCTTCCCCCTTGCTATTTCTCCCCCAGTTACGTTGCATTTATTATTTATCACATGGCATCTTATTTTATTTTATTTATTTATCTTTTTTTTTTTTTCTGAGACAATTGGGGTTAAGTGACTTGCCCAGGGTCACACAGCCAGGAAGTGTTAAATGACTGAGAGCAGACTTGAACTCAGGTCCTCCTAACTTCAGGCCTGGTGCTCTGCCCACTGCACCACCTAGCTGCCTCCACGGCATCTCTTTTGCTAGAATGTAAGTTTCCTAAGGTCAAATGTGATTTCATTTCTATCTTGGTATTTTGTAAGCACAGAGCCTGGAAGATGCCATATAAATGCTTTTCAACTGATTATATTCTCCCTGTCAATTAGTCAAAAGAGAAGCCATGATGTATCTTTCCTTGAGGACATGGACTATTGTCTTAAGATCATAGATGTGTGTACCCAGAGAGAGGACCGTAGGAACTGAGTGTGGACTGTAGCATAATACTTTTACTTTTTTTTGTTGTTTGTTTGCATTTTGTTTTCTTTCTCATTTTGTTTCCCTTTTTAATTTGCTATTTCTTGTGCAGCTCGATAATTGTGGAAATACGTATAGAAGAATTGCACATGTTTAACATATTAAATTACTTGCCATCTAGGGGAGGGGTGGAAAGAAGAGAGGGAAAGAATTGGAATATAAGGTTTTGCAAGGGTGAATGTTGAAAATTATCTATGCATACAAGAAATTCGGTTTTGCACACATATATTGTATCTAGGATATACTATAACACATTTAACATGTATGGGACTGCCTGTCATCTAGGGGAGGGAGTAGAAGGAAGGAGGGGAAAATTTGGAACATAAGGGAGTGCAAGGGATAATGTTGTAAAAAAATGACCCATGCATATGTATTGTCAAAAAATGTATAATTATAAAATTAATTTTAAAAATAAAAAAAGAAAATTATCTATGCATGTGTTTTGAAAATAAAAAGCTTTAATTTAAAAAAAAAATCATAGATATGGAATTGAAAGAGACTTTCAGAATTAATCCAGTCCTACTTTCCTTACTGTCAACTATCATCTGATTCCCATTCCTCATCACACTTAAGGAAACTGAAGCCCTGAAAAATTAAGTATCTTGATCACAATCACATGGGTAATAAATAATATGATGGCCCAGATCATCAAATTCCAAATCGACCCATCGGCCACCATTGATTGGCAAGCTCACACTCCACATCTCAGACTTGTTTTTATTTCATCTGTACATTCCCAACTCAGTACAGGACCTTGCATGTAAACATTTAGTACACATTGTTTGCATTGATTTCAATACTGGCTGTGTAGTGTGGGTATGACTTCATAACTTTATCTATTTTTAATAAAAATTCCTTACAGAAAACTCCCTCAGAATCTATGAGCCTCTAATCGCCTTTTGGTTAAAATATATATATATATATATATATATATATATATATATATATATATATATATTTTAATAATGCATTCCAGCCAAGTTTTGCAAATGTTCCTAATTTTTCTATACACAGTTGCATACAATTTAACAAATTTCAACCCAGCCAATACTTATTAAATGTTCTGTGCTAGAGATTTGGCAAAGAGTCACAAATGATGACAGTTTCTGCCATCCAAGTGCTCATGTCTCGCAGAGAAACGTCATGGACACAGGTAAGGAAATCCAAGAACATTTCAGGAAGCAGAGATTAATAAGAATGAAAGGGATCGTGAAAGGGTTTGCATAGGAGATTATGTTTGAGTTAAGCCTTGGAGGATTATAGAGATATTGAGAGACAGAGATCAGGTAGGAACATGTTCTAGAATTGGGAAACAGCCTCTGCAAAGATGGGATGGAATAAGAAACAGGAAGAAATGCAATTTCTTGGATTGTACTGAAGAACAGTGCTTCAGAACAAGCCCAGAATAGGAAGGATTTTAAGTGCCATGGACAGCTAGGTGACACAGTAGATAGAGCACCAGATCTGAAATCAGAAAAATCTGAGTTCAAAACCCACCTTGGATACTTATTTACTATCTGACCCTACAGAAGTCATTTAATCTTTGCTTTAGTTTCCTTGACTGTAAAATGGGAATAATAATAGCACCTACCTTACATGGTAGTTGTGATGATCAAATGAGATAATATTTATAAAGTTAATATAATTTATAATATTTTCATAATTTATAATATTTATAAAGTAGATATTTAATAAATACTTGTTTCCTTCTCTTCCTCTTCCCTCTTTCCTCTGCCTCTAAAGTTCTTGAATCTAAGTCTGATCCTTCTTGTGCAGCAAAATAACTGTTTGGACATGTATACATATATTGTATTTAACTTTAAGATACTTAACATGTATTGGTCAACCTGCCATCTGGGGAAAGGGGTGGGGGGATGGAGGGGAAAAGTTGAAACAAAAGGTTTTGCAATTGTCAATGCTGAAAAATTACCCATGCATATATCTTGTAAATAAAAAGCTATAATAAAATAAAAAATTTAAAATGAAGTTCTTGAATCTATATGTAGTAAGTATGCTCTCTGGATCCACTAGACCCCTGGACCAGTTAGGCCGGTAATATCCCCTTTTTAAGGTTCATGGGGTACTGCTGAGGGGTGAGACCTTAAACTCCATTCTGGTTAAGTTTTCCCTGCCATTAACTGTAACTAGTGCCCTGCAACTATTTAACCAATTAACATCTTTTTTTTTTTTTTCTTTTTGGAAAGGCAATTGGGGTTAAAGTGACTTGCCTAGGGTCATACAGATTTGAACTCAGGTCCTTCTGACTCCAGAGTTGGTGCTCTAATTCACTGTGCCATCTAGCTGCCCCTAACCAATATTAATTAGCTGATTAATGCTCTTTTGAATGATTCCATAGATTAAGAGCCTCTAATTCACCTTAATTCAATTACAAAAGGCAATCATTTCATGGATCTGTGCAATATTTCCCCTAGACCAAGGGTTCTTAAGTTTTTTGTGTGTCATGGAGCCCTTTTTTAGGGACTGTCAATCTCATCTCAGAATCAGAATTTGTTCATTTTTAATTCATAATTGAAGAAAATGCTGAATTTCAATGGTAGCTTAGAGAAAATAAAGTTGTAATTTTTTTCCCTTTGTAGAACTAAGTTAAGAACCTCTGCCTTAGAATGAAGTTGGCATCTCTTTCAAACAAATAAACAAATAATCTTTTTATTTGCCAGGAAAGATTAAAATGTGAGGCAAGAACCTTCTCCTCACAACAGAAAAATTCTAAAGGTCTCTATGGCTATTGATTTTTTAGAGCTTCCTCCAAAGGAGTTGTTTGTAAAATCATTTGCTTTCAATTATGAAAAAGAATAGAACTCTTTTACCCAGTCCTCTTCTCTGTGCTGGATGGGACACAGATATTGCCTCACTTTTCAGGGAAGAAGAGTATAGTCCTTCCTGACTTTTCCTTTCTCTGATTCTAATGGTCTTCATAGGTGGTCTTCAACAAGTGACCTTGCCCAGCTCTTCCTCATTTAAATCCAATTGACTAGCACATCATGGCATCCCTCCCTGATGTCATGATACTCCTTGAGAGGGAAAGACAAGCAACAATTTAGAGTTGAAAAGGATCTTAAAGATACTCTAGTCTGTCCTTTGTGTTTTTATAGATAAAGAAGCCCAAGGTTGTTAAGTGTCTTGTTCAAAGTTATGGTGGTCAATGGCAGAGCTGGGATTTGAATTTACAACAGAAGATTGGGGGCAGCTAGTTGGTGCAGTGGATCGAGCACCAGCCCTGAAGTCAGGAGGGTCTGAGTTCAAACTTTCTGGCTGTGTGACCCTGGGCAAATCACTTAAATCAGCAAAAAAAAAAAAAAAAAAAAAAAAAAAACACCCCAAAACATAAGATTATATAATCACAGGGTTGTAGACATGGAGTTGAAAAGGATCCTAGAGGCCAGTTAGTTCTACTCTTTTTTTTTTCCTTTTCAAATGAGGAAAGAGGGTGAGAGGCATTTAAATCCACGTCTTCTAACTCCAAATCTGTTCTTCCTATCACACCATTAATCTTTAGAAAAGCAAAGCACTGATCTTTAAGGACTGGTGTTCTGTCCAAGGCTTCTGACTCTGATGTTTTACCCACACAGCCATCAAAATCTCATCTCCCTTTTCTCTAACTTCCTGTCCTAGGGAAATTTTCCGACTTTAGGTTAGAAAATTCTGTAGCCTACTGATGAATTTGGAAAGAGCTGGGAGAAATAACGGATCAGTTCCTAATATTTCCATCTCTACCCACCCCCATCCCCCAAGCAACATGAAGAGACACTGGTCAGTTTTTTTAGAACTTATTTTTGAATTACTTTTATTTACATACAATTACTATCCTAAATTATACTCTCATCATCTCCTTGACTCTTTATTCACATGTATACTAATCAGTTGCCGAATCTTGTCATTTCTATCCTCATAATATCTCTTGCATATATAATCTTTTTTTACTTATCCAGCCATTACCATAGTTCAATTTCTCATCATTTCTTATCTGGACTATTGTGATTGCTTCTAATTAGTCTTCCTGCTTCAACTCTCTTCCCATTCCGATTTATCCTCCAACTTTATCCTCCAATTTTCCAAAAGCATAGGTCTACCCATGTCACCTCCCAAACAATAAACTCCATTGGCTCTCTCTTACTTCCAGAATAAATGTAAAATCCTTTAAACTCTTCACAAAGCTGATCTCTTTTTGCCCTTCTGATCTTCTCAAATTCTATTGCCCTTTGTTCTTTCTATGATGTAGTCATACTGGCTTATTTGGTATATATCAGGTCTTAATCTTTTTTTTTTGGGGGGGGGGAGTAGAAATGAGGCTGCTAATTTATTGTGTCTTCTCTCAGGTTGGGAAGTCATGAATTTATTCCAAGACTGAATATAATGAGGATCCCATCTGTCACTGAGACAGATAGAAAAAATATATTTTTCATTATCTCACAAAAACATATATATCTAATTTTTGTTATAGGAGGGAGGATTGTTTTAATTTTTCTGTTATAATTTCTTAGAACAATTTTCCCCACTAGACTCAATGGTTCTCACTACTTTTCCCACCCATCATAATGCCTAAAATCCATTTTGTTAAATTACTAAATTCATTCTTCTAAATTAAGGAATTATCATCTCCAGATCCCCCTTTTAAAAGCAAAAAGGGAAGAAATAATCTCAATTATATTTCATTGTTTGGACCACTGCATGGCCCATTTAAAAGAGTGACATGACATTTGGATTTGAAGGAGCTAGATTCTAATCCCAATCTGACATTTAACCTATGTGACTTTAGGCAAATCATGGGGGATTTAATTCCTTATGCAAGGATGGTTAGGTGACTTCAAAAGTGCCTTCCAGTTCTAAATTGTGATTCTATGACCATTGTATCTAATTCCGCATATCACCTAGTAGAAAGGACATTAGAAAACTGGAGTGCCCTCCAAAGAGAAAGATCTAAATAAAGAGGGAATTTTAAATGATATTCTGTCCCACACTGAGTATACACCAATCATTATATCACTAGGAAACCATTATTTGTTGTAGGATTAAATCAATGCTAATTAGATTTAACCATTGTCTCCTCAATTCCACTAGTACCTTGTTTCACATTCTGGCCCATAGCATCTCCTTGTAGGATCAGATCAATCATACTGAACCATGTTAAATTAGATAATTGTTGTCTCTATCAATTCCACTGCCTTAATATCTTGTAAGAATCATAACACTGAACTGCCATGAAAATCTTATATTCTATGAAAATCCTATGGGAGAGAGATTATCAAATATCAAATGTCTTAAATCATCAGCCCCCCCCCCCACTTTCCAAAGCTAGATAAGTTCTGAAGAATGGGAATTTTGATTAGGGTTATTGAAAAAGCAATATTCAGAGAGCAAAGAAATTTGCCTAGAAAGTGAAGCCTTGTGTCCTGAGAAACCTATGGAATTCAGTAGAGAAAGTAAGGGATGGAGGATGTCTGGTGTGGAATATTAAGGAGAAGAGAATGAAAAGATGCAGGATACTAAATAAATCCACATAAATCATCGACATTTCTATATGTTCCCAATAAAGCTTAGCAGCAAGAGATAGAAAGAGAAATTCCATTTAAAATAACTGTGGATAATATAAAATATTTGGGAATCTAGCTGCCAAGAAAAAGCCAGGAACTATATGATCACAATTACAAAATGCTTTTCACACAAAGTTAGATCTAAACAATTGGAAGAATATCAATTGCTTATGGATAGGCTAAGCTAATATAATAAAAATGATAATCCTAGCCAAAATAATTTATTTATTTAGTGCCATATCAAACTGCTAAGAAATTATTTTATAGAGCTAGAAAAATAATATTAAAGTGTATCTAAAATAATCAAAAGATGAAGAATTTCAAGGGAATTAGTGAAAAATGCAAAATTATATTAAAGCAGTAGCCATCAAAACCATTTGGTATTGGCTAAGAAATAGAGTAGACTATCAATGGAATAGGTTAGGTTCACAAGACACAATACTTAATGACTATAGTAATAGTGTTTGATAAGACCAAAGATCACAGCTTTTGGGATAAGAGCTCACTATTTGACAAAAATTGCTGGAAAAAAAATTGAAAAATAGTGATGTGCGAAGAGCATAAATAGGAGGGAGAATCACAGAATTACAAAATCAGAGAATTAGAAAATTGATGGTGATGAGGTCCAACCCAAATCCCACTCTGCCCATGCCCAATCTTCATGACAATAGATCCAATTGACAAGCAACTATCCAATCTATGCTGGAGCAAACTCAATGAAAAGGAAACCACTATCTTCCAACTACAACCCATTCTACTTATGGATGCTTTGAATCTTTAGGATGTTTTAAGTATCTGACCTCAAGAATAACAACTTTCCCACTTGCATCTATTATTCTATAAATACTTGAATACATCTGGGTTTTCCATTCTTTAAACCAAATAGCCCCTATTCCTTAAACCAGTCAATATCTGTCATAGACTTAAGACCTTTTTCCATTCTGATTGTTCTCCTTTGAACATTATCCACTTGTCAATGCATTTCCTAAACCAAACAAAAACACATTGGTATCATAGTTTTAGAGTTAGAGGAGACTTGAATGGTCATGGGCAACCCTTCATTTTATTAAAAAGGAAGCTGAGATCCGGAGAAATTACATAACTCACAGCCAATATCTGAATTAGACTTTTTTGTCTTTCATTTTTTAATATCCATTTCTGCATTTTTGCATATCCATTTTCTAAAGTTATACATGTATATTAATTTTTAACATATTTCCATATGACTCATATTAGGAGAAAAAAAAACAGAACAAAAGGGAAAATCACAAGAGGAAAAAAAAAACAGAAAATTTTTTAAAAGGTGAAAATACTATGCTTCAGTCCTTATTCAGTCTTCATAATTTTCTCTCTGCATTTTAGCATTTTCCATCCCAAGTCTATTGGAATTGTTTTGGATCATGGAATTTCTGACTATCATTTATCATCTCACAATCTTGCTGTTGCCAGATACAATGTTTTCCTGGTTCTGCTCATTTCACTCAACATAAATTCATGTAAATCTTTCCAGGCTTTTCTAATCTCCCCGTTCATCAATGCTTATAGAACAACAATATTCCCTTATTTTTATATATGATAGATTTTTAACCCGAATCTTACTATCCTTAGGTTCAGTTTCCTTTCCATTTCATCATGTGGCTTATTCGACTATCCATTCCTTTCCCTTCTCTACTACTACGTGAGATATGGTCTGACAGAAACTAGAAAAAGATCAAGAAAAAGGAAGTTACAGCACATAAACTTCATTTACTTGCTCCCTACTTCCAATTATGCCTTTAATCTTCTCGATCTTTCATCTTTCTAGGTCTCCCCTTACAAGATGGATTGCTATCCTGCAAGAAAGGCAAGAGCCATTTTGAAAGTGAGAGACAGATCTATTTTTTTTTCTCAAGGAGTGAATCTTCTAAAACTCCAGGAACATGTCCTTAGCCTTAAAGAATAAGAAAAATTAATTAAATGAGTTCAACCCCCTTTCCTTTCCAATATAAAATAGCCACAAGTTGGAAGGAAGAAAAAGAAATGTTTTTTGTTTTTTCCATTCATGGAAGATAGTCTATTTGCATAAGAATAAAAGCAGATGGGCTCAGTCTTCTCCAGAAAAATAACACCATTCCTTATCCCAGATATGCATAAATTGGCTGCAAAAAAGAACACAGAAGACAGCTACAATAGAATACAGACGACATTATTTTACCCTGCTTTCCCATATACATGGGGATGTCAATGGCCTCTCTTTTCCATTAGAATCTTCCTTGTAAAAGTCACTAAATGGATCGTTTCAGCCCTTCCCCCCTGATTTTCTTTTTTTCTTCTAACACAGTCACTTATTAAAATAATTTAACTGGCAATCAACATGCTAGGGAGACCCAATAGCCCCTTTCTTGGCAACCAAATAGCCCTGATGCTACAATTATGAACCTCAACTGACAAAAAAAAAAAAAAAAAAAAAAAAAAAACCTCTGTTCATCATCCACTACTACCACTGTGAAGGAAAAAAGAGAGAGAGAGAGAGAGAGAGAGAGAGAGAGAGAGAGAGAGAGAGAGAGAGAGAGAGAGAGAGAGAGAGAGAGAGAGAGAGAGAGAGAGAGAGAGAGAGATATTATTGGTCTAAGTCTCTAATCACTGTATTTCTGCCCTATGAGAAATTTCTGAGCCACCCACTAAGCAAGGCACAAGGGAAGACCACCACAGTTGTTGAACACATCATCCATGTGTTTGCAGTTGGGTTAATTTTGCATTTAAGACTATAAAAACCCAGAGCTTCTGTTATTCTTATGCAATACATTGGATGAAATGGCCCAATAAAACCTACTTCCCCTTAAGACCAAAGCGCAGTTTATAAGAATTCCAACAGTGTCTGCCTCAAAGACAGATGAGCCCTTCCAGTCTCAAAACTGAGAACATAATCTCCTTTATAGGCACCCTAAACAGACCATTACACATAATGGTCTCAAAAGGGAGTTATTCTCCTAGCCCAGACACGCCAAGACCCATTCCCAGGAATCTGAGTACTCTTGGAAACTGGCCACCAGCAGCAAAGACTGTGGACGAGGAACTTGTCCTCTCAATCCCAAAATACCTGAACTAGAGCTGAAAATTTAACATTACAGCACCAGCCCTGAAGTCAGGAGGATCTGAGTTCAAATTTGGCCTCAGACACTTAATATTTCCTAGCTGTGTGACCTTTAACCCCAGTTGCCTCAGAAGAAAGAAAGAAAGAAAGAAAGAAAGAAAGAAAGAAAGAAAGAAAGAAAGAAAGAAAGAAAGAAAGAAAGAAAGAAAGAAAGAAAGAAAGAAAGAAAGAAAGAAAGAAAGAAAGAAAGAAAGAAAGAAAGAAAGAAAGAAAGAAAGAAAGAGAAAGAAAGAAAGAAAGGAAGAAAGAAAGAAAGGAAGGAAGGAAGGAAAGGAAGGAAGGAAGGAAGGAAGGAAGGAAGGAAGAAGAAAGGAAGGAAGGAAGGAAGGAAGGAAGGAAGGAAGGAAGGAAGGAAGGAAGGAAGGAAGGAAGGAAGGAAGGAAGGAAGGAAGGAAGGAAGGAAGGAAGGAAGGGAAGAAAGAAAGAAAGAAAGAAAGGAAGGAAGGAAGGAAGGAAGAGAAAAGAAAAGAAAATTTAATATCATAACAGTAGGGTAAATAAAAAGCAAATCTTAATACAGAGAAAAATAGTTTAATAATTTATTATTCACAAAGATGCTGGAGATGAAAAATATGACCAGGTTAATGATATTCCAAGTACTTATAAGTTCATGGACTAGAGTTACAATCCTCATCATGAAAGTTTGACAAAAAAATGCTCAAAGTGAAGTAATTAGAGCTAAGATAACAATATAGACAATGACTAACTACATCAGTATCGGTGAAGAGGCAGCAAAGGTAGCACAGTGGAAAAGTCACAAAGAGGCGAATTCTAATCCTTCTTCACACCAATTTAAATGTGACATGGGCAAGTTACAAAATCTCTCAACTTCAATATTCTAAAATGGGGATGAGAAGGGAACATGTGCAAAGCATTTAGCACACATTAAAGGGCTTTATGTGCTCATTTTATTAGTGGTATTAGAACAATAACTATAAAACAACTAAAGATGAATGTTATGAAATTACAAAAAATAAACGTAATCCCCAAAGAATAGATTTTTTCCAGAGTTAGTAAGATTCATGTATGTAGAACATTGAATTTTTTTCAGTATCTGAGGGTTTTTCCATATTTATTTATTTTTTTACTTTTTTCTCTTTAAAAAATTTGTTATAAAATCACCTGAGAGGAAAGAAGAAAATGAGCATTTATTAAGTGTCTTCTATGTGTTAGGCACAACATTAAATAATTTTTAAATTTTTAAAAATAATTTATATTATATTAATTAATTAATATATAATAATATAAATTTATATTAATAATTTAATAAATGTTTTAAATTATTATTAAACATTATTATAAATATTATTTCATTTGATCCATATAACAACCTTGGGAGATAGGTACTTTTATTATCCCCACTTAATGATTGAAGAAACTGAGGCAGAGGGAGAATAAGCGCTTTGTCCAAGAACACACATCTAGTATCTGAGTGGACTTGAATGCAGACCTTCCTGACTCCAAAATCTAGCTTTCCATCCCCCTGTTTCTCTTATTTAGGTGGGAGGGAAAGGGATATGGGGAGACTCCTAGATAACAGAAAAAACAAAGTTACCACTAAAAGTCTATTTATTTTAAAATTTACGTTGGGGATGATAGTTATATTCATATATAAGTGAGTATGACTATCCCCTGGTGCTTCTGTCAGAAGAACATTAGATTGGAAAGAGTGTGGAGTTAATATAGTATTAATATAGTACTCTTAATATAGATTATTATGTCTATAATTATAGATTATTAATATAGTATTCTTAATACAGATGACTATATATTGTGTCCATAATTATATAATATTAATGTAGTATTCTTATATAGAGTACTATATATGTCCATAATTATAGATTATCAATATAGCATTCTAAATATAACTTAATATAGTATTCCTCATATTCTTAAGAATAAGACCAGTGATTCTTAAAGGTGTCGATATGCCAAAAATTGTGTGTAACTCACCCTTGTACTCACATGTGCATGTGTCTGTCTTCCCAAATTGTGAGGAATTAGCATTTGGAACTGCATGTGCCCACATGAATCTTGGACCCTCCTCCAACTTGCTATAATCCCTCAGGACAAAGAGAATACTGAAATATGAATAGAGTAAAACCTGAGAACCACTGGCCTAAACCCATTATTCCTTAGTGGGAGATAAGATTCTGAGGGGATGGAAAACAGAATGGTGAAGTTTTGATAGAGGAGGGGAAGGAGAAAAGAGCAGGTAACCCAGCCGGATTTTTGCCTCAGGAGCCAGAAGAGCTTTGGGGCCCAGGTGGGGAAAGAGGTCCAGCCATTGTCTTGTGTAGGAAAATACCCTTTCTAATTGTTCATTATTCTGAGCATCTATTTGATTGTAGATCTTTGGGAAGTCATTGGAAATATCAGAAAATAACCAGAGAATGAGGATATATGGCTTCCAGATGACTGGAAGCTGAGTTAGAGATTCTTAGAGGCAATGGAGGCTGTCACTGAGACTGTAAAGACATCAGGACAATAAGAAGAGGCAAAGTTATAGCTGGAGTGTGTCTTAATTCAGCTCCAAGGAGAATAAGTGGAAATAGAGGCCCTGATTGTTATGAATGTGTTTCTAGAGTGCCTTGACTGAGATCAGGTGAGCATATTCCCTGAGCCCCTCAATCCGAGGGTCTATCCCCAATGGGCACCACAAGTATGTTTGGGAATGACGTTTGTCATTTGGTTGCCAGCTCCCCCTCCTCCAGCCCAATAGATAGTATTACAGAACAATCTATAGGGAAAACTGGAAGGTCAGGTTTTATCTGCTATGATTTACCTGATTTGTGGGGAGCTTTAGCTCACTACTGGGTTTCTGCTTCCAAAGAAAACTCTTGGGTGCACAGAGATACCTGAAGGCATGACAGGAAGACCCAGGAAAATATGACAGAAGGAGGAAGATTTTTTTTTCCCCTGAGGCTGGGGTTAAGTGACTTGCCCAGGGTCACACAGCTAGGAAGTGTTAAGTGTCTGAGACCAGATTTGAACTCAGGTCCTCCTGAATTCAGGGCTGGTGCTCTATCCACTGTGCCACCTAGCTACCCCCTGGAGGAAGATTTTTCAAACATCTACAATGAGGAGGAACCTAAGAGAGAATCTAACACAGCCCCCTCTTTTTTTTACAGATAAAGAAACTGAGAGTAGGAGAGGTCATAGGACTAGATTTAGAGGAAACACAAACGGGTTAGCATGTGTAAAGTGCTTAGCACTTTATAAATACTAGTTATAATTATTATATTATAACATAATATAATTATATCTAATAACATAATTCTTAATAAGGGAGCTGGAAGAGATTTTAAATGTCTAACTACTTGCTAGATATCTATAACTGGATGTCACAGACATGTCAAACCCAAGATGTCTACCACGAAGGAGAAGATAATGAGTTTTCTCCATATCCCGATTTCCCTAATTCTCAAGGATACCACCATCTTCTCCAATCACTCAGATTCAAGACTCCAGAGTCATCCTTGGTTCTGGATTTTCCCCTCATTCCATATCTCTAAGAATCCCTCTTCCCAGCATCTGTTCCATTTGTGCCCATTCTCTTTCCCCCTGCCAGGCCAGGTCATTCCCACCTCTTGCTTAGAATATTGCTACAACCTCCTGGCTATCCTGTACCTATTTATTCATTCATTTATCTATTTGGAGGCAGCCAGGGAGAAGTATCGTGCCCAGGGTCACACAGCTAGTGTGTATCTAGAATTTGAATTCAGGTCTTTTTGATTCCAAGACCAGTGCTCTACCAACTGCACCACATTGCTGCCCTCATCATGCTGTATTTAGTAGCTTTCCTCTCCAGTGCATCATCTATATAGTTGTTTAATTGCTATTTATTAAATCTGGTTTAACCATGTTACTTCCCTATCTAAGGGACTCTGCTAACTTCATTTTGCTGTGAGGTTCAAGAACAAATTTTTTCAGTAGATATTTACACCCTTCACAGACTGGTCCCAGCTCAGACTGATCCCCCCTCACATGTTCTACGTTCCTGACACACTGATCTCCGGACAGAACAAGTCACCTGCTGCCCCTCTGCTCTTCCAAATACCCATTGCCAATTATAAGATGATCAATTCTGATGGGCATGGCTCTTTCTAACAGTGAGATGATCTAGGCCAGTTCCAATGATCTTGTGATGAAGAGAGCCATGTACACCTAGAGAGAGGCTGTGGGAACTGAGTGTGGATCACAATATAGTATTTTCATCTTTTTTTGTTGTTGTTTGATTTCTTTTTTTCCTTTTTGATCTGATTTTTCTTGTGCAGCAAGATATTGTATAAATATGTATACATATATTGGATTTAACATATCTTAACATGTTTAACATATATTGGATTATTTGCCATCTAGGGGAGGGAGTAGAGGGAAAGAGGGGGAAATTTGGAACACAAGGTTTTACAAGGGTCAATGTTGAAAAATTATCCATGCTTATGTTTTGAAAATAAAAAGCTTTAATAAAAAAATACCCATTGCCTCTAAGAATCTCTAACTTAGCTTCCGTGTAAAGTGAAGCTTATTTGAGCCTTCTCCCTTTCTGCCTCTCTTTTACCAGCTTCTCTTCTTTCTCATAGGATTTTCCCATAGTGTCCAAGCTATTAACAATAGAAGGCTAAGAACTCCAAGTTAAAATATGGCTTATTCCACAATTTTACTGAATTCCACACCCTCTGTGACAGGGGATGCACATTAAGCTACTCCTACTCCTTTACCCTAAGCAGAACCATGCTCCATCTTCTACAGACAAACCTTGGGCTCAGAGGAAGAGGTAGAAAATGAGAGAGGAAATCATTTAATGTCTCCTATGATTTCCTCTCTGACTTTTCCACTATTGCCTCTGAGTCCAAGTCCTCCATGCAGAAAGTGGAGATGAGACACTGGAGCTTGGAGGAAAATAATGAAAGAATCCAAGGCAAGAAAATATTCCTGAAGAAATCTATGTAAGACGTGTCATTAATAAAACATTAGACCGATTTTCTCCCTGCCCAGCTCAGACTTCTGTTGATGTCAGTCAGAAAAGGGCAGGGAATTATGTGGGAGTTGGGGGGGAGAGGTAGAGTTCACAGGTCCATGGATACACCTAAAAAGGTGTAACTAAGGCCATAGAAAGTATTTCCTTTATCTTTCAGAAAGGCTCTCTCACAGATGCTGTCAAATGCCAAACTGCCTTATGAAAGCAAAACAGCAACGTCAGCCTTTGCATTTGGAATAAGCTAAAATAATCAGAGAAAGCTCTTGCACAGGCCATGAAGAATACAGTTCCTTCTGTAAGCCTGTGTCACAAGTAATACTAATAATGATAGCAACAACAACAACATTTATATAGCCCCCTACTGTGTTAAACACATCACACTTTTATTTCAGCAGTCCTGGGAGATTAGGTCTATTGTTATCTCCATTTTACAGATGGGGAAACTGAGGGAAACCATAATTTAGGGACTTGTCTAGGGTCACTCTGCTAAGAAGCACCTGAGGGCAAGTTTGAATTCAGATCTTCCTGACTCAAGGCAGGTAGTTTGCATCACTGGATCTGTAGGTTTGGGGCAGCTAGGTAGTGCAGTGGATAGAGCATCAGGAAGACCTAAGTTCACATCCAGCCTCAGACACTTAACACTTGCTGGTTGTGTGACCCTGGGCGAGTCACTTAACTCTAATTGCCTCTGCAAAAAAAAAGAAAGGAAAGGAAGGAAGAAAAAGGAAGGAAGGAAGGAAGGAAGGAAGGAAGGAAGGAAGGAAGGAAGGAAGGAAGGAAGGAAGGAAGGAAGGAAGGAAGGAAGGAAGGAAGGAAGGAAGGAAGGAAGGAAGGAAGGAAGGAAGGAAGGAAGGAAGGAAGGAAGGAAGGAAGGAAGGAAGGAAGGAAGGAAGGAAGGAAGGAAGGGAGAGAGAAGAGAGAAAAAGAATATGGGTTCAAATTCTAGACAAGCCATTGAATTTTGGTACTTAAAAAAAATTCTCATTTGTAAATTAAGAAAATTGGCCCAAATGATCTCTATATTCCCTTCCAGCTCTAAATCATGTGAAAGTTGTTCTGAGGAAGAAGAACATCACGGGGATCCATGAACACATGGCATCTTTTTTTTTTATCATTTAAGTGATAGAACTAAAATTCAATTCTCCACTCCTCTTTGGAATATTAATATCCAAGGTCACAGCCAGCAAGTAGAACTTTGCTTTAGGTTCCTCTGCAAAATAATGCCTCACATAACTAAAGCTGTAACTAAAGAAGAGTGACCAGAGCTTTATTTCAGCAGTGTAGAGACAACGGAATGAGTTATAATCTCGACTGAATCCCAATCATACAAAAACCAGAAGCAAGAGGCAGAATCAGGCAGTAAGGGGAACATCACATCCCCTTAAGTACATCCTGTTTTATTCGAAGACAAACTCGTGCCATCTTGAGAGACTGGATCTACTTTTAATGTGCAACCTTCACTTCCCACCTCTATCCCAGCACATGAGGACTGTACTACGTGGGTGCTTTACACTTCTTGAAAAATAATAGCTCATCATGAGCTCTTTGAGGTTTGTAAAATGCTTTCATCAAGTCAGAGCTCAGGTTGGATGACACTTTAGAGATGGTCTCCTTTTACACATGGGGAAACTGAGGTCCAGAAAAGGTGGGACACTCATACAAGTTCACACGGGGAGTAAATGTCAGAGCCAGCCTTTGGAATCCTGGAGTCCCAACACTGCCATGGGTCATGGTGACTCTCTGCAGGGGGATTGCCCTCCTGCTTCCTTACTGCTGGTTATTCAGATTTCCAGCTCTTCCTCTTGCATCTTCCTATTCCTTACCCCAACCCTCCTAAGCCAACAGCCTCTGAATAATTCTTATTCTAAAACCCTTGGTCTTCATAAGGTGTGTGTGTTGAGCCTGATCAACAATTAGTACATATAGAGACCAAATTGCCTGGGATTATCAGACCAGAAAAACTGGTTTCTATTTTGTTTATAAAGTCGACCAAACCAAAGGCACCAATGGATCGGCTTCCCCCTTCAAAGTCTCCAAACAAGCTCCCATTTCCACCAGAATACCTGCTTCTCCAGCTCCTTCCTTCTTCCCACACAGGAGGAGAGCTCGCTACTGCATTTAGCATCCCGAATTCTGAAGGAAAAACAAAACACTGTCATCTTTGCCCACATGGAGAGGAGCTCCCAACAGCATTAACTCTTCTGCTATTTATAGACCATGTTTTATACTTGCTAGACAGTGCCAAGTGAATTGTCAATGAGGGCCTTTTGCACACAAGCATATGGGAACAGCTTTTAGCATGATTTTAAGTTCTTTTTTATGGGGTAAAAACTCATGTAGCTATTATATACGTGTACATTATATGTATTTTGCACATCAGCTTTACATACAGAATTGCAGAGCATCTTGCCATTTCCCCCAAATTTCCTAAGTCCTCTACATCCCTTTCCCTCTGAGCCTAAAGATGCTGTTCTATTTTTTAAGGTCCCTTTCAGCTCTGGGGAGCAGAGAATCACAGCTCTTGAGCTGAAAGGGAAATAAGAAGTAATCTAGCCAGATCTTCCCATTCTACAGATGAGGCAAGTGAGACTCTGAGACATTAGATTGCATGCCTCGAGGTCACCCAGGGAGTGACAGCAGGCATGATTTGAACTCAGGTTCTCTGGCTCCAAAGCCAGCTGTCTTTCCCTATATCTAACTTCTTCTTCTGTTAAAGGAATAGCTTGATGCGGTTCAAGAGGTTTGAAAGGGAAAAAAGACTGGGAGGAAGGAAAAAAAGAAGAGTGAAAAGAGTATTAAGTGCTTCTTATGTATCAAATATTGTGCTAAGTGCTAAGGATACACTTACAATCAGTATATACAGTCCCTGCCTTTAAGGAGCTTACAGTCTAATGGAGAAAAATAATACATAAGTGGGAGCTGGAAAGAAGGAAGATTGCTACCTGATTGTAAAGCTGCTGGTGAAGAGGGGGTGAACATTTTAAAGTCAAGGCTCAAATTAAAGTATAGCTAGAGTCTTTTCTGACATAATGGTATGGGTAAGGGAGTTATTAATCAGGAAATCAAGGCAGCAGACTGGAAGTTTCTCCAAGAGAGGAAGATGGCAAAAAAGAAGTCCAGAAAGTGGAATTGTGAGTGAAGTGAAGCATTGGTTTTTTTTATTATAAATCTGAAATCATAGGATTTTGGATCATTGACCTGGGGAGGAGGGTATCTAGGGATGAGGCAATGTATGACTATAAGAAATGAAGAACAAGGAAAGCTGAGTACCACAGAATTGGCACTTTAGAATTGTGATGCTGGAGGAGACTTTTGAGAGTCCTTTGGCCAATAAGGAGATCAAATAAGTCAATAATTAAAGAAATTAATTTACACTATTCCCTGGAAGGTCAAATAATGAAGCTAAAGCTTAAATAGTTTGGCCAGGTAATGAGAAAACAAGACTCATTAGAAAAGGTCCTGATGTTGAGAAAAATTAAAGGCAAAAGGAAAAGAACTGACTGAGGATGAGATGGATGGATGGAGTCATAGAAGCAAGGAACATCGATAGATTATAAGAGAAGGATCTGGCACGTTGTAGTCCATGGGTCATACAAAGTCAAACATGACTGGACAGCAACAACATCCAAGTAAAGATGGAAAAGTTGACATAACTGGACACCCAAGCCAGGAAAGAAGTGACATAAATCAAGTTTTAGAATTTTAATCATTCTGTTGTTGTTATTAGAGGCAAACATGTGGCCTGAGAAGAGTCACAAGTGTGGTTACATCAGATTAAAATATATTTCCTACCTGATTTTAATGTGCTGATGCATTAATTTAAAAAACAACAACTCTATAAACCTGTATGATTTCTTAAGACAATATACAGTCTGCAGGGATCCTTATGTGTGATTTAGGGGATGCCATTTCTATTTGAGTTTGACACCATGCATCTAAACTCTTTGGGACGCAAGTAAATGAGCTCTCACTTGAGAAAGTACTCTCCTGCATCTACAGATAAAAATAGAAGGGATAACCTAAAAGGGGCAAAGAGTGTTCTTGTCAACCCAGATATATCCCGAGTTGGACAAGATGTAGCAAAGATCAAAGTACAAAAACTTCTCCAAAAGTCTTCTTTACATGAAGAATACCAAAGGAAGTGAGATAAAGCTTAGAGAGCTGCCGTTTGGATGGAAGCCCTTCTCTCCTTTAATGGAATCCCCTTGAAGGTTTTTGTTGTTGTTGTTGTTGGGCTCTGGACTCAGAATGCCCACTGAGTCTTGAAGCTGCCTTTCTTCATTGAGTCTTCTTTATTCTTGGGCCAGTTCTGTTCCTGGAGAATTGTTGTTCCAGATGATAGAAAATTCAGATATTTCAACCCTTTGAAAGTGACAAGATTTTTCTCTGTCCAGGGAGTCAGAAATGTAAGGGAATAGAGAGAGATTCTTTCTGTCCCCTTCCCTCAGCAATTCCTTTTCAAGGGCTTAGCTGGACCCGTCCTACCATCAGATCAGACGCTTATTGGAATAATGGATTCAGATGAACTTGCCTTTGTTAGGCAGCCAAACCCTGAAGTGTGAGACTGATTCTTTTCACCCAATCCCAATGCATTCCTTCTGTGCCATGTCATTTCATTCAAAGGCTTCTAGAATTTCATTCCTTTTGAGCTAAAAAAGGATCTTTTTCTTCATTTAGTTTATGCCTTTGATTGATTGATTCAACAGAAAAACCTGCACCTGTTTTGTTCACACCTATCTTGCATCTTTAATTGATTCTATAACTCAAAGAGATCTTTCATGAATGATAAAGACATCAGGACATAAAACATCTTATTACTTACATTAATTATGTTGGAAGTGATACATTCATTCAAAAGAGAATCCAGACTTTTTTAATTCAACTGGATCAAGGAGGACCCCTGCTCTTATATAAATATCTTGATCCCTGTGATTAGACTAAGTGAAGAAATTTATACTTTGTAATCCTATATACTGTATTTTATGCATTTAACAAGTTTATTCTGGGAATAACATTCCCATTTTTACCAGGCCGCCTCCAAGAAATTGTGACACAAAGGTTTAAGAGCCTCTTTTCTGATGCTTACTATCTGATGACCCTGGCCAACTGTAAAATGGGAATAATGATATCTGCAATATATACCTTGAATCATAGATTCAGGTCTGGAAAATGTTGTCAACTGCCAGGTCCTAATTTTATAGATGAAGAAATTGAACCTCACAGGCAGTCAAGTAGCTTACCTAGAGTCAAACAATTAATCAGTGGCACAGCAGGATTTAAAGCCTGATCCTTTTACTTCAAAGCCAGTGAACCCATATTCCTTCTCCTGTGTCACAGATTATCAGCAAGGTTCAAAAGACAATGTTTGTAAAGTGCTTTGCAATCTTTAAATCCCTATATAAGTGGTTATTGTTGAGTGACTTATCTAAGATCACAGCAAAAGGGGCATCTCTGGTAGGATTTAAGTCAGGTCTCCTTTTCCCCAATATACAATATTTAGTCCTTCTTCTGAATCCTAGAGGGTTACACTTAAACCATTTTAAAGATAATACAGACTCTTCCTTGGGATAGCAGGTAAAGAAGTGTGACATGGTCTAATGGGAAAAACATCTTGGTATAAAGAGCAGAGTCTAAGTGTGTAGCTCTGTCACCTTAGGCTAATCCCTTACCCAGGAACTGATGCTTCTGTGAAGGGAATGATGATTTCCTGCCCTATAACTCCACTCAGAATGATTCTGAGTTTTACATTTCCTGAGCTTAAAACTCTCTTTTTTTGGCCATCACTCTGCTCTCTCTTACCTGCTCTAGTCACCACCTATCCCCATCTTCTCTACACCTATTATATCCCCTGCTACCATCCTCCATGGCCAATAATTGCCTTCAGGAAATTACTTTATATATTTGTATTTATTTACTGGTAAATGTTTCCCCTCCTTTTCCAGAATACAAGGTTTCTAATCAAAGACTACTTTTATCATTTCATTTCTATTGCCTGACACTTAGTAGGCACTTAATGTTTACTGAATTGAATTAACTTTCTTTCTAAGACTTTGTTCATCTGGAAAAGAAGGCTTTGGATTGGATGACTTCTTGAATACTTTCATTCCATCCTATCCCATTCCATCTAAATCCCCTGAGACCAATTGTCAGAGCTGAAATTTGCCAGAGATTTCATGGGTTCTCACCAAGAGAGCCAATATAGACTAGACTCTAGTGCTCCCCCTGCTTTCTTGTTGTTTGTCCTTTGTTCTCTAAGAGATCCATGACATCAAGGATCTGATATTATGACATGCCGGTAAATTGTATTTAAGTGAGGAAGGGCTGGGCAAGGTTACCTGTCTCACTTTCCCTCAAAAGCTATGTAGTAGCCAGATAGAGACCAGGATGAACGGAGATGGCCCTGGATGAAGTACAAATCATTGGATCGATTTGCCTGGGAGCAAACAAAATTGATGGACAGCTAAGTGGTACAGTGGATCCAGTATCAGACTTGGAATCAGGAAGATTAATCTCCCTGAGTTCAAATCTGACCTCAGATACTAGCTGTGTGATCTTGAGCAAATCATTTAACCCCATTTTCCTCAGTTTACTCATCTGTAAAATGAGCTAGAAAAGGAAATGACAAATTTCTCTAGTATCTTTGCCAAGAAAACCCCAAATGGGATCACGAAGAGTCAAAACATGACTGAAAAAAATGAATGAAGAACCACAAAGCTAACATAGGAAGTGCTGATTTAGATTTGAGGTAAAACCCAGGAGTTTCAGCTATTCAACTTAAGAAATCAAAGCAGTCAGTGCAAAACAGATATACCTCAGAAGCCTCTAGCAGAACCCAAATCTGCTGCCATGGTAACAACAAAAAGCAACAGCTCTGAAAGGAGCCCCAGGACTCCAGATAGGAGACTAGTTTAAATCCAGCCTATATCACTTAGGACCAAGAAACTTTATTTCCCCAATCCTCAGTTTTTTTACCTAAAAAATAGGGATTTTTTTACTACTTAGCTAAAAGGATGCTGTGAGAAATGCATGCTAGAAAAGAGAGCCATTGTTAAAATGGAACCCAGGAGCAACAAGGCTCTTTAATACCCAGAGAAAAAGAACTGATAAATAGAAGATAATAGAGAATGATTTTACATATTGATAGAAGTGATTATCAATAACCAATATCTTGGAGAGATGCTGAGTTATCCCCTTCTTCTAAAGTCCTGATTTTAAAAGGTCAGTTTCTTTTGAAAATCAGATTCTCAAAAGACATTGCTGATAATGAAATTGCACTTTTTTGTTCAAAATCCTCACTCTAGGGGAAGCTATTGGGATTTGCTCGGGTTTGAGTAGGGTATATATTCTTTGAAAGATGGAGACTGTCAGAGAATAGAGGTAGCTCCTCTATCCAAAGGTGACATGATGTCACTCTCATCCTTTTATTTTAATATAGCTCATTTCTATTGAGTTGTCCAGAGTTGATTGCCACTCCGCGGGAACATTTTTTTTTTTAGTAAATTTATTTCTTTTTTAATATACATTGCTTTGTGAATCATATTGGGAGAGAAAAATCCAAGCAAAAGGAAAAACCACGGGAGAGATTAAAAAAAAAAAAAAAAGAAGTGAACACAGCATGTGTTGATTTACATTCAATCTCCTTAGTTCTTTTTCTGGATGCAGATGGTGTTTTCTGTCCAATGTCTATTGGGACTGCTTCAGATCACTGAACCACTGAGAAGAACCAAGTGTTTCATAGTTGATCATTATACATTCTTGCTGTTATTGTGTACAATGTATTCCTGGTTCTGTTTCATTCAACATCAGATCATGTAAATCTTTCCAGGCCTTTCTAAAATCAGCTTGCTCATCATTTTTATAGAATAATAATATTCCATTAATAATAATAATAATATTCCTTTACCTTCATTTACAATTTGTTTAACCATTCCTCAATTGATGGGTAGCTAGTCGTTTTCCAGTTCTTTGCTACCACCAAAAAAAAATGCTGCTACAAATATTTTTGCATATGTGGGTCCTTTTCCTTCCTTTATGATTCCCCTGGAATACAGTCCCGATAATGGTTCCACTGGGTCAAAGGGTATGCAATTTTATAGCATAAGAATGCCCACTTCTTGAACGGTATATAGACTGTGAACCCAATACCATCGTCGTCTTTGGTCTAAGAGAGATGGTCAAATGACCATCCTTTTATGAATAATATGCTGGTCTTGTTAATTAAATGATGAAATTACCCAGGAACTATGTTTATCAAACATTGTTAATCATCAAAATCTGTGTATGTGTGTATATTTGTATATGTACACATATACATACATACACAGAATATGTATACATATACACAAATATTGTGTGTATATATGTATAACATGCATATTACACACAAAAAATATATGTTTGTACCCAATGGTAGCCATCTCTAGGATGGGTGGGGAGGGAAGAAGAAGAAAGTTGCATGATAACTATATTATATATTTAAGAGGAATAGAAAGTCATTCATAACCGATTTGCAATTTTATATGCAATCATCTTTTTTTCCTATTCTACTATTTTACGGAAATGCTTGTTTTATTTCTTAAGTTTAGAATAAAATAAATATTTTTTTTAAAAAGCTCTATTTTAAAAAAAACCACATTCTGTGATCACACAAGGATTCCTAGTCTAAACATGACAGAGTATTTAACAATGAGACAAAACTTCCTCAGAGAGTCCCCCAGTGCCAGTGCAACTTGGTAGTTAAGAAGGAGGGTGCCCATACAACTAAGGGTGTACAGGACTTCACACAGAACAACTCTAGAGTAGCACCTACTCCCAATGATCTTTATCTCACATACCGTGATGACTCTGGACTCACTGTCCCAAAGCAAGACTGGCTACATCTACTCTCTGGGTTTCAAGAGTGGCCCAAAGATTTTGTTCTGTTCATCTTCTCCAATATTCCCAGCTCAAGCCCCTTTCCAGAGTGCTCCTGAACTAGCAGCAACCAAAAATTAACACCCCATTTCTATTTAACCAATTAACACTGATTAGCTTTCACAAAGATATATTTACATCAAAAATATAGCAAGAACAGATGTGTAAACATTTCCCCTCGGTGGGGAGGGGTTCACACTTTCTCTTGTACCACCTTGGTCCCTGGGAAGGGAGGGCTCAGAATTGACTTAATCTATATACAAAATCCTCTTGTAACTGTGGTACAGCGCCTGTGTGTGAGTTTGCAACTCAGCTACCACCAGGAGAGTACCTGAATGTTGTGGTCCTGGACTGGTCGGCCAATCTCATCCTACTTCTGGAAGATGGACACCACAGCCAAGTATCTCCTTCTGTCTCCATAACTGTTTGCAGAACACTCATGGGAACCAGCTTTGTGCATCATTTGATGGAGGAGCTGTTCCAATAACCAAGGCTTCCACTCCACTTCCAGGTTAAAATGAGAGTCACACACCTAGTATCACTTAATCCTAGGGAGCCACAAAAGAGATCATCTGGCCCAGCCCCTTGAATGTCTATGTCTAACTAGCCCAAGCCAGATCCTCCAATTTCCTCAGAACAACCAGTTACTTTGCTGTAAGCATCTGGCCAGGAAGAATCTAAAAGCCTCACATATTTAGAATCACCAGCCTTTTAAAGACTAAGGCAAGATGCAGGAGGAGGGGTGTCTGCTTTTCAGTGCCTTCTGGTTGAAAAATGAAATGGAAATCATGCTGATAAAATGTTAAATTTTGTAGAGTAGAATATAAATATATTCATATGTGTATTTTTGCATATGTATGGGAGGAGGACCGTCCAGATATTGGCTAATGTCCTTAGCTGGGAAAGGCAATTAAGAAATTCATGAGTCAGGATTACATTAGTACTTCTATTGTGGAAGATACCAATTTGCCACTTTAATTAAAACCTTTTGTCATTACTGGTGTCAGCATGTAACAAAGGGACTATGGGACCCTATTGTGAATATATGAGTGAAATTCAAAAGCATTTATTTACTTGTGACTGCTTTTGCCTCTACTTTAAGGCAGAATATCTCACTTAAAACAACTAATGAAAGAGGAAGAATGATGAAGCCCATTTACCTATGTCTTATCTCTTAGAAATAATGAGATGGCACAGATGAGTGAGCACAAGCTCAGGGAGACCTGAGTTCAGAGCCAATTTCTTATATTTACTCATGATCTGTCTGCCTCAGTTTCCTCTTCTGTAAAAAGGGGATAATAATAGCACTACTTCCCCACGGATGTTGTAAGGTTCAAAGGAGATGATATTTTAAAAATATTTTGCTATCTTTAAAGAGCTATACAAATACCAACTATTATTATTGTAGTAGGTAGAGGAATAAAAGTATGGAATATTAAATATACTGTTAGATAGAGTCACTTTCTATTGTTTTGTGCTTCTTTTCTTTGTTGCAAGGGAGCTCTGTGGGGATATAACCAATCAGGAATTTAATGTGGTATAAAAGATGCAAGTCATAATATAACTTTTACAAACCATGAATTAAATTTAGAGATGAAATTCTAAAAAAGACTCAATGACTAAATTTATTTATTGCTCTTCCTAGACTCAGACATTTTCCAGCTTCTCTATCTTTAGCTACAATTAATATGTGTTAGAAAAAAAAATAAAGGATAACATTTAAAGCAGAAAGGGATCTTAGAGGTCATCAGATACAGCCTCCTCCTTCTCTCACATATAAGGAAACTTGCCCAGGTAAGTGACTTTCTGGGAATGACTGAGGTAGTAAATTTCAAAGTCAGTATTAGTCCAAATTCAGGTCTCCATATACTGCACCAGTCCATGTCTCTGAATGAGGAGCTTCTTAAATGTTGATTTGCACCCTCACTTTCCAAATGAAGAAAAGAATGATTAGGGTTTGGACTTTAAATATTGCCTTAATAGGTCATATGATTATAGAATTAAAGATGGAAAGGGACCTGAGGTGCCATCTACTCCAATGCTCTCAGTTTACAGGTGAGTAAACTGAGGCCCCAAGATTTTAACTTCTCCAAAGTCAATAAGTAGTTGTTCTTCTGACTCCTAAGTCATCATTATTTCTATTGTGCCTATAGCCTCTCATTATAGGTCACAGTTTTCAGCTATTTTTAAGGGATTTTGCTTTTCAGGACCTCTACATTTCTAGTGAAACAATAAACTTCAATCTATCAGAACTTAAATAAGAAATATGTTGTTAGCTAGTCATTCATCAGAGAATAATGATAACAACAGAATAATATGAACAGAAAAATCTGATATTGTGGATCTATTCAGCAAAGCAACTTTCAGAATTTATCCAAGTTTAAGATTGTTATACAGTCACACTAATCTCCCACATCTTTTATAGCTGTGCAAATAAAAAACTGAGAATAGAAATGATACTAAGATAGCAAAGCATCAAACATTTAGTCATATTTGGCATATTCTACTTACCTATTTACCTACTAAGGCAGAGAAGTGAATAGATATATCTATTTTTTAAATTAATTTTTTTTATTTTCAAAATATATACATGGATAATGACATTCACCCTTACAAAATCCTGTGTTCTAATTTTTCCCTTCCTTCCCTCCACCTCCTCCCCCAGTTGACAAGTGATCCAATATATGTTAAACCTGTGCAGTTTCTCTATACATATTTCCACATTTATCATGCTGCACAAAAAAAATCATATCAAAAAGGAAAAAAAAGAAAACAAAATGCAAGCAAACAACAACAAAAAGAGTGGAAATGCTATGTGATGATCCACACTCAGTCCCCAAAGTCCTCTATCTATAGATGGCTCTCTTCATCACAAGAGCACTGGAACTGATTTGAATCATCTCATTGTTGAAGAGAGCCACGTCCATCAGAATCAATCATTGTATAACCTTGTTGTTGCCATAGATAACTCATTTCACTCAGCATCAGTTTATGTAAGTCTCTCCAGGTCTCTTTGAAATCATCCTGCTGACCATTTCTTATAGAACAATAATATTCCATAACATTCACATACCATAACGCCATTCCCCAAGTGATGGGCATCCACTCAGTTTCAAGTTCCTTGCCATTACAAAAAGGGCTGCCACAAACATTTTTGGACATGTGGGTCCTTTTCCCTCCTTTAAGATCTCTTTGGGATATAAACCCAGTAGAAATGCTGCTAGGTCAAAGGGTATACACAGTTTAATCGCCCTTTGGGCATAGTTCCAAATTGCTTTCCAGACTGGTTCACTCAGTTTACAACTCCACCAACAATGTATTAGTGTCCCACTTTTCCCACATTCCCTCCAATATTTGTCATTATCTTTTCCTGTTATTTTAGCCAGAGAGGTGTGTAATGGTACCTCAGAGTTGTCTTTCTTACATTTCTCTGATCAATAATGATTTAGAGCACTTTTTCATATAACTAGAAATGGTTTTAATTTCTTCACCTGAAAATTGCCTTCTCATATCTTTTGACCATTTATCAATTGGAAAATGGCTTTCATTCTTATAAATTTGAATCAGTTCTCTATATATTTTAGAAATGAGGCCTTTATCAGAAACCTTGAATGTAAAAGTTTTCCCCAGTTTATTGCTTTTAATTTTGTCTGCTTGGTTTTGTTCATACAAAATTTTTTAAACTTAATATAATCAAAATTATTCATTTTGCATTCAATATTGTACTCAAGTTTTTCTTTGACTACAAATTCCTTCTTTCTAGACCATTCTTTGTTCTTATTATTTGCTTATAATATCACTCTTTATGTCTAAATTATGAGTCCATTTTGACATAATCTTGGCATAATTCTAGATGTGTGGGTCAATATCTACTTTCTGCCATACTAATTTCCAATTTTCCCATCAGTTTTTGTCAAATAGTGAGTTTTTATCCCAGAAGCTGGGATCTTTGAGTTTGTCAAACACTAGATTGCTATAGTCATTGACTATTCTATCTTGTGAACCTAACCTATTCTACTGATAGACTGTTCTATTTCTTAGCCAGTACCAAATGATTTTGATGACCACTGCTTTATAATACAGTTTTAGGTCTGCTATAGCTATGCCAGCTTCATTTGCATTTGTTTAATTAATTTCTTTGAAATTCTTGACCTTTTGTTTTTCCAGATGAATTTTGTTATTATTTTTTCTCTCTCTGTGAAGTAATTTCTTGGGAGTTTGATTGGTTATGGCACTGAATAAGTAGATTAATTTAGGTAGTATTGTCATTTTTATTATATTAGTTTTGCCTACCTATGAGTACTTGATATTTTTCCAAGATATTAGATCTGACTTTATTTGTGTGGAAATTAATGTGTTCATATGGTTCATGACTTTGCCTTGGCAGGTAGACTCCCAAATATTTTATATTATCTAAAGTTATTTTAAATGGAATTTCTCTTTGTATCTCTTGTTGCTGGACTTTGTTGGTAATATATAAAAATGCTGATGGTTTATGTGGATTTATTTTGTGTCCTGCAACTTTGTTAAAGTTGTGAATTGTTTCTAGTAGTTTTTTAGTTGATTGAATAGGTATGTGTTAGGAAGATTTTCAATAGCAAGGATTAAAAAAGGGGAAGTGGGAACCATTGTAGCTAAATACCTTCATGAACTGGAATACATGATTCCTCAATCACTGCGGTTAATTAAGATTTCTGTGGAGTTATTGCGGTTTTTTCTTTTAATTCCATAATAGGGAGGAATTTGATATACCCTCGGTCCATCTGGGGATTCAGCCATGAATATGTAATCACTGGAAGTCCTCGGATTTAAAGTCAGAGGAGCTGGATTTAAATTTCAACTGTGTGATTTTTAAACAAGTCAGTTAATTTCTCTGGTTTTTAACTTCCTTATTTGTAAAAGGAGAAGGTTGGAACTAGTTCTGCCTCTCAATCTAGTTTACTAGCTTATTTCTCTAATAAGATAATCCTTTAGCAAGGACTTGCTGAAGTTATACTTATTAATAACTTATAATAAGTTATACTTATTAAGCTACAAGATCAACAATATCATGGTGCTAATACTTTGTGTAGCTAACAAAAAAGTGATGTAGAAATAGGCAAAAACCAAGGCCCTGGATGCAAAGGGATTACTTAACACAAATACACAGAGAAAGATTATTAAACTCTTAGTTAAGGTTGTCTCTATTCCTTAGCACCAATTTACAAAACAAATTCTGTTGTTTCACACTCGCAACCTCAATTAAAAATAAACAAAACCCTCTCCCACAAGAAAATCTACACTTCCAGTACACAAAACCCTGGTGAAGCTGACCAGGAAGTTGTAATTCTTCCAACTAGAAACTTATAAACTAGGTGTAATGAACCACATTGCTTCCTATCACTGAGATAAAGTATCTCACTTTTCCAACTGTCCAAATTTATTAGAAATCCATTTAAATAAGTCCATTTAGAAATGGGAACAAATGCCACCGTTTTCTCCTGGAACCAGATAGTTCTCTAGGGCCCAGAAGAAAAACAAAACCTGATTAAGGTATCCTGGAAACAGTTGTGGCTAAGTAGATTAAATAAATGTATACTCTTGTTTGAACAGAAGCAGCAATCAATTTGGCTCCTGAATGTTCTTCTCAAGTGGAACTGATACTCCCAATTACCAGACAGCCTTCTTCCACCTACAGCCTCAGGGCACCTGGGTCTCATCAGATCAAAAGACTACTAGGTGACAGGAGATTTCAGGCTGAAGACTGAGCCCTGATAACTGATATCCCTCTGGGGCCAGGGCCAGGAGCCCGCAGAACTTTCCTGTTTTGTGCCTTTCCTTCTCCCCCCTTTAGATATCCACTCTCCTCTGGACTTGAGCACCATATGGTTCTCCTGGAACTTTCATTTTGAAGAAAGACCCAGTCGGATCATTCTTCTTTCTCAAGACTTTACACATGGACAAGTTTTACCATGGTACCTTTCCGACCTCCACTTTGTTTTTTTAGCTCCCTCTTAGAAGATGAGCTCCTTCAGGGCAGGAACCATCTTTTTGTTTGTACTTGTATCATCTGCACTTAGCACAATGGCCTGGCTGCCAGTAAACATTTCATAAATGCTTGTTGACTTGATTTCCATTTTCCTAAAGATGTGATGCAGCCTTTAGGTATGTTACTTGACCTTGAGGGATGATACAGTGGAAACCCTAATAGTAGCAGAAACTCCAATACTTATCAAGAAAGCCCTGGGCCACCAGCCTTTGGGAATGATGTAGTAGTCTTAAGAATGTAGCTATTAGACGTCATGTGGCACACAGCCAGGGAGAATGTGTGAAAAAGGGAGTTGGGCCAAATCTTTATTCCACTAAACTATCCTTCCCGGATGTCTGGTTTGTCATCCAAAAGTATGGGCTGCTATCTCGCACCTGGACTCGATGAGCACTTCATTTTCATGAAAGAAGAAAGGAGTCATTGTTAGCGCCCATTATCAAACTTCCCAGCAATCACATGAACCCCAATCCCATGATGTCATTTACTCTGTTCTGTTCTTTGTTCTGTACTTCTCAAATTCCAATAAATTTACCTGCTTGTTCCTTGCTCTTGGCTATCTTCCTCTTTTGGAATTTAGCCTGCTTTAATTAGCATTATAATTATAATCAAAATCTGCATCCTGACTTGGAGATAGACCTCCAAATTCTTCTGGGAAACCTGCATCACTGGTCCAAAATATCAATATTCCTTAACCCCAACACTGGTCCCTTTCCCCGTCATCAGATGAACCTTTCCCAGTTTTCCTGCCCTTCCATATGCCCCTCTTAAGAGCTGTTTAACTACTATACCTTTTTCTATTTCTATCCGTAGAGCTCGAAAAAAACTCAGCACATGATGAGTATAATGCTTTTTCACTCATTTCTGAACCCACCTCTCAAAATCTACTTTTAGGGAAAGAAAGTAAATGAATCACTTATACATTAGTGTAAATGAATTTAAGATATCTCCTCAAAATCATAAATCTGGAGCTGAACAGTTCCTCAGACCATCTTATACATCCATTTTACAGATGGGGAACTGAAAGCCCAAGGAGACCTACATGACTTGCCCCACATCACATAGGTCATGGACATTAAAGACAGTATTTGAACCTGGACTCCAGAGCCAATGACTTTTACATAGTGCTTCACAAATATGTGAATATTAAGTCTTAAGGACTATGAGTAGTACCACTATCAGGCTAGGGCTGAGCCAAGGCCCAGATCCTCTGCTAGCCTGGAAGTGTGTCGGGGTGGTAGGACCTCCCTTCCCCATCCAGAGCCAGGTCAGACTAGCACCCTATGCCAGTCTTTTAGGTTTCAGGTGCAGCCCTATCTACCCAGCCCCATCATACAGGAAGGAGAGTAAAGAAGAGGGACTAAAAACTTACAAACCCCTCACCTAGAAAGGGAGACTCGAAGCTTTATTTTTCTATTACCAATCTACCACTGTTGCTATGGCTATTTCCTACTACCCGTTTCTTTCTTCTTTTTATCCTCCTATCTATTAACTACCAGCCACCTAGCAGAAAACTATTCCCAATCCCTAATTCCTATTCCCTAATCCTCTTTCTTTTCAATACTGCTCTACTTATATCCTCAGTCTACCTACCCCTTCCACTGTGCTACCTGAAATTCCTAAAATCCATAGTAAATGAATTTCCCTTTGTTTTGGATCATTTTCTCACATTTTTAGCCCTCTTTGTGACCCAGCTCTCCCTAATGGCACTAATCTCTTACCCTTTTCTCTACCACTGGTTGCACCTTCACCCTTACTCATTAACAAACAGTAATCCTGGAGAGAAAGTCCGAATACTCTATGCTCTCCCTGAGACTGCTTCCCCCATCATTTAATGAAGTCCAATCAATCCTAATTTTCCATCCAGTCCAGATTATGGTATCTGTTGTATATTAGTTCCTCTGTGATTCTCCCGCCTTTCTTAAGGAGCTTTGTAGCTAACTTAGTAATTTTCTTTCTTCTCCAAATCCTCTCCTAATACTAGGAACTTCCAGCTTTCATGTTCATGTTTCATTAAACTCCTTAAATTCCAATTCATCAGTCTCCAGTCCATGACTTGCTCATTCTCTCATCCTCAGCCACACAGAGGGATGGTCATACATGGTATCTCCCCATTACTTACTTTCCTAATTAAGAACTCTGACATTCTCCTCTCTGATCCTAAGTTTCTATTATTCTACCTCTTCCTATATCTTACATCTAAACTCAGTCTTCCCCCTCATTAAAAATTCCAATCATTCTACTCCAGAGTACTTTCTCAACCTATTAGCCCTGCTCTGATTTCCTTTGGCTTGTGGTCAATTCAGTTCTTTAATTCTCAAATCCATCAACCCTTTGACATCTTCTTGATGATCCCTTTTGACAAACTTCAGTCTTGGATTATTTCTCATATCTGTCTCCTCAGCCCCTACTCATACGCTTCTGAACAGAGCTGGAGAAATCACACAACTAGGCTGACTGGGTACATTATAAATCAATATTATCCAGCTTCACCCGGGCCCTCATTGAAGCAAGACAATCCATTTGTGGTTTTTTTTCCTAATTGATTGCCTATCTCACTCCTGGCAAGCACTTTTCCACTTCTCTCTACTCCTTAAGCCTACCACAATTCCATCTCCTCCCCTTTTCACAGTTATGGACCTCACTTACTAAACTGAGAAAAGTGAATTCAGTTAGCATTCTGTTTTCCCCTCCTCATCTAGAAACCCTTGGACATTGTTCACTAATCCCTCTTCCTCTTCCCCTTCTCTTTTGCCCAGGCTAGCTCCTCTAAATGAGTCCTAGATCCTATCACCTCCCATTTTTCCAGCAGCAAATTGGAACCACAAGTATTTCTCTCTCCCTCCTTCCTTCCCTCCCTCCCTCCCTCCTCCCCCTACTACCTTCAAACATACCCAAATCTCTTTCATTATTAAAAAAAAAAAAAAAAAAAAAAAAAACTTCACTAGATCCTATCAGCCCTCAAGCTGTTTTCCTATATCTTTCTCTTTTCTCAGCCAAACCTCTTAAAAAAAAAAAGACTTTCTTCTCTGTCTCCATTATATCTTCTCTCATTTACTTTTCAACCCTCTACTATTTGGCTTATAATTTCATCCAACCGAAACTGCTTTCTTTTGAGTTGTCAGTGATTTCTTATTTGTGGATTCTGATAATCCTTTTCAATCCTCATTTTCTCAGCC
Organism: Sminthopsis crassicaudata; assembly: GCF_048593235.1. NCBI lineage: Eukaryota > Metazoa > Chordata > Mammalia > Dasyuromorphia > Dasyuridae > Sminthopsis > Sminthopsis crassicaudata. Next base: position 42,201,143 of record NC_133619.1, read on the forward strand.
TCTTTTCCTGGATACATACTCTCTCCTCCCTCAGCTTTTGTGCCATTGCTCTTTCCTGGTTTTCCCACCTGCCTAACTTCTTTGCAACAATCTCCTTTGCTGGTTCAGCATTCGGATCCTGCCTCTCCCTTGTGGGTGTTCCCAAGCCTCTGTCCTAAACCCCCAACTCTTCTCTCTCTTCACTATTTCTTGGTGACTTCATCTCTATACCAATTCCTCCCTAGTCTATATATCCAGCCCCAGTGTCTCCCCTGACCTTCCAATCTGCATCATTAATTGTCTACTGGACATTCCGAGATGCAAAAGAGAAAAAATGCTTTTAAGAGCATCTGTAGGTAAGGGTATGATATATTATGTGAACAGAGGGAGGGAAGGAAGGAGCTGAGCAGTTCCAGGTTAGCTTTACTCACAGAAGTTGTTGTTCATCCTTTCTTCTCAATGAGAACCACGACATCAGGGAGGTGATGCGTGACATGTAAATGATTTGAATTTAAGTGAGGTCACCTGTCTCACTCTCCCCTGCAGTACCATCTGGGTCCAGTGGCAAGGGGGAGATCAGCATGACTAGAGATGGCCCTGGATGCAGTGGGAGATCTTGGCCCTTTGAAGCTAAGGTCTTCAACAGGTCTCGGTTTGACTGAGGCTGCACCCACTCACTCAGTGATTAAGGCTAGGTAGTAACTGAGCAAAAAAAAAAAATCTAAATAAATAAATGGTTCTGGGAGAGGAAGACCTTCAAGGTTTCTGACTAAAGCAATGACTGCTATTTATATTCAGTCTGTCAGCCACCAATAGGTCCTAAGCCAAGCCCCATTTGGTTACTGACTGGATCCTGATTGAGTCCCCTCTCTCCGATTCATCCATTCACTTACATCTTTACTTAGATTTTTTTGGACTAAGTGACAGAGGAGATTCTTTGCCTCAATTGTTACCTAGCCTTAATCACCAAATGGCTGTAACTCAGCCAGACTGAGACCTGTTGAAGACCTTAGCTTAAATAGGTCCAGATTTCCCATTAATGTCATCTAAGGTCATTTCCAGCCATCCTGATCTTTATCTGACCATTGGACATACTTGGCTCTGGAGGGGAAAGTGAGGCAAGGAACTTTGCATTGCCTTTCCTCACTTCAACCCAATTCACTTGCATGTCACAGCATCACCTCCCCGACGTCGCGGTCTTCTTTGAGAACCATGCTCAAACAAGAACTGAACATTCCAAGCTGCATGTCCTAGAGTCCTCTCAAACTTGTGTCCAAACCAAGACTGGCTAACCTTTCCCACAAATGTACCCCTCTTCCAAACTTCTCTATTTCTGTGGAAGACATCCCTATTATTCCAGTCTCCAAGATTCATTAAGTTTAATATTATCCTAAATTTCTCACTCTCTCCCATCTTCCCATCCAATCAATTGTGAAATTTTGTCATTTCTCCTTCTACAATACTCTTCTCATCTTAGACCCTCATCTTCTCTTGCCTTGATTACCCACAGTAATTTTCTAATTGGTCTCCCTAGCTCAAGCCTCTCTCCCAACTTCAACTCTTCCTTCAAATTGCAATTTTCTTCTACTGTAGTTCTGACCATGTTACTCCCTTATTTAATAATCACCAGTGACTAATATTCAAAACAAACACCTTTGGGTAGCATTAAAAACCCTTCAATACCGTTTCCCAGCCTGATCTTTCTTCTATATTCTTCAATTCAGTCAAACTGACCTTCTCTTTATTCTTCACACAAGAAAATGCATTTCCTTTCTCCATGTCTTTGGACTAGAGACTCGTGCCCAAAATGAATTCTTACACACACACACACACACACACACACACACACTCCTTTATTCTGTATATACATATAGATATACATATACATATGTACATATTCCACTGAGCTTTATAGATAAGTATAATAATATATTTATACTTAGAAGCCCATAATGATATGTATTTATATAAGTATGATAATACAGATACTCAGAATATACAGAATGAATATAAAGAGGAAATATTCACATTTACATATATTTACATATCTATGCACATACACACAGAGAGCTTTGTGGTCTCCCTACATTAGAATTTAAGTTCCTTAGGAACAGAGATTATTTCCTTCATTGGATCTTTATCTCAAACACTCTACTGGGAAGATGTTTAATAAACACTCAATTGATTGATTTCTTATCTGATTGGAGAATGAAGGGCTTTGTTCCCAGTTAAATTTCAGCAATTAACTTAATAGGTAAATGAGGGCCCTTTCCAGTACCCCTAAAATCACAATAAAGCTGGAGTGCTGGCCTTTGTTATCATACCCATCAGCCCTCTCTCTTCACCTTCTCCGCAGGGGTGTAATATGAAAGTTTGGTTATAATAACAAACAGGCTGTTGATCACATCTTCCAGTGATAAAGCCAGCCCCGAATCACGACCAAAGTGATAATTATTTTTAAAGAATCCAAAGCAAAGCCTTGGCTCGTCTCAGCAACACAGTGATCCAAGACAATTCCAATAGACCCGGGATGGAAAATACCATCTGCATCCAGAGAAAGAACTATGGAGACTCAATGCATATTTTCACCTTTTTCTTTATTTCTCTGTTTTCTTTCTCATGGTTTTCCCCTTTTGTTCTGATTTTTCTTTTGCAAAATGATTAATATAGAAATATGTTCAAAATGATTGTATATGTATAACCTATATCAGATTGCTTGTTGTCTTGGAGAGAGGGAAATAAGGGAGAGAGGGAGAAAGAAATTGGAACACAAAATCTTAGCAAAATCAATGCTGAAAACTATCTTTATTTCTAATCTGGGAAAATAAAATACCATTGAATTCAGAAAGAAAAAAGAAAAAAAGATGCAGATCAAAAGCTTGCCTTCCTGGATAATTAAAAAAAAAAAAAAAAAAAAAAAGCAGATCTTTCTGTCAACAAGAAGAAAGAGGTAGGAACCACTGGACTGAGACCAATCATTCTCGAATTTCAAAGGGGACAGGAGGAAAATGAGAAAGCAGAAGCTGGCTTATGAGCTGAATGACCTAGACAGGTGCTTCACTGCTTCCTGTTGACTGTGAATCATATGACATTAGCATTTGGAGCTGGTGGCAATCTTTATCCTCTAGTCTGGATCTAGTTCTATAAATTGAAGAAACTAAGATCCAGAGGGGGTAGTTCTAGCCCTGTTCCTTTTACTGGGACTTCTTTTGATTTCTTCCACTTTATAAATCAAGTGGCTTTCCTCCCCAACTGCCATCGTGTCCAAATTAATGAATAAGACTCATTTTTTATTCTTTTGCCAGTCTTTGTAATTTGTGGAATTTATAGTAGGTTTCATACCGATGAGCGATGATGGTGATAATGTGTGAGGTAGAACTGGCTTCGTCTGCCCTGTGATTTGCGTGAACCTGAACCTAATAAAATTTGACTTTTGTCATGAAATGAACACAGAACAGTGTCTTTCCAAAGCCCAGAGCATGTTGAGATTCCCAGAATCATCGAGGTTCTGTGACATGATCCCATTCATTCTCACAACTTGTCTTTCCAGGTTGCCTTGGCTAACATGAAGCAAACCCTGGCAGTGACTGTGGAGCTTTCTGGGATATGATTTGTTGTGAAAGACATTCAGATTGATGTGTTAGTTCCACCATAGCCCAATTATTTGGAAATTTTTTCCTAATCTATGATCAGAAAATGGATCCCTAACCTCAATTTTTTTTTTAAAGTATGCTCTTGGCCACAAGGTTGGCTACGAATGAATTGTGTGAACACACCATTGCCAACTTTAAAAAAAATACCTATAATTATTTGTCCTACAAGAATTATCTCAGTTCAAGATTACCACATGTAACAGCACACGCAAAGGACATAGTTTCACACTAACACTACTAATATGTGAGAAGTAAATTCTATCTTTGTGTCATAAAATCATGAAATCCCTTTTTATTAGTCAACAAGTATTTATTATCATTCAGTCGTATCTGATTCTTCATCTCCTCATTTGGAGTTTTCCTAGCAGAGATACTGAAGTAGTTTGTTGTTTCCTTCTCTAGATCCCTGAAGAGATGAGGAAACTGAGGCAAACATGTGAAGTGACTTGCCCAGAGTCCACAGCTAGTAACTGTCTGAGGTTGGATTTGAACTAGGTCTTTCTAGCTCTAAGCCTGGTCCCTGTGCACTGTCTCATGGGTTGCCCAAGTATTTATTAAGTACCTAAAGAAAAAAAAATTACAGTGCAATACCTTCAAGAACCCAGATTACTATCAATAAAATTGTTGTTGAGAATGAACTGGGAATATTTATGCCAGGCACCGTGCTAAATGCTGAGGGTACAAAGAAAGGCAAAAGACATTTCCTGCTCAGAAGGAACTCCTACTCTAATGGAATGACACAACACACAAATGAGTATTTGCAAATAAACCATATGCAAGATATGCAACATATCATCTAGGGAAAGGGGGGGAGTAGAAAGGGAGGAAAAAAATTGGAACACAAGATTTTACAATGTTGAAAATTATGCATATGTTTTGAAAATTAAAAAAAACTTTAATAATAATATTAAAAAGATATGCAAGATATATTGGAGATCATCTCAGATTAAATTAAGGAGGACTGGACAGGCTCCTTGTAGAAGGTAAATCATTAGCTGAAACTTGAAGAAAGGCAGGCAAATCAAAAGACAGAGATAAATTATAAAGGAGTTCCAGACTTGGGGGACAGCCAGTGAAAAATGTTTAATCCGGAGATGGAACATGTGAGAAGAACAGGAAGGAGGCCAGTGTCATTGGGTTCCAGAGTATATGGATGGTAATAAAGTATAAGAAAACAAAGAAGGCAGGAGAAATCCAGGTTACAAAAGGCTTTAAAAGCCAAAGGATTTTTATTTTTGATCCTGGAGGTAATAGGGAGCTACTGGAGTTGAGTAAGGGACTGACACAATTAGATCAGTTTGACAGCTGAGAGGCAGATAGACTGGAGAGGGAACTGCCTAGTGTTCTTGGGCATCGACTTAGCCCAATAGAAAGTCATTCGGGTGAGCCAGTATTAAAAGTTTCTTGTTGTGTTTTTTTTTAATTACTTTGTTACACAGCAATAGATCTTAGCAAAACATTGTTTTAAAAATATAACTGGTAACCACTTTGAATCTTGTGTATGTACCACATTATTTTTTTTTCAACAAATACTCCCGGGGGGGGGGGGGCAGGTAGATAGTGCAGTGGATAGAGCACCAGCCCTGAAGCTAGGAGGACCCGAGTTCAAATCTGGTCTTAGACACTTAACACTTCCTAGCTGTGTGACCCTGGGCAAGTCACTTAGCCCCAAATGCCTCAGGAAAAAAAAATCAAATAAATGAATGAGTGAATGAATGAATGAATGAATGAATGAATGAATAGATTCCCAGCTCATTCTCAGTAACAATTAGATTAATGGTAGTCTGCTTTAATGAAATCCACTGAAATGCCCTCTTTCTTACTTTTTTAATTGAAAGATGCTATAATGTATTATCACCATTCTTCTTTGGCAATATAGTTCTGGGCCCGAGTTTTACTTCTGAGTAAGATCACTGAACATCAATAAGTTATACTGAAATAATAAATGTGACATCAAATGATAAACATAATTTGTTGTTGTTTTTTCCTTTTTTCTAAAAATTAATGTCCTTCCCACTATACCTCCCCATTCCTATTGAGTAAATTAAACTACATAAATAAATAAAGCCCTACATAGTTGCACCAGTCTAACAAATCTTTTTGCATTTTAAGTTCATCACTTCTGATAGAAGGACAGTAGAGTATTTCATATTTATTCTTTTAGACTTATGATTTTTCATTGCATCTATCAGAATTCTAAAGTTAATCAAAGTTGATTTTCTTCCATACTGTTCACTTTGTAAATCATACTCTTATTTTTGTTCATTCTGATCTTAATTAATTCTTAGAAATATTTCACCTTTGCTCTGAAACTATTTTATCATTTAAAAATATTCTATTATATTCACATACCTGATTAATTTTACTACCATAAAAACAGCTTCTGTAGAAATATTTTTGTACAAAGGGTTCCCATTCCTCTTTCTTTGATTTAAATTATAAGTGGGGGCCATCTCCTATCATTTTGATTTGTTTCTTGCTGCTGGACCCAGATGGCTCTAGAGGAAGGAGTGAGCCTGATCACTTTGCACACCCTTGCTTGACTTAAATTCAATTTATTTGAAAGTCATGACATCATCTATTTGATGTCATCTTCAAGAATGAATAACCATCTCTGAGTAATAGGAGTCATCCCACTGGGGACCCAAGTGCTCAGTTCTAGCTGACCAATGCAGTTCATTCCTTCCCCTTCTTCCTTCTTTCTTCCTTCTTGCTGGAACTCTATCTTCCCAGAAATCAGCAGGAGTCAGGATCACTAAATGTCTTTATTCTAGATCTTTACTGTCGCCTCCAACGCCAGGTCACGAGTGCGACCTCTCTTTCTCTCTCTCTCCTCTCCCTCTGTTCACAAAAGGAATCATACTCTTATCTGTAGGTGCTCTACCCAAAAGAATATAAATGTTGATTGCTGAAACCTTGCAAAATATCTTGGAATTTATGGGCTAGCTTTCTTTGTCAAGGACCATGCCTTAATCCCAAATCACTTTGGTTCTCATTGAGTGGTCAACAGTAGATCCCAGCCCAAGCCTCACTTGGCCATTGTTTGGACTCCGATGGATCTGAATGAGTGTAAAGAGAAATTGTTTCTGTTTTGACCAAAAACCATGAGGGTCTTCTCCTCCCAGACTGATTTTTTTAACTAGGTAAAAGAGGTCATTCTTTGTCTCATTTCTTACCTAATCTTAATCACTGAATGGGTATTGCTTGAGTCACATTAGAGCTGGGAAAAACTTTAGCTTAAAAAGCCAAAGTCTCCCACTGCATCCAAGGTCATCTCCAGTCGTCTTGATCTATATTTTGCCACTGGACCCAGATGGCTCTGGGGAAGAAAGTAAGGCTGGTGACTTTGCCCAGCCCTTCCTCACTTAAATCCAATTCACTTGCAAGTCATGACATCATCTTTCTGATATAATGGTTTTCTTGGAGAATGAGGAATAATAAGTACTTGCAGTTAACAAGTGATTCATAAATCCTTAGATTGTAAGCTCCTTGAGGTCAGGGATGTTTTCTTTACTGTATTTGTATATACAGTGCTTAGCATGGTACCAGGCATATAGTAGGCACAAAGTCAAATCTGCTTTCATTTGCATTTCATTGCATTTGACCATTTATCATTTGGGAAATAGCTCTTGAATCAGTTCCTCATTTATCTTAGAAATGAGACTTTTTTTTCAGAAAGAGTTGCTGCAAAGATTTTCCCCCTTAATTTTCCCTTCTAATTTTTGTTCTGTTAGATTTGTTTCTGCAAAATAAATTTTATAATCAAAATTGTCCAATTTATCTTCTGTGGTCTTCTTTCACTTGTTTAGTTATTAACTTTTCCCCATCCATAACTCCAAAAGATACTTTCTTTCCTGCTATTCTAATGTGTTAATGGTGTAGCTTTTTAGATCTATTTGGAACTTATCTATTTGAACTTATCTTGTTATATGGTGGTCTAACCATATGTCAGATTGCAGTCCAGTTTTCCTAGAAGTTTTTGTCATATTGTGTGACCTTCTCCCAGAAACTGATATCTTTAGTTCATCAAAACACTCTGCTATCTTGTAGGTTGTGAACATATTCCATTCCATTGACTTCTTTCTCTTTTAACCAGTACCAAATAATTTTAATGATCATTGTTTTATAATGCAGCTTGATATATGCCAGTGATGGAAATTTTCCCCGTTTTTCATTATGACACTTTTTCATTATTACTCTTTAGATTTTTGGCCTTTTCTCTACTACTTGAATTTCTGTTTTAATTTTTCTAATTCTAAAATATTCCTTTGGCATTTTGACTGGTATGGCACTGAATAAATTAATTTAGGTGAGAGTAACATTGTATTGTATTGGCTTGATATACACATAGGTAGCTAATGTGTCTTTGATTATTAGATCTGATTTAGTTCTGCAAAGAGTGTTTTATAAGTGGGTTTATATAAGCTCTGATAAAATTTTGGTAAAATATTTTATAGCTTCTATAGTTATCCTGATGAAATTCTCTTCTCAGATCTTCTTGCTAGATTTGGTTGATTATATCTAAGAATGCCAATTATTTGTATGAATTTATATTTGCTGTGATGTGCTAAAATTATTATTTCAATTAAGTTTCACTTGACTCTTTAGGGTTTTCTAAGTACATCATTATATCATCTTCAAAAGATGTAATTGTGTTTCCTCTTTGCCTATGTTTATTCCTTCAATTTCTTATTCCCACTTCCCAGATGCATATAAAGACATTTTTTGACATTCTTTTAAAAAAATTTTAAGTTCCCAATTTTCTCTTTTCCCTCAACTCCCCCATCCCTGAGGCAGTAAGCAATATAATATAGGTTTTATATGTTCAATCCCCCACAAAAACACTGAAAGTGAAAAAAGTATGCTTTAATCTGCATTCAGATGCCATCAGTTCTTTCTCTGGAAAAGGCTAGTATTTTTCATCGTGAATCCTTTGGAATTCATTGTATTGCTGAGAATAGCTGTCATTCACCGTTGATCATTGTACATTATTATTACTATATACATTTTCCTGTTTCTGCTCATTTTGCTTTCTATCAGTTCACATAAGCCTTTGCACTTTTTTCTGACATCAGCTTGCTAGCACAAATACTCATTACATTCCTCAATTGATGGGAATCCCCCAATCTCCAATTCTTTGCCATTATAAAAAAATTTTAATGAAAATTTTTATATAAATAGATTCACTCTCCTCCAACCACTCCCTGCTTCTTAAATCTCTTTGGGTGGTATTGTTAGATCAAAGGGTATGCAGAGTTTTATAGTCTTTTGTGCATAGTTCCAAAATACTCTCCAGAATGGTTGGATCAGTTCACAATTCCACTCACAGTATATTAATATCCCAATTTTTCCACATCCCCTCCAACATTTGTTATTTTTCTTTTTTGTCATATTATCCAATCTGAGAGATGTGAGGTGGTACTTAAGAGTTGTTTTAATTTATATTTCTCTAATCAATAGTGATCTAAACAATTTTTCACTTAACTATAGATACTTATTTCTCTTTCTTTTAGTATGCAAATTTGCTTTTGTTTTTAATAAATGGAAAAATTATCTGTCTACCAAAGAACTGTTTTAAAATAACTTTCTTTATGATTTATTATCATTAAATGTCTGATTTTTCAATTAATAGTATATATTTTTCCAATTATATATAAATTTCCAATATTCAGTTTTGTAAGATTTTGAATTCCAGATTTTTGCTCCTTCCCTCCCTTACTTCCCCCTTCTCCAAGACAGCAAGCAATCTGATATTGATTTGATGATTCATGTACAATTATTTTAAACATTTCCATATTTTTCATGTTGTGAAAGAAAAATCATAACAAAAGGAAAAACAATGAAAAAGAAAAAACCAACAAGAAACAGTAAAAATAGCATGTTCTGATCTGCATTTAGTCTCCATATTCTTTCTCTGGATACATATGGCATTTTCTATCCCAATCTATTGAAATTGTTTTGGATCACTGTATTGCTGAGAAGAGCTAGGTCTCATAGTTGACCATCATAGAATCTTGCTATTTCTGTGTACAGTATTTTCCTGGTTCTGCTCACTCACTCAGCATCAGTTGAGGTAAGTCCAAAATATCTGAAGTCAGCCTGCTCATCATTTCTTATAAAACAATAATAGTCCATTACATACATATTCCATAACTTATTCAGCCATTCCCTAATTGATGGGTATCCTTTCAATTTCTCAGTCTTAAAAGTTAAGAAAGAGTTTGGGAATGAGTATAGCATATTTCATTGATATGGAAATAACTGTCCCTAGTCATCTTGTTTGCCCTAACAGAATGTTTTAATGGCTAGAATTAATAACATCAAGTAGAGTTATAGCTGCACTCACTTTCATATACAAATGGTAAAAGTTTTCATTTTTATATTGAGTCATTTTCAGTTGGACTGGACTCTTTGGGACCCCATTTGAAGTTTTCTTGACAAAGGTACTGGAATGGTTTGCCATTTCCTTCACCAGCTCATTTTACAGATGAGGAAACTGAGACAAACAAGATTAAGTGTCACACACAGTCACTAGTGTCTGAGGCCAGATTTGAACTTAGGAAGATGAATCTTCTTGTCTTTGGGTTTGTCAGTCTGTCCTCTGCTATCCACCTGGCTAGCTGCCCCTTAAATTTTATAGAAGGGGACCAAAAAAAAAAAAAAAAAAAAAGATTAATGATGCTTTTGTCAGCCAAACTGTAATCTGAGAAAAAGTTCATTATCATCCCTAGTCCTTCATATTTCCTGCTGCCCTTCTGAGATATTCCAATTTCAGGGCTTAGAAGGTGATATTTTAACAGTTTGCTTCTGACACCACCAGAGGTAAGTTTATCCTGAGGTGCAAATACAAGGTGAGCATTCAGATGGTTTGAGATTTTATGTCAGACATTTCAAAAAAGATCTCCAACACCGTGAAAAAAGGACACCTCAGACACCGCATTTAGTTCTTGGAGCTGTGTAGTTAAGGCAGTTGGAAACAGAATAAATTCCCCAAAGCAAATTGACTTTTGGTAGACTAGCAAGGACACAGTAAGAAAGACTGTGATTTTACTTTATGGAGGAATGGTTTCATCAGAATGCATTTTTTTTCTGCTGGTACAGATCTCAGCCTTCACAACTCCCTTTTAGTCTGTGTAATTTTTGTTTCAGCATTCAATGTTCTGGAGGCCAGTACATGGCTCCTTTAATAACTGGGGGGTGGGAGGTACCAAGTGTCCTATTTGGGCTGTCTATCTATTACTGAGAATGCTTAATGACCTCCTATTCTGGTCATATGTATTTATATCCTCAATGAGGTCATTCAAATAAGTTCTAGAATCTACGTATTCACTGCTGGCACACTCCACCCTACTCCTCACCACCATGAAGTTTTCCATTGACCTGACATATGATTTTGAGTCTTCTGAGATTTTGGTAAATCATGATTCACAGTTGTGAACAACTAGAAAGATGTTGGTGTTAGTGAAGTGGATTTTTGCAACAGCAAGTAATTTGGGATCATTGAAAACACTGTTCATCTCTCTTAATTATAGACCTACCCTCTGTGGATCATTTCTAATTTATCCTGTAATATGGATTATTTGAATCTGTTTGTTTTCTATGCTGTCTTTCCCTTTAGATTTTGATTTTCTTGAAATTCGGGACAATCTTTGTCTTTTTTTTTTCCTGACTTTCACCTATCTTTGAATCTTCAGTGTTTAGCACAGTGCTTGGTACACAGTAGGTGTTTAATAAATGGTTTATTGACTGACTAATATGTGATACAGAGCAATCATTCTCCTTTGTTACTCAGTGCTAGATCCATCTTGTTATTTATCCCTGTTTCTTACTGCATGTCATTGTAGTCACAACAATGTACATTTTTTCATCCACTTTGATTTTATCCTATAGGTGGATAGATAATATTATTTTCCCATACAATGGATTTGACTAAACATATTTTGTACTGTTTTTAATCCCAATGTATCATTATAAATGACATTTGTTAAATTTCACTGAGAAGAAGAAATACTTCTGTATACACTCTTCAAAGGAAGTCTTCTTAATAATAATTGATACTTCTATTGTATTCATTCCTCAGTGTCAATAGCCATTACTTGTCAGAGTCACATATAATTATAATGAGTAGCATGGGCTCTGGAGCTACAATCTCACTTCCCACTTAAACTGACAAGCAAGGCTATTACATATTATCTTAGGATTCAGGATATAGCTGGAAAAAGCCCATAAGTCTTACTAGCTGTGTTACCCTGGGTAAGTCACTTAACCCTATTTGCATATGTAAATGAGCTGGAAAAAGAAATGGCAAACCCCTCCAGAATCTTTGACAAGAAAACCCCAAACGGAGATCACAAAGAATTGGATGTGAGGGAAACAGCAGAACAACACAGCAAAAAGCATATTTCCTCCAATGAGTGTTAGTTTATCTGAAATAGCCAGTCAGATTTAATTAAGCTTTTAGAAATGGGTGTTTACTTAGGTGATATAATAAGGATAATTAGCATACAGATTTTCCTAGAATTATGTAAGACATCCCCCAAGTATATGTGGAATCCAAGGGCAAGTGGCCACGAGCTTAGAGCATATGTGGCTAAGGGAATAATTTATAATTCCTAAAAATATTTTTGTTGGAATCCTCGAACTATTCCCCCTTGCTACAGTACAACTTTCTGCTGGATTCCTTCTGGAATCCTTAAGCTGCTTTTCCTCAATACGCTTCCTTTGAACTCAACTTTTGATGGAGACATTGCCACCAATCCCTGCTAGGATACCAATAAAAAGGTCAAGTCCTACCCCTGTTTACATTTCACACATTTATCTTCTGGTCAGGAAGGAGAAGAAAAACCCAAGTGCTCTCCTCCTTTCCCTCTCTCCTGAATTTCCTCTCTAGGGCGTGGATTGCTCCTTTCACTCTGTGACCAGATATTTGAATTCTGTGCACACACAAGCTGTCTTTCCAAAATCTAAAGGGCATAACCAAGGTCCTTTGGCCAATCCCAAAGCACTTCCTGTCCAGCATCATTGCATTTCATCCAAGAGTTTTCAAGGATTTCAAGTCAACTGCCCTTGATTGATTCAACAGAAGTGCTCAAGGTAGTCACTTTTCAATGGGACTGATATGTTTAATTAATTCAATATGATATTAGGCCCTGGTTGCATCTAATTCATATGTCTGCTTGATTTATTTCACTATGATTTACTTCTTCATTCTTTTTACAGGTAAGGAAAATGGGTCTCAGAAAAGAGGAAGTGGCTTCTCTGAGTGAATATAACTGGATTATAGTTAGCATTTTTAAAAATATCGTTTGTATTTTCTAATGTGTCTCCCACCTTCCCTCTCCTAGAGAATCATTCCTTATAGAAAAAAGCAGAAAAGAAGGAAAAAATAACTCAAGTACCAGGGTTAGAATATTTGTATGTTGCTTTAAGAGGGATAAAGTGGTATAGTGATGGATTCAATCATCTCTCATCCTTACATATTCTTGAAAGTTTGTTGCTAGCTGTTCAAATCTGGCTTCAGCTACTTCTTAGTTGTGTGACCCTGGGCAAGCCATTAATGTTGTTTGCCTCAGTTTCCCCTTTGTAAAATGAGCTGGAGAAAGAAGTAGTCAACTACTGCAGCGTCTTTGCCAAGAAAGCCTCCAATAGATCACAAAGAGTCAGACATGACTGAAAGACTGAACGAACACAAGAGCAGACCAGAGCAGACTAGAATTCATTTTCCTGCCCTTGGAGATATCTGACAAGTTTTACTGATGTCATTTGTACTGGCTATGTGCAGGATCCTGTCACACATAGAGACAGATGACCTTCTATGGGTCCCCATGTCTTTTATAATCTCTCTGGAGCCACATAGACACAAGGGAATTATCTACTCATTCAGACTTTTTATTTTCTCTTTTATGAGTCTTTGGATCATGACACTATAAATGCTGAGATGGAGAGATCATGAAAGTCATTAAATCCAGCATTATTATTTTATATTTGTCTAAGAAACCAAAGTCCAGAGAGCTAAATTAATTTTCATGGATCACATGACTAGTAAGGGTCCAAGGAGAGAGTTGTTGCCATTTATTTCAATTCTCAATTCAACGATTTAGTTTCAAATATGTTTTAGGGATTGAGGATACAAAGACAAAAGTCTCTGCTCTTAAAGAATTAGAAGGACACAGAGAAATTGATATAGGATACATACAGAATAATTGGAGCAGGTGAGAGGAAAGCACTTGTTGCTATTACAATGCTGGTGGTCAGCCTCCAATCCTGAGTCATTGCCCACGTGCTAACTGCATATATACTTGTAGATGGCACAACAGCAATCCTTAGATCAGAAAGAAAGATGCTTCTTCCCCACTGACATATGTATGATCCATAAATCAATATGATGTATCCTTGCAGAGCAGCAAGATAAATTCTCCATAGAGAATATCTAAGTAATTACATATAAGATATAGAAAATATATATGGGAGAAGTGTATGTGTATGTGTTTCATATATACACAAAATACACAAACACAGAATCCAATTGCAGAATAGAATATGTATATACATAAGAATCCTAGACTGAGACAACAAGCTGCTGCTACAAGATGAGGACATAGGAGAAAGAATAATAACGGCATTCATAATTTCAAAGAAAGAGTCATTGATCATTTGCCTGATCATTTCAGTCATTTCAGCTATGTCCTACTCCCTGTGATCCCAATTAGGGTTTTCTTGACAAAGATACTGGAGTGATTTGCCATTCCTTTCTCTAGGTCATTTTACAGATGAGGAAACTGAGGCAAAAAGTTAAGTCACTCACCCAAGGTCACACAACTAGTAAAAATCTGATTTGAACTTGTCCTCCTAATTCCAGAGCTGACCTTCTATATAGTTATCATTCTTGTCTGATCTGTCATTCCTTTGAATAAGTCTGTCCCCAGTGCTTAGCAGAGAGCTGACACAGAGTAGGAGCTTAATATTTATTATTGACTATTTGATTATGGGACTCATTCCACCTGAGATAATTTTGCATCTCTAAGGGAGAATGACAGGAGAAGAATTGGAATTGGTCCATTTCTACCTTCTCTCTCTTTTCAGATGAGGCTCAGATAGCTGACATCACTTGGTTATGTAGGTAGCAAGTAGGGAAGACAAAATCAGGACTTTAGGAAGCATCTAGTCCAATATCCTCATTTTATGGGCAAGGAAAATGGGTTTCAGAAAGGGGAAGTGGCTTCTCTGAATGAATACAACTGGATTATTGGTAGCATTTAAAAATATATAATTTATATTTCCTCATCTGTCTTCCACCTTCCTTCTCCTATAGAGGAGTCATTCTTTATAGCAAAAAAAGTAGAAAAGAAGAAAAAAATAGCTCAGCAAAATTAACATATTCAAAAACCATCTGAAACAATATACAGTGTTTTACCCCCTTCAAAGAAAAGGGTGACATGTTTGCCCATACCTCTTATTTCAGTCCAACTTTGATCCTTATAATTTCCCTTACTTTCCATTTCAATTATATTATTGTTCTTATTTTTCCATTGTTATGGTCATTATGCACATTGTTTTCCTTATCTCACTCTATATCAGTTCATATTACTCTTCCCATATTTCATATTCATCACTTCTTAAATCACAATAATATTTCACCATATACCTGTACCACACCTGCCTAGCCATTCCTTTGCTGATGAATTTCTACTTTGTTTCCCATTCTTAATGAATAGAAAAGATCCTGCTATAAATATTTTTTTAATTTCTTAAAATTCTAAATTTATAATTTAAAAATTTGGTAATAGAATCAATGTCTTTATTTTTGACCATTTCACATTTTTTTAAGTTGACAGTTTGTTTAAACAAGTCAGGTACGGGGTTCTCTTCAAAAATGAGGTGATTCAGGCCAGTTCCAAAGGAGTTGTGATGGAAAGAGCCATCTGCATCCAGAGAGAGGACTATGGGGACTGTGGACCACAACATAGTATTTTCATCATTTTGTTGTTGTTTGCTTGCACTTTATTTCCTTTCTCTTTTTTTTTTTCCTTTTTGATCTGATTTTTCTTATATAACATGATCATTGTGGAAATACATATAGAAGATCTGCACATGTTTAACCTATATTGAATCACTTGCTTCTAAAAGGAGAAGGGAGGGGAAAAAATTTAGAACAAAAGGTTTTGCCAGGGTAAATATTGAAAATTATTTATGCATGTGTTTTGAAAAAAAAAACTTTAAAAAATAAACAAGTCAGGTAGAAGTTATGACCAACACAGTATGTTCTCCCCTTTGTTCTTTTTTGCCCAATTTGACATTTCCTTTGACCTTTTCTCTAACTAGATGATGATCTGAATATACATACAATTGATTCTGAAGTCACTTCCATATCAATAGTTTGTCATTTTTTTGACCAATGAGATACAGTCAATTTGATTTTTATGATGTTGTTTGATGTGCACAATGTTCAGGAGAAGACCCAGGCTGCTTACCTTCATGCCCTCAAAACTTATGCCTGTATATTCAAATTTTATTTTTAATTTAAATTTAAAATTGCCTATCCTGATCCTTCTCCTTTGGGGCAATTTTCAAAGCATTCTTTAGTCAATAGATTTTTTTTAAAAATTGAATTTGTCTGCCCCATCCAGAGACTGTTTTAGCTGTTCTAGGTGATTTGGCAAAGGAGACATCATGGGTGCAATCCTGAGGGAAAACATGCTTCACTTGGATGCCAAACCTGCAAATGACTGGTCCACAGATGAAAGACACAAACTATCACCAGCCTTAAAGCTTTTCATCTGGGTGGAATCCAGATAAACAAAGGGGAACTGACTCTGACATCCATCAACTTGGGTTCATTCTTGCTGCCTCGGTGATCTCCCCTTTTTATTCCTTCACTTCTCACTTTATATTGAGGAGGTAGGATGAGATCATCTCTATGTTGCTTTTTAGCTTTAGATTTATGATACTTTAATGATCTATGTCATGAGACATCAAAGCAGGACTCTGGTGGAGGCCACAGGAGGGAAGCAAACACTGCATTTTTAAAAACTGACTGAAGGCTTGGTTGCTAGAAGATACAAGTCATAACCCCCTGGGAGGGTTTCCAAGACATTATTTTAAAATTGTGCTGAGGAGAGAAATGTCTCCTAGGATAGAAGACAGTTCAAGAGGTTGAGGCACTCAGAGACTCCAATCTGGATTTGTTTTGCTCAGAAAAGTTACTACAGTTTGGCTAGGTGGCCCAGGATGGGTGAGCAAATAGATGCTTATTTCAACAAGATAGTGATAAATCAGTTGTGAATAAAGAGCAGTAGGTGGAGGAGAATGGGCCTGAGTTTCTATCGTGACTTGTGGCTTGCCAAGTTCATTGTGCTTTCATGGGAAAAACCAAAAGAAGACCACGTGAAAAATAGAAGCCATTATCAAAACATTATTCATTAACTAGAAAATGCTAGCATGAAGAAGGAAGTCTCTGACTGGGCTTATTTCCTTCCAATGGAGATTGGACTCCAGGTCACAAAGCCATAACTGATTGAATATTGTAATTTAAAAAAAAAAGACTGACCAAAGTAATCACTTACTATAATATTCATACTTAGAACTGGGCTAAAGGCAAAGGTCTTTTGAACATGTATATCCACACAAGGTTGGCTCAATACTTTGCATCAAGTTAAATAAAAAATTGATATGTGGTCCTGAATAATACTGCTAATAACTGACATTTATGCAGTGCTTTACAATTTAATTGATGTTATATAATTTGAGCTTGATAGTACTGCTGTAAGAGATAGTCTTCAGATATTATTATCTCCTTTTTAGGGATGAGGAAACTGAGGCAAAAAGATAAAGTGATCTATTACCTGGTGACTAGTCTGTGTCAGAGCTGGACTTTGAACTCAGCTTTAGCGTACAACCACGGTGCTTTTAGTGTCTCACAAATCAGATTATCTCTTCTTTCCAACTCCCCAAGACTAAATTTAGCTGTTGACTCATCCACCAGCAGATTGGGAGGGGGTGGTTACTGGGGAAAGGGGGTTCACTGGAAAACTTGAAAGGGAGTTGAATATCCCCCTGTGTGTGTGTGTTTGTGCCATTGTTTTCAAAGGGCATCAAAGGAAAACTTGGCTTTGTATTCAAACCCTCACCAAACATCAAATGCCTACTTTTTACCCAGCATTTTGCAAAAGATTCTTTCTTTTCTTGATCTTTTCACATTTCTGTTGACTTGATGACATGAAGGAGGCCAGGATGGCAAATCTCATTTGTGTAATGCAATTGACTTTAAAGCAGAAAGAGGGAAAAAACTACCTTGTTAAGAGGATAAAGCTGAATGTCTCACCCCAGTCATAAGAATGAATAATAAATGCATAATAAATGAATCGGAGCCTGCCTTGGCTTTAGCAGTCAAGCTGGGTGTGCTCAGAAGCCATAAACAGGTTGCTAATCTCCCTCAAGTTGAGTGTTTCTGCTCTGTACCATCTGTTTCAGGGATCTTTCTGTATCCAGCCTTCTCCCCACCTCAATATGTGTATTGGGGGAAGTGAAGCGGTGAATGCAGAGGGAGGGGTTAGTGGGAGACTGATGCTCACTTCTACCACTGAAGTAACCAGAGGGACGGAGAGATCCCAGTAAGAAGCTCCTTGGAGGGTCAGAGCAGTGACTGGGGACTCTGAAGGGATTCACTGATACTGGCCCTATCGTGTGGGAGGGATGTAGCCCTCCACAGACCAGTGATTGTGGACTCTGAGGGATTCACTGATACTGGCCCTTAAACTAGATGCTCTCTCAGAAGGACAATGAGGATTTTTGCTGCCCCAGACAATCCACTGTAGCTGCTGCCCCCATCTTTACCTTTCTGCCTTCCCTCCCACACACACACCCAGTTGTACTGGGTGACCAAGTGAAGTTGACCAGAAGCAGGATCTTGCTAGGAGCTGAAAGGGCAGAGTTCATACCTCAATATAAAGTGACTTCACTAGATAAACCAAAAGAACTAGTATGAGTTAGTATTGAGAAGAGAAGGTTAAAAAAAATTAGTAGAATCATAGATTTAAATCTAAATCTTAGGGTCTTCTAGTTCAGCATCTCAGCATCTTCATTTTGGGGAAGAATAAATGGAGGCACACAAAGGTAAGTCGACTTGCCCAAAGTCATACATAGCTGATCTGAGCCCAGCTTCTGTGACCGTGTAAAACCAGCATTCTTGTCACCATACCCCCATAGATTTTTTTCCCCAATGAATTTTCCAATTAAACAGATTTTCCAATTCATTTCCCAACAAAATAGATCGAATTCCAATTAAATAGAAAAAGGATGAATGAGGTCAGTTGTTGACCATTTATGTACTCATGTGTATCCTTTGAGTTGCAGTCTTTCTGTGGAGTTGAGTAAAAACTGCCCCATGCTCAGTATAAATGGTTAGAATGAGTGCTTGCATAGGGAGGAGAGAGCTGAACATCTTTCACTTTTTTTCTGTAGAGACCTAGATATTTGAACCAAGTTCTGAGGTTCTCAGGAGAGAGATTCTGGTGTGGGAGCACTAGCCAAAAGATGTTATGAGAAAAACACCTCCCCAACTCAGGAGTTAGGTTTCTGGGATGATAAATTACATAAATTACAATGAGGAAGACGTTCAGATCTGTGAGATTTTGTTAACTTTGGGAGCTAATGAAAGAAGCTTGTTGAGACTTCCTTTTTTGGAGGGGAAGGCAGTGGGAGAGAAAAGCCTTTTAAAAAAATCCTTATCTTCTCGGTAATGTGGAATAGTATATGTAAAGTCCTGCCTGGGACAAGGAAGACCATATCCCTTTTAGTATTTTTATTACTTCAAATAACATCTATTTTTTTAATCTAGCATGCTCAGGTTTACAAAGCACTTTGTGTAAGTTATTTTATTTCAATCTCACAATAGTCTGTGATATAGACAAAACAAATTTATTTTCTCTTGTTAATATAACAGCTAGCAAAGACTATGAGAGGTTAAATAACTTGTCTCAACTTCTCATGACTAATAAGCTAAAGGGATTTGAACTCAGGCTTCCTGACTTTTCATGTACTTTCTCTTAGACTACATGTTTCTTTGCTTCAAGATTTCCAATTTATCATAATATGAATATACATCTGACATGTCATATATGTGTGTTATATATGTTCTATTTGTACATTGTTGTAAATATATATTGTCTCTCTCATTAGACTATGAGCTCTTTGTGGGCAAGGACCAATTTTGTCTATATATATATATACATATATATATATATTCATTACTTAGGATAGTGCCTGGCACATAATAGGTACTTCACAAATTCTTATTGGACTAATTCATATAATGTAAAAATTAGAATTTTCCTTTCAAATGATACAGGCTTAGCTGTGTGACCCTGGGCAAGTCACTTAACCCCAGCCTCAGGGAAAAAAAAAAAAAAAGGAAACAAATGATACAGTCTGATAAAGACCTTATTTCTAAAATATATACAGAATTGACTCAAACTTAAAAGAATCCAAGCCATTCTCCAATTGATAAACAGTCAAAGGATATGAAGAAATAATTTTTAGATAAACTGAAACCATTTTTAGTCACATGAAAAAATTCTCTAAATCATGATTGATCAGAGAAATGTACATTAAGACAACTCTGAGGTATCACTACACACCTCTCAGATTGGCTAAGATGACAGGAAAAGATAATGATATATATTGGAGGGGGTGTGGGAAAACTGGGACACTGATACATTGTTGGTAGAGTTGATCGAACCATTCTGGAGAGCAATCTGGTACTATGTCCAAAGGGCTATCCAATTGTTCATAGCCTTTGATCCAGCAGTGTCTCAACTGGGCTTGTATCAAAGAGATCATAAAAAAGGGAAAGGAACCCACATGTGCAAAAATGTTTGTGGCAGCCCTTTTTGTAGTGGCAAGAAACTGGAAACTGAGTGGATGCCCATCAATTGGGGAATGGCTGAGTTGTGGTATATGAACGTTACAGAATATTACTGTTCTGTAAGAAATGATCAGCAGGATGATTTTTTAGAGAGATCTGGAGAGACTGACATGAACTGATGCTGAGTGAAATGAGCAGAACCAGAAAATCATTGCATATGGCAACAGCAAGATTATATGATGACTAATTCTGATGAACGTGGCTCTTTTCAACAATGAGATGATTCAGGCCAGTTCCAATGATCTTGTGATGGAGACTGAGTGTGGATCACAGCATAACATTCTCACTCTTTTTGTTGTTTGCTTGCATTTTGTTTTCTTTCTCAATTTTTTTCCCTTTTTGATCCGATTTTTCTTATATAGCACGATTATTGTGGAAATATGTACAGAAGAATGGATTACTTGTGATCTAGGGGAGGGGGAAAAGGGAGGGACAAAACTTGGAACACAAGGTTTTACAAGGGTGAATGTTGAAAATTATCTTTGCATATGTTTTGAAAATAAAAAGCTTTGATAAAAAAATAAAATAAAATATAATGATTCAGTTCAAACTTTTTACTTTACAAGCAAGTAAAGTGAGGTCCCAAAAGATAAGATAACTTCAGTAATTATCAATAGAAGAGGAATTAAACTCCAGCCCTTTTGATTCCTAAGCCAAGACCCTTTCTATTAAATCATTTTGCCTCTGCTAATCCAGGTGATCAGAGATCAGTGTCAATTTTATGTCCAATCATGCAAATAGAAAAATATGCTTGCCAGTGGTGTTAGGATCTCAAATCTTGTCCTTATCTTCCAATAAGTTCACCACACAGGGTTCACCCAATATGCTAAAGGGCTCTTCCACCCCAATCTTTCTGACATTTCAAGGATGTGTGTCAAATGTGACACACGAGTAATTTTCACCTTGCCACGGATCAGCCCATCCTCTTTTTTACTCATACACATCTTTTGTGGAAGTCTTTAGCCCTTTCCCAGGCCATAATAGTATTGCAAAAATTGGGAATTAATAGTATCCTGGTCTCCAGTTCTTTGGTCTCTCTTGAATCAGGCTTCCTCTAATAGAAAATAATTAATTTCAGGATGGGACCTTTAAAAAGAAATTCTTCTTGAAAACCACATAGGAACGTAACACCATCTCAAGAGGGAAGAGCTGATGGAATAAGATACACACACATACTAAGTGGAATGCCAAAATATTAGGAAAATGGGTTTTATTCATTTAACAAATATTTATTGAGTATATATTGTGTACAAGAGATGGATTATTTTATGAAAACTAAATATCTCTTGTGAAGAAAAAACAGAGACCTCCCAGGAAAAAAAGTCAAGAATGTCTTGCAAATCCTTGGTGTATTCCCAGCAACTATTTTTTCATGTCTGGCTGTTTATTATGTGAGTAGTAATAACAGTTGCCTTTTATACAGAATTTTAATGTTTGCAAAGCATTTTATATGCATTATTTTACTGAAACCTCTCAACAATCTTGTAAACATAAGGCATTGTGGAGGGTTTTTTATTGTTTGTTTTCTGAAATAATGATTTTACTAGACTGAAGAGGAAATTCTTACCCATGTAGCTCAGCAACTGTTCTGCTGCTTATTGTGTTATAGAGTTGCCTAAGGTATTATGAGATTAAATGACTTGTCCACCATCACGTGTGAGAGATATAATTTGAACACAGGTCTTCTGGACTCTAAGGCTAATATCCTATCCACTCCCTCCTGTTGTCTCTTATAAAGTAGGTACTATTTTACAGATGGGAAAACAGTCTCTGAGTGGTTAAGTGAATTGCTCAAATCCTGAAATGCAGAATTCTAACCCAGATCTTCTTCATTCTATAAAATACCGTGAATATAATATCCACCTTATTTATGCATTACATACAGCAGTGGTACAAAGTAACTTCCTATCTTCTAATACTTTCTTGATTGTCAGAAGTGCAAGATATTCTCTGACAAACCCCTTTATTCTTCAGCCTGGGGAGAAGAGTGGATGGTGACAAACATTTTGGCTTTTTTACCAAGGGAAATTATAGGCGAGCAAATCCAAACCCAAAGCTTGATTGTTGCCTTGTGTCCCCTTGGGAGCTGTCTGTCATTTCTGCCACCCCCTTAGTTGTCAATCCACAGCCCACTGAAGTTTGGAGTCTTCTACATAAAGACAGCAAGTCCCAGAGGGATCATCTGGCTAATCCCACACAACCTCATGGCCTCGGAGAAGTCTGTTGGGAAATTCAAGTTCAAGGGGTGAATTCCATTGGCTTGTGGTTTCCATCATAAAAAAATCCTCTTGTGTCTTTACTCCAGACCCTTGGATAAAGCATATCAGAAAAGAGAGAGAGAGAGAGAGACACACACACACACACACACACAGAGAGAGAGAGAGAGAGAGAGAGAGAGAGAGAGAGAGAGAGAGAGAGAGAGAGAGAGACAGAGACAGAGAGACAGAGACAGAGACAGAGACAGAGAGAGACAGAGAGACAGAGAGACAGAGAGAGACAGAGAGAGACAGAGACAGAGAGAGACAGAGACAGAGAGAGAGAGAGAATATTTTCATTGCAAGGGGAGGAGAAGGTGGCAAAGGTCTTGTCAGACTTGAATCCAATAATATCTTTTAAATACTCTTGCAGTACAGTTTTCTCACAGAGATTAGCAAGGCAAAAAGGAAATGTTCCCTGTGGATCACAGTGGATGACTTTCAAAGTAATAACTTGAAAAGTGTGTGTGTGTGTGTGTGTGTGTGTGTGTGTGTGTGTGTGTGTGTGTGTGTTTTAGAACATTTGGAAAATACCACAAAAGATCAATGCCTGTTTTATTGTTGCCAAAAAAAAAAAAATAAAAAAAAAAAATGCATTAACTCACCTGCTCCTTGGTTTATTCTTCATAGAAAAAAAAAAATGTAGTTTTTATTTCTACTGGTCCAGCTGATTTTGTGTATTCTCCAGCCTCACACTTCATCTGAGTTATCCTATTGTGTTCTGAACTGCTGGTCTGTTAGATTCTTTTGAGATATCTTCTCTTCATCCCATACCTGCATTAAGGACTACCCCACTGATTTTCAACAAGTTATTCAATCTCAGCCTCAGTTTCCTCACCTGTTAAATAGTGGAGGGGGTATTTATACCACTAAAGGGTTGTTCTGGAGAAGAGTTAGCCCAGAAAAGAGACTGAAGCAAAATATCCAGGAGAAAGGGAAAGGAGAAATAATGAGAAGGTACAATCAAGTTGGTCAACCAGGGCCTCAAATGTACAGAACTTTAGGCCAGACCAGCAGGAGGAATAATGGATTGACATCATTCTTTCAGAGAAACAGCATACCCAGCTCACCTGAACTCTCTTTGATTCCTCCTAGTACCCACGTCCACACCATGACAATTCTCCAGGGCCTGAACAGACTTCAAAGCAATAAAATAAATCCTCACTAAGGTGAGAGAGTGTCCGATGAGGAAAATTCTAGTATTGTCTAATATGAAAAGATGGGTCCAAAGTGGAAGCACCAGTATGGCACATCAATCAAACAACATTTTAATTAAGTCCTTGCTATGTACAAAATATACATTTATATTTATACTTATATTTATGAGTATATAAAGACAAAAACAAAACAATTTTGGTCTCAAGGAGGCTGTGTTATAACAAAGTGGAATCAGTATATTCAAATCAAAGCATATCTGTTGGAAGCCAAAAGGGAAGAAGAGTTACTAGCACCTGAAAACTTTCAGAAAATGACAAGATTTCGAGGGTATTACAGCAGAAGGAGAAGTCATGTCCAGCATTCAGAGTAGAGATAGTGTTTTGAGAGTGGGGCTTAGAGAAGCCCACCAGGGTATCATTCTTTCAGGTTTATCATGGTAATACTATAATTATCTGGTAAGAGATATGAACTCGTAATTTTTAAATCCTTTCAGATGAGGTGAATAAGAACCCAACAAAAGACCTCAGGTTCTAGGTAGCTTCCTAGGCCATAGGGAGGAACAATAAGAGAAGAGAGTTTAATTTTTATTGTTCTAGAGATAAACTGGGTAGAGGACAAATAAGATTATCTCAGTCCTTAAGTGAACTTTTTGTTTTTAAATAGGCTTTTTGTTACCTTAAGTGCATCTTTATTGTAATAGACCCCCAGTGAATTCCTTGGCCAATTCCTTGCATAGACTTGATTCCATAGTTACTGTATCCAATCAGAAGGCCAACTTATGATGTCAATCTCTAATAAAAGAACCTACCAGTATCCCACTTGTTTCTGGATTCATTAGAAGCCCTACCCATCTTATGATCTTCTGGTATTGTTAGTTCCTTAGAAACCTAGCCTGCCTTATGGCATCCGATCATTCCCTCCTTCTTGTTATAACTAGTTCATTAGGAACTTGCTCAGTCTTATGGTGTCTTCTCCCTTGTTAATGGCAAGTTCTACTGGGGAACTTAGCTCTAGTCTTTCCCATATTAATGGCTAAAAATCCCATTTGGAAATTAGCCCCCTGTCAACAATGTAATAAAGTCTCTTTTTCTTGATTTGAAGGCTTTCAAAGCCTACACATTCTTTTGAGACACCTCAAAACACCGATCAAAACCTCCAATATATTTTGGGGATTCAGCCCCTGTTTTCCAACATTTCGTGGACTATATGGGGAGAGTCCTTAAACTCCACTATATTTTGGGGAGGTTGAGTGTTTCTGCACCCCATACACTATCATTTCTACTGTGAGATCCTTCCACTCTAAGATAATAACTCTACTGACCCCCATAAGGTTGAACAGGTACATTTGCCACAATATGCCCTGTTGTAGTAAATAGCTGCCTCCCTCTGTCTATGTTTCTATAGAATGAGCAGATCATTTTAAAGCTAAGGTTTTTAACAGTCTCAGTTGGACTGAGGTAAATGCCCAATCAGTGATTAAAAGCTAGGTCAGCAAGAAATGAGAAAAAGAATGGCCTTTTTTACCCAAAAGAAGGAGAAAGAGATGGAGGAGCAAGAGGAGGAGGAAGAGAATGAGGAAAAGAAGATGAAGGAGAACAAGAACAAGAACAAGAACAACAGCAACAGCAACAACAACAAACAATTGCTTTCTATGTTCACTCTTAGGCAATCAGGGCCAAAACAAAGATCCAGTGAGCTTGGTCTGGGATCTTTTGTTGGTCAATCATTGAGAACCAGAGTGATTTGGAGGGAAAAGGGAGGAAGGAAGAAAACTCTATTGCCCAGTCCTCAGTGTGGGACTGCTCCTGGAGAAACAAAGAAAGACAAAAGCCAATTCATATGAACAAATATATACAAAAAGCTACATACAAAATAAATAGAAAATAATCCACAGAGCAAAAGTTCTAGAATTGAGAGTTTGAGAAAGACTTTCTGTAGAAAGTGAAGATTTAATTGGATCTTAGGAAGTTTGAAGGCATTTAGGAAGTGGTTTGAGGGACAGTTAAGTGGTGCAGTGACCGGAGTATGGCCCTAAGTAAAGGACCTAAATTGAAATATGATACACACTTAGCTGTGTGATCCTAGACTAGTCACTTAATACTGATTGCCTCTCCAAAAAAAAAAAAAATTTTTTGAGTCTCTTGGATCACATATATAGCTGCTAAAACCCATATGAGAACTAATGCTTTTGGTAGGGAAGAAAGAGCAATTCAAGAATTCTTTCTGGTTCTTTTTTTTTTTTTTTTTTTTTTCCTGAGGCCATTGGGATTAAGTGACTTGCCCAGGGTCACACAGCCAGGAAGTATAAAGTATCTGAGGTAAGATTTGAATTCAAATCTTCTTGACTTCATGGCTGGTGTTCTATCCACTGCATCACCTAGCTACTCCTTCATGAATTACTTCAACTACAGTCAACAAAAAAAGCACTTATTAAATATTTGCTATGTGACAAGCACAGTATTAAACACTAGGGATACAAAGAAAGAAAAATAGTCCCTGTCTGCAAGAAGCTTATATTTTAATGAGAACACAAATGTGAAAAAAATCATGAAGATCTAAAACATATATGGAATAAATAGGAGGTAATAGGAAGTATAGGAAAATCTGGGATTCAGGGAAAGACTTCCTATAGAAGGGGGGGAGGGGACTTGAGCCAAGATCTAATGGAAGCCTAAAAATTAAAAGGTAGAGTCGAATGAGAGAAAGTAAGTGGAAGTTAGCCAAAGGGAAATGGAAATGAAGTATCAAAGCTGAAGAGCAGCTTCTTGTGAGAAAGGACTGGTGTTTTTTTCTTTGTATTCCCAGTGTCTAGAATGGTACCTAGAATATACTTAACAAATATATAGAATATACTTAACAAATGCTTCTTGAATTGAATCAAATATATTTCAGAAAGCTGCCTGCTTATCTAAGAGATTCTTATCAAGATTGCCAGATCAAGAGTGGTTCCCAGAATATGGACCATCACATGACAGCAGAACTCAAAGATTTGTAGTTCACTGGAAAGAGGACTGTATTTAAATTCAAAAGTCCTGAGTTCAAATTCTGATTTTTCTCTTTACTCTTTGCATAACTTTGAGTGAATCCTGATTTCTCTGGGACTTCAGTTTTCTCATCTATAAAATTAAGGGGTTGGACTTTGTGGTCTCAAAGATCTTTTTCAACACTGAATCTATGATCAAGGTGAGCTAACCATATTCCTCCACACATGGACACATTGGGAGGATTGAGAAGATTCTCATTCTTCAAAGGAAGAAAAAAATGAACAATTTCCTTTAAATGGTAGAATTCCAGTTAGAAGTCAATCAACTTAATAAACTTAAATCTTGGGGATAATTTTTTTTTAAGTTGACTTCAAATAGTTAATGAAATATCTCTTTTAGGGAGCTATCCAGGGTACTGCCTTTCTGTACACAATATATCACAATCTTCTGGTCTCTATTTTGCCCTCCTTATTTTAAGTGACCTTTACTACCACTTGTCTGCCTGACCTCATGCTGTGTCCACTTAGCTCCTCATTAACCTATATTCTGTACCTTCCTTGACATAAGGATAGTTTTTTGGACTTTTTTGTTTTTGGTTTTGTTTTGTGGTGTGGTACTGGACTTGAAATCAGAAAGACTCGAGTTAAATCTCAATTCTGACTATGATCCTGGGCATGCTATATAAGCTCTATGAAAGCATTCCTTCATCTATAAAATGAGAAGATTGGTCTAGGTGGCTTCTAAGGTCCCTTATAGCTCCTTTGACTACCAAACTTCAGCTACTACCCATACCTGCTGCCTGCCTTAGCTGTCTCTCAATCCAGCAACTCAATGGTCTAAGATATTTCCCAACAATTTGTAGGCCAGTAATCAAGGAAACTGAATTTAGATTTCCATAAATATGCTTGGAATTCACACTTTTACACTTCACATAGGAAGTCAACCTCAGCTAGCACTTTCATTTGCTAACTCCTTTGAGACAGATATAGTATTTTATCTGAACAATTAATTTTCAGAATTTAAGGTTAGGCAGAAGGATATTCATGAGCTGGGTAATTATTCTTTCCTGATACAGATGTTTAGTCTTTGACTAATTATAAAGTCTCTATATATTTATAGAGAACTGCGAAGGTCTGGTCTAGCTCCTCTTGTCAGGATAAGCAAAAGTCCTTGCCCCACGTGTGGACGCCAATTGTAGCGAGCTGTCGTCTCCATTTTTGCAATCTGATTGCCTTTTGACTGACTTATCAGGTAATCCCTTTCTGCCATGTGATTGCTTCTCTGCTGATTGATTAAATCAGAGTCCTGACCTTCTAAAGGCTCTTTGGGTGTAACATCAGCTGCCATCATGCCCCAAGTCTTTTTTGCCTGGGGCCCTGGACCTGGGCCCCTCATCCTATTTCCCTGAATTAGTTTACACTCTGATGCCCAATGGAGTCCTCTGTTGCATTTTGGACATGGGGTTTTAGGTCTTCTCTCACCCTGTCTTCTCACTGTATCTCCATACCTACACTGAGCTCTTAGATGTCCAATTTTTCCACATTGAAAACATCGCCGAGTTTCTCTAGAAGTCCCTTGCCAGGAGGGACCCTGTCTTTCCACATTCATCATTGTCCGGATGTAAAAAGCATTTGTTCCCACTGTAGCACAGCGTCTTATGATCTCCTCTAAAGGAGCATCTTTGTCTAATCCCCATATAATTCTTTTGCAAATCTCATTGGCATTTTCCTTAGCCAGATGTCTGGTCATTATTTCTGTAGCTGAATTTTCTCCAATAGTTCTTTTGACAGCAGTTTGCAAACGTCCCACAAAATCTGCAAAAGGTTCATTGGGACCTTGCTGTATTTTAGTAAAAGCCTCTCCACGATCTTTCTGTCCAGGAAGGACACCCCAAGCTTTTATTGCAGCCTTAGCAATTTGTTCATATATTGTCATGGTATAATTAATCTGTTCTGAATTCTCTCCATACTGACCTTCACCAGCTAAGTGCTCAAAAGTGAATTGTGTGTTAACTCCTATTTCCAAATTGCATCTGACTTGAATTTTACATAATTCATGAAATTCCGCAAGCCATAATAAATTTTCTCCAGGTTCCAGACATGTCCTTGCTATGGATTTCCAATCATTCGGGGTTAGGACTTCATAAGACAAACCATCTAGTAACATTTTGACATAAGCTGATGTAGCCCCATAAAGGGTACAACCTTTTTTCAAATCCTTAATTTTATTCAAATCTAAAGGTGCATATCTTCTCATTTTATGACCTACAGAATCAATATTTTCAATCACAGGATATGCATGTATAAAATCACTTATATCCTGTCCTTCTCTCTTAGCTTTAACCAATGCTTTTTCTAATCTTGTCATAGGCTTAGGCTGCTTCACAGGCAATTCTGTTTGTGTTTCTGCCTCTTCCTCTCCTCCTTCTTGCTCCACCCATGAAGGGTTAATTGAGGGAGGAGATGGGAGGTGCTCCTGTTGCTCAGAATTGTACTTAACTTCATTGTTATCTGATTCATCCTTTTCACCTAGTTTAGTTGACACTTCCCCATTTTGCTCCTTCATCTCTTCCTTTAGAATAACATTGTTTAAAGCCAATTGGATTACATTGTATATATGAATTGTATCTTTGGAAATTGAGTTTGGCCTGGAATTGTAGTGTTCACCTAATTGCTTTCCTACTAATTCCCATTCATCTGGATCCAATTCTTCTTCCAGAGAAAAAGAAGGACATATAGCCTTCACAGTTCTTAAAAGTTCAGTAATCTCCTCTAAAATTATAATCAATCCTTGGCTTTTCATAACCTTGATGATGCTCTCTAAACATTTTCCTTGAACAGAAGGTGTTTGCCCCATTTCACTATAAGAGATTCCTGGTTTAGCCCTTAACAAGTTCCTTATTTATCTATTAGCACGCTCACTTAATCTTTAACAAAGTTTCCTTGTTACTCACGGTTCTGGGTCAGAGAGACTGAGATCTGGATGGGAGGCTTTTCCACTGGAATCAGGACCGTGTCTGTCCCTGTTCGGGCGCCAAATTGCGAAGGTCTGGTCTAGCTCCTCTTGTCAGGATAAGCAAAAGTCCTTGCCCCACGTGTGGACGCCAATTGTAGCGAGCTGTCGTCTCCAGAAGCTGCCAGATCGCTCTCTGGGAAGAGATCTGCTGTGTCTACTACTCAAATCTCTCCGACAGATTCTTCTTCCTGTAGTGAACCGTTGTCTCCAGGCAGTTGCTGTTAACTCTTGTCCTTAGAAGTGACTTCCCTTCCTGCAGAGAGCCCCGTCAAGCCTGATGCAATGCAGAGTCTTTCTTCGTGAATCGTGGCTCTGAATCTCCTCCAGCTCTTATCCTTCTCCAGGCCGATCTGCCCTGCGCCCAGTGCTGTCCTCTCTTTTATTCTCCCAGAGAATGGGCGTGGGATAATGCAAGGGCTTCTGGGAAGAACCACCTCAGCCAATGAGCTTGCCCCCTCTTATCAAGTCAACCTGAGTTCTCACCTTGTAACTATCCAGACAACCTCAGTTCTCACTTAGTAATCCTAACAGAGAACTAATGTCTTTCACTCTAGAGAATTAACAAAAGAAAAATCTCAAAGTTTTGGAATCAATCTCAATGATGCCATTATTTGGAGTATGCCTGTAAATAGCATAATGGATCATTCTAAGGAACAATGAAGTTAACAAGCTAAGTATTTTCTTTATGTGTGCTGTAATTCTTTACTATCATTTTATATGTATTTTAAAACTATTTATTATTTAGGACCTGAAACTATATGAGAATAAACTATAAAAAATAACTTAAACCAACCTCATTAAAAATAATTTTAGTAGAAGCCCATGATTTTTATATCTCATTCATTTTAAATATAATCCCTCTGGTTCAATAGACTTCTTTATGTTATAACAACAACCAAAAATAGAGCAAAGCAAAAAATATTAATACAGAATGTGTATCTGATAATGTATATAGTACTATATTCCTGAGGTCCCTCATCATTCTTCCAAGAAGTTTAGTTTCCTTTTAGAATTCTTTTAATTTACATGATTTCAGCCACTATGTAATGTGTCCTTTTGCTTTTGTTTATTTTTCTTTGTATCAGTTCATGCAATTCTTTCCACATTTCTCTAAATTCCTCATATTAGACATTTCTTAAGAACCAATATCCTGCCATTAACATTCACATACCACAGTTTGTTCAATAAGTATTTAATAAACTGAACCGAACTTAGCCATTCTCCCATGGATGGGTATCTACTTTGTTACTGTTATTCGCGTGCGCGCGCACACACACACACACACACAGATTGCTGTGTCTTTGTATATATGGGTCCTACCTGTTAATTACGTAATTAGAATATACTAATCAGTCTACAAGTATTTATTTGTTAATCACTACATGGGGATACAAAAATGATGAATGAAACAATTCCCAATAAAAAGGATCCTCTATTCTAAGAGAAGAGATAAGGACACGTGAGTATACGCTCAATAAAGGACCTCTGGGTTGAGGAGTCTGAGCAAAGAGATAATTTTTTAAAGCAAAAATAGAAATTGTATCCAAAACAAAAGTGTATTAGTGGTATGACTCTCTTCTCATAGCTTCCCCAAAACTCATGTTTTTGTCTTTCAACCTTTGCCAACTTCCTGGTCCTGAGGTAAAACCCAGGGTTGCTTAAATTTCCATTTCTCTTTTTAGTATTAAATTAGAGCATTTTTCTTACAGTTTTTTATCTTTTGTCTTTCTTCTTCTGAAAATTATTTACAACCTTTGACCACTCATTTATTATGAAATGACTCAGTCTTAAACATGGGTACCAATTTCCTACATAAGCAGGAATATTTCAAGCATATCATACATGTGATCAGGCATATTTGAAGCAAAATATTTATTTTTCCCTTTTAAAAGTTTTATTTCTCATCCTAACTGCTTTGGTTTTCCAGCAAAAGTAATCCATACTCATACAGATACCAAGTAGTAGCAGACTTAGAATTCAAGTCCAGGTTCTGATCCCAAATCCAGCTCTCTTTCCAACCATATCTTCGTTGCTCACAAAAACTAAGATCACCTTTACAGACAGCTTGGAGACTAGGTACTGGGGAGAAGGATAAGTTCTGGACAATTCTCCCCTTTACCCATTTAGTAACTGATTGCCCCTTTCATTTCAGTCAAGCCACTGATTTTAGTGATTAATGTATACCCCAAATCCAAAGATTTCAGAAGAAAGAGAGAAGCTAGAACAAGCAAATGAAGGCAGCCTTAAGTATTTCCTTCTTCTGCCTTATGGGCAACATTAAGATGTAAGAGTTTTGACTGACTGATTTTTCTCTCTTCTAAAAACAACAGTGCTCTTACTGATCTTTAATAAAGATCTGACCTGAAGGGATCTCTCGTTTGGATTTATTCAAACTGTCTTCATTAAAACCTTTCTGTGTCGTGGCCCTAGAGAGCAGTTTATTCACTAAGATGGGTTTTGTCAAAGCTATAGTCAATCCCATCAGATGGATAGTCAGTGTTCATTGACCAATTAGTCAATGGAAGTCTTGGCAACAATTCCAAGAAACTGCTTAAGTTGACATCTTTTTCATGGACTAGTTGAGAGGGATTTTTATTTGCACTTTTCTAGGCTATCTTATATTTGCTTTTAATATTGAAGTTTTGCAATTTTCCATTTTGAATAGACATATCTTTTTATTATTAAAGCTTTTTATTTGCAGAACATATGCATGGGTAATTTTTCCAACATTTACTCTTGCATAACTTTTTGTTGCAAATTTCCCCCTTCTTCCCCCCACCCACTCTCCTATCTGGCAGGTAGTCCAATACATCTTAAATATGTTGAAATACATGTTAGAGCCAACATGTATATACATATTTATATACTTATATGGTTGCTCAAGAAAAATTAGATCTGAGAAAAAAAACAAAACAAATGCAAGCAAAAAACAACAGAGTGAGAATGCCATGTCTTCTACCCTCTGCTACCATGGTTCTCTCTCTGGGTGTAGATAGCTCTTTTCATCACTGCACAAGTGGAACTGGTTTGGATCATCTCAATGTTGAAGAGAGCCACATCCATTAGAATTGATCATCATATTGTATTGTTTTTGCCATGTATAGCGATCTCCTGGACCTGCTCATTTCACTCAGCATCAGTTGATGTAAGTCTCTCCAGGCCTTTCTGAAATCATCCTGTTGGTCATTTCTTATAGAACAATAATATTCCATAACATTCATCTACCACAATTTATTCATCCATTCTCCAATTGATGGGCATCCATTCATTTTCCAATTTTTTGCCACTACAAAGAGAGCTGCCACAATATTTTTGCACATGTGGATCCCTTTCCCTCCTTTAAGATCTTTTTGGGACATAAGCCCAGTAGAAACACTGCTGGATCAAAGGGAATGCTCAGTTTGATAACTTTTTGGGCATAGTTGCAAACTGCTCTCCAGAATGGTTGGATCCATTCACAGTTCCACCAACAATGTATTAGTGTCCCAGTTTCCCCACATCACCTCCAACATTTGTCATTATCTTTTCCTGTCATTTTAGCCAATCTGACAGGTGTGTAGTGATATCTCAAAAATGTCTTAATTTCCATTTTTCTGATCAATACTGATTTGGAGCACCTTTTTCATGTGGCTAGAAATAGTTTCAATTTCTTCATCTGTAAATTGTCTGTTCACATCCTTTGATCATTTATCAACTGGAGGATAGCTTAAACTATTATAAATTTGAGTCAATTCTCTACATATTTTGGAAATGAGGCCTTTATCAGATCCTTTGGATGTAAAAATGTTTTCCCAGTCTATTGCTTCCTTTTTAATCTTGTCTGCATTAGTTTTGTTTGTATAAAAACATTTTAATCAAAATTATCTATTTTATTATCAATAATGATCTCTAGTTCTTCTTTGGTCACAAATTCCTTCTTCCTCCACAAATCTGAGAGGTAAACTATCCTATGTTCCTCTAATTTGTTTATAGTATCATTCTTTATGCCTAGATTATGAACCCATTTTGATCTTATTTTGGTATAAGGTGTTAGGTATGAATCTATGCTTACTTTCTGCCAAACTAGTTTCCAATTTTCTCAGCAGTTTTTGTCAAATAGTGAATTCTTATCCCAAAAGGTGGGGCTTTTTGGTTTGCATAGACATATCTTTACATAAGCATGAATCATAGCACACACAAAAAAAGATAAAAATCCTTAAGGTGTGTCAAGGAACAAACAAGGAAGAGAGGTGGGAAATGGCTTTGGAAAGTACCAAATTCCAAGAATCATTTAGGAGCATATCTAGTTTAGGAGCAATAAAAACCTGTCAGAATTGTAATTTTTATCTAAATTAAGTAACCTATAACAGTACTATCTTCATCCATGGATTCTTTCATCTATTCTTCAGATTCAATAGATTGTTATCAACTATTTATGGGACATCTTATCCGATTCTTTTATTTTGTACTTGAGGAAAACTGAGGCCCCTAGAGAATGTAACCTTCTTGAGGGCAGAAACTGTCTTATTTTTGTCTCTCTATTTCCAACATCTAGCACATAGTAGACACTTAAATGTTTGTTGAATAGACTTTTAAAAAATAAAATTTTATTCTCAAGATTACATAGATAATAAATGACTCACCCAGACCTAGCATCCAGGTCCTTTGACCTCCAGTCTAATGTTCTTTCCACCTTACAATATACCTTTTTCATTCTTCCTTAGTTTCACTTAGAAAAGGAGACATCCTGATCCACTATCTCTATAAGTTTTTGAGATTTTCATGCTCACATGCCCACCAAGCTCTCATCCAATAGTAGATAGGGATAATTGAAATCTAAAACTCTTGATGTTTCATTCTTCCCTCAATATTGTCCTACCTATTTCCCTGAAAAGTGTAATTACCTTGAAAGAAGGGATGTTTTCATGATTGTAGCAATTGAAATTAATAAAGGTAGACTGAGGTTCAAAATTTCTGAGTTTTATCAGTTTATTAACAGTGAATCTGTTACAAAATAGATCAAAATGGCTACATAGGGCCAAATGACTCCAATGAGTGCTAACTTTAAATTTAGATGTGTCTTCCTTCTGACTGGCCTGATCATACATCATCTTCACTGCCTCAGAAAAAGTAAGACTTTCCTGAATAGTAAGCATTTTAATGAGGAGGTGGGATAAGAATCACCTCAGCTTTTCCCCCGATCAGATACTGGAAATAGACCTCATATAAAAGGAATAGTTTGTAGACCAAAGCTTCTTAAACTCTGAATCACGACCCATGCAGTCATGTAACTGAATGTGTGCATCATGAAATATCAAAATATTGATTATCTGAATGTAAGGGGCCTTTAAATGGGTGCCACAGCAAATCCGGAGATTGAGGTCCGGAAGTAATTTCTGTGGATATTAGGACTGCCCTTGGGCGGGATCCTGGCCATATTGAGATAGCTTCATAATGGGTGACTCTCTCGCTGATTGGCTGTGTGTGTGACCTCACAGGCCCTATGTAAGCCCACTGCAGGCAGCAGGCTCTCTCTTTAACCTGGCGTTCTTCACCCTGGCTCCCTAGCCTGGGTGGCCAAGCCAAGATGGGTAGCCAAAAGAGGTAAGGAGTTTGGTAGTGAACACATGGGTCTTCTGACCAGGTGTTCACTCGGGAACCAACAAGTCAGGGCATCAGTCAGGGCATTATGTGAGTAGGTATAATAAAGGCTTTTAAGATTACACGTGGCTGTTCTTGAGCATGCTACCGGTTATTAAGCTATAGATTCAAGAAATTGTGGCCAGAGACCTTAGAAGGCCTCAGAGGAGGCGAGCCGGGTAGAGCTCACACTGCAAAGGTCAGTGGTCAAAGGTACTCTGGTGGGTCTAGGACAGACTAGTAATTGTAACTGCCAGGAGAGCACGTTACATCTGAAAAACACTGAAGATGCTCTATGTCCTACTTATCAAATATTCCACTAAGATTGAATTTCTTATGTCAAAATAAACAAACATATCATCTCATTAATATCTAAATTTGCTTTTGCAAATAATAAATAATAAAATTACAATATACCAAAGAGTTGTTTTAAAATAAATTTCTTTATGATTTATTGTCAGCAAATGTTTGATTGGAATACCTATTTGATATATTCATATACCTGGGGTCACAACTAGAGTAAGAAATCTTGCTGTAGATAATGAGAGTATTCTCTTTCTGCTTTGGTTGAAACTTCCAGAATTTGGATTGAGGGGATGGTGAGTGAGATTATAAAGGAATTTTTCCTTTGAGCTAAATGGGCGGTAGGTAAGGTTTATATACCTTTACCAGCATTGAAATATAGATTAAAATAATAGAATTGAGACTCTAATGATCTGAGTAAGGTGGAGGTAATTTCAAGATGGCAGCTAGTTAGCATAGTGGATAGAACCTAGACTCTAAAGTCAGGAGTTCAAATCCAGCTTCAAACACTTAAGAGCTGAGTGCCCTGGGCAAGTCATTTAACCTGTCTGCTTCAGTTTCCTCACTTGTAAAATAAGCTGGAAGAGTTTACCATTTCAGTGTCTTTTCCAAGAAAACTCTAAATGAGGTCCAAAAAGTTGTATACAACTAATCCACTAAACAATTATAACAACACAATTACAAGACAAAAGCTTAATCTTTAGGCAAGTTTCTCTGGAATGTAGGTGAAGGGTAAAGTTACAAAGGTGAGTTACAAGGTATTAGACCCAAGTCTAGTAGGAGAGTGGGAAACTATGCCAGTTTGATTGTCTTAAAAATAGAACTAAAATCAACTCTCAATTTTATATGATAAAAAAAAAAAAAAAAAAACAAGAGAAAGATAATTTGCATAGGAATTGAAAGTGTTGTTTGAATTTTGGATGCCCACTTGTTTTCAAGGTTCCTGCTCAGTTCCAGAACCATAAATTTCTTCTTTGGTCCCAAGAAAAAAGGATTCTACCATTTCTGTAGTCCAAACTCTTACTTCAAGCATCTTCCTCTAGAACTAAAGGTGATTTGAAGGAACAAGACTTATTAACAGAGTCCAGAGCAAGTAGGAGAAAAACAGAAGATAGCAGAACTGAATAAGAATAGAGAAATGAGTGCTAATTCTCCCATTTGGGGGAGCTAAGAGGTATAATAGATAGAGTGCTGAGCTTGGAGTCTAGAAAACCTGAGACCAAATCTGGTCTCAGATATATGTGAGCTGAATGATTCTACACATACAAGACACATAAGCTTTGTCTCATTTTCCTCAGTTACAAAAAGGGCACAGTAATAGCACCTCCCACCCAAGGTTGTTGTAACAATGAAGTGAGATCATATTTGTATGGTGTTGGCACATAATGGGTACTTCATAGATATTTCTTTCCTCTTCTGTGCCTGGCAACTGGATCATCTTTTAATTTAAACTTTGTTCATTCTTAAAAAGAGAATATTTTTCCCTTAATGAATATTTTCTTGTGACAATAAAAACCATAATAATTCAGCAAGCCAAGTAGAATTATGAGAAGACATTTCCTTGATTTTATTTTCAAAAGGAAGAAATATTTTTTAAAATGGTACATAAAATATTGAACTAAAAGATATTAAAATTTTAAAAGTTCATTTTAATGTGGAATGTGGAAAAAAGCTACAGAGCAATATGATTTAA
This sequence comes from Sminthopsis crassicaudata, assembly GCF_048593235.1. Classification (NCBI taxonomy): domain Eukaryota; kingdom Metazoa; phylum Chordata; class Mammalia; order Dasyuromorphia; family Dasyuridae; genus Sminthopsis; species Sminthopsis crassicaudata. The sequence continues at coordinate 42,238,723 of NC_133619.1, forward strand.
ATTTTTGACAGCTTTTGGAATGATCTGAGTGTATGAAGATCCCAAACCTCCAAATCTTTGTCATTTTGGAGGAGTCAAAAATCTGTTTTAATGAATAACAGTTTACTTAATGCACAAATCTTTTAAATTAAAAAAAAAAGGGTTAGAGATTGATAAAGAAAGAAAGTTTAACTGTGTTTTTGTGGCGAAGTTATTAGTTTTGTGTGGAAAAAGTAAACTATAAATTAGGGAGAAAGTGAGTATGGTGATGGATAATAGTAACGAAGTATTTAATAGATAATTAATTACTTTTATTTGGAATTGCACCAAAATTTTTGATTCCTAAGATCAATGGATGACTATTATCCTTTAAAAGTAAGAAAGTCATGGGTTTTAGGCATGGATTCAAGAATTAGCAGTTCTTGCAACTTGCTCAGGCATATAACAAGGCTTGAACTCCTAACTCTAGAATCACAATCTAATGTTTTTGTTAAACTAAACCTAACAAGAAAAAGCATAGAGAGGACCCGCAGTAAACTTAAGCTTAATGCTCAATCTTATTAGCAACATTTGTCTATACTATACAACACATGACACTGTATTTGTATAATACATTCATGAGGAATTGGTTGTGTCCCTTAAATCAAGTCTTTCTGAATTTAAGAAACTTTCCCATTATTTGCATTCTGTACTTGTATGTGTTTGGGGAAATTCCATTAAAATGGTAAAACCCATTAGTGGTCAGCAATTTGGTAGAGTTGAAGCAATCCTTTGATTTGCAACCTTATTATGGAATTAATTGATGACTCCTCTCTGTGTTAAGGGGACTAAGAACATCATAATGGTGTTTACTGAGCCTGAAAAGATTATTTTAAATTGTCTGTGACATGTTGCATTGTGTAATGGAAGGAATGCTGGACTCAGAAAAAGGAAATAAGGGTTTGGAACTTGGGTTTCCCTTTTACTTAGCATAGTGACCTTGGACAAATCATTTGCCAAATAGGAATTTTGATTTCTTCTTTGATAAAATGGAAGCAATAATATCCCTTTTGTCTATGTCTATTTGGCAATGACCAAATGAGGATAGTGTAAATAATCCATGATTTATTAATATGGATATTTTTTCTCATGGTACATAGAATCACCTAATCATGTCTTCCCATATCTTTTTGTGTAATTCTTGTTCATGCTCTCCCATAGATATATCATAAAGGTTCTACATGCCAAAAGCCCTCAGAAAATAAACTTTTATTAGGCACCTACCATATGCCAGGCACTGTTCTAAGTGCTAGGGATACAAATAAAGACAAAAGGCAGTCCCTGCCCTCAAGATGCTCACAATTGGAGGAGATAAAGTGAAACAACAATGGACAAACAATGTATATAAAAGAGAAATTGAAAATAATCAAAAGAAGAAGATTAAGATTGGTTTCTCTACATGTTTTCACGGATACCAATTAGAATCAGGCTCTTTATTTTGTGTGTACCTTGCTCTTGCAATATGACTAGTTTCTCTTTTTCTGATCTTACATTTCCCATATTACATCTTTTACACAACTTCTCAAGTATATGCCATAAAATCACCAAATCTTAGAGTTGGAATCAATTAATGGATTACTCAACAACTGCCACTAAAGGCTACTAGATTAAGCACTGGCGGTTTAAATACAAAAATGAGACAGTTTCTATCCCCAAGAAACTTACATTCTAATAGGAATGTTGTTGTTGTTGTCATTATTTGTCCTTCATTTTCTAAGATGACCAATGACATCACAGGGTAATGTTCTGACTTCTTGGTAAATTAAATTTAAATAAGGTATAGTCGCACCAAGTTGTCAGTCTTACTGTCTCTTTAAGTCACAGAAAACCAGTGACAAGACATGGCCCAGGATGCAGTAAATGGCTTTGGCCCAGCTCTAAGCTCTCCCCAGAACCTCTTTAACTGCCTACCTGGCCATTGGGACAAATTGTTCTCATCTGCCCACTCCACCTGAGGAAGCCTCTACATGCTTGGGACAGACACCTCATTCCTATTATCCTTGGTGTTGGTAAGTATGGCTCTTTGCACCCTCTTGATCCATCATAGATATCTTTTTAGCCCTTCCCTAACTAGGGTCTCCCTTCATAAGGTATGAATATCCAAGCATCATAATGTGGATGAATGGTACTTAAGACACTTCAGCTCAGGAAATGCATTCCTCATCTGAGCCACACCCCGCCATTTATTTATTCAACAAACATCGCCATTATTCATTTATTTATTTAGACCAGACTCATGATTTCATTAGTACAGGAAGTCTCCCTTTGCCAAAGGATATTAGTACCGGTTCTGCAACTTTGATCTTAGAACTTTGCCTGGGGTCCTGAAAGGTGCATGTATGACTTGTCCAGAGTCACATAGTCAGTAGTGTCAAAGCAGCACTAGGACCCAAGATCATCCACTCACTCAAGGCTTCTTGAAACTCTAAGTGCTAGCAATTAGTTGGATTTGGGGCCTACAAAGACCAAGACACTGTTGTTCTCTTCAGGGAGCACTGGAATGGAACGAGGTTTGTCATGAACATAGATAAGTATAATTCAAAGACGTGGAGGGAGGGGATTTTATGTTTTCCCCTTTAGGTGCTTCCAGTGAGTGAGTTAAGTTACCTTTAAAGTCTTTAACATGATATTTATTTTTTAATGTGAGGGTAAAAGTCTTAAGGGTGTCTCAAGACATGAGCAGATCTAAAAATACCCCCCTAATTCACATCACATTAAAGATCTGGCTGCTTTCCATGCCCACCCTCCAGCCCCTGCATACAACCCCTAGGCTACTTGCACATGATTTTGATTATATCCCTTCAATGGAAAGTTAGTGGTTATTTATGACAAGCCATTATTGAAATTCTTAGGCAAAGAGCAATGGAGGCTCCCTCTAGCAGCAACTTGTAGGCTGCCTGGTGGTTTGTAGGTGTTCTGTATCCCGCACTGAAATATTGCTATTTTGCATTTCCTAAATCCCTATTTAAGCGTGGTTGCTGGAGACTTTCTCCAGGGAGGCCCCAGGGCATAATGAGGAAAACTTCCCAGAGAGGTGAAGTGAGCAGCTTTCTCCTAGGGAACTCTTTCAACAACGCTTAGAAACTTACTTAATGTCCTGCTTATTTTACAGTGTTCTAGCTGTGTTCCAGAAACAACCATTCTGGGCTTCTTCAAGCTGGCTTTGCTGTACTGGGAAAATAGCCAAATGATCCTTCCCCCTTTCCCCTGCAGTCTCTCTATTCACTGGTTCCGAGCTCCATTCTGGGTTTACAGCCAATTTAGTGTCCTTCATCAGGCCAAGAGACTTTAATTGACTCAGTCCTGGAGACTGAATGAATTGTTGGAACATTTCATTAGAGGAGAACCAATTTCCAAGATAGGGTGATAGAATGAACTGTGGTGCTCTCTCTCTCTCTGTCTCTGGATCTCTCTGTTTCTGTCTGTCTTGTTCTGTGTCTCTTTATCTCTGTGCCTCTCTCTATCTCTCTGTCAATCTGTTTCTGTCTCTCTCATCCTGTCTCTCTGTCTTTCTTTCTCTTTCCCTCTCACCCTCCCTCCCTCCTTTCTCTCTCCCTTCCTCCTCCTCTTTCCCTCCTCTTCCTCCCTCTCCCCCTTCCCTTTTCCTCCATCCCCCATCTCTCACGTGTGTATGTGTATGTAAATGGGATAAGGCTGAAACTGTCTTTGATACTAGTTCTTATAACCAGAATGTTAGATAAGAAATACCCAAACCCCTTTTCCCTCTGCCCTCTGCCCCTTCTCCATGTAAGTTTAGTTAGTTTTTCTTTAAAAGTTATTAAGAGTGAACACCAGACTTACGCAGGATACTAAGAGCTTAGCAAGCAGCTGATATAGCTTCTGGGTTGCCATAGTAAAAATAGCCACAAAGGCTTCAGTCTGGCTCTGAGGTTTGGCTGATGGACCATAATGAGCAACTCAGAGGCAAGAGAGCCTCCTACAGCTGAAATATCTCACATTGTACTTAATGCCTCTCCATATTAAATAGCCATCTCCCACATAAATCTTTTTTTGGTTAATTGTTGAATGACTTATGAGTGTCTCACTTCATTATACAAGAAGACTGGCCTCACTCAGATATATGGGACAGTCCAAGTCCCATTTTCCCATTTGTAAAAGAGGAACAATATTATTTGCCCTCCCCTCCCTCTAACTCACTGAGCTGGCGCGAGGACCTAAAATCATAGCTTTGAAACCAGAAGGGAGCTGGAGGGAATGAGTTTCTCTTCACTGCAGATCTTCAAGCTGAGGCTACATGGCCGTTTGTCAGAAATATTACGATGAGAATTCCTTATTTGGCATGAGTTGGGATAAATGGCCACTGAAGTCACTTCCAACTCAAACTCTGTAACAGAGTCCCAGGAAAGATAAGTAATTAAATTCCCTTATAAATGGGAGAAGCCACATGGCTCAGATTATTGCTATCTGGGTGAATTTGTACAAATTTGTTAATATTTCTGAACCATGCATTCCTCAGTTGAAAAGGGCCCGCTCTATCTCACAGATTCATTGTGAAAAGAAATCTGTTGTAAATGTGACTTATAATGATGGTGGGAGGAGCTTAATACTTAAATACAACTGTTGAGTGGACAAAAATCTACCAGTGTCTCTAAACAATGTCAGAGGATGGAACTGTGGACTGACAGATAGGGGACAAGAAATATTTGATTGATTAATTTTGATTGATTGATTCTTGAACTTCATTCCCAAACTCACTTCCAACAAAATGGCCTTTGGGAAAGTAATCCAATAACATATCCAGTCTAAGATATCAATAATCGATATAATCTTATCTTAGCCTTGTGAATATAAATATCTTTCCCCAAAGGAATCCATCCACAAATACTTATTTAATGTATGCCACATAAAGCTCATCTATTTTTAGAGATTTATGAAAAAAAAATAGAAAAGAGAAGTTTTTCAGTTAGCCTTTCTAGCTTTCTCATTCTCTCCTCCTCCCTCTCCCCCCTCTCTTACTCCCCCCCTTTTCCCTCTCTTTCTCCCTCTCTCCCCCTCCCTCTCTTTCTCACCTCTTCTTTCTCCCCTCCCTCTGGCTTCCCCTCCCTCTTCATACACATACATACACACATATAAATTTCCTTATATATAAATGAAGGAATTTGGACTGGGTAATCTCAAGGTTTTCTGCATTCTGCAACTTAGTCAATACCTCTCATACAGTTAATGAGTATCAAGGCTGAGATCTGATTCTAGGTTTTTTTTAATCCAAGCCAAATATGTTGCTCACTATACTCAGCTGTGTGTTACATCCTAGCAGTGGGAATTTGGGAAGCTCTATCAGATGTGGAGCTATTTGGAGGCTGAAGAGGGACTTTCCAAGCCTCCCAAACCATACCTCCACTGCCTCTGCCCATAAATGAATGTGTCCTTGATTTCAAGCAGGCCAAGAGGAATAAATAACTTTGGTAAAATGCCTTAAATCTTTGGGCAAGAGAAGCTATACACTCACAGAGTCACTGTCAGCATCCCACATGACTCATCAAAGGGTAACCCAGGAGCTGATTTTGTTTTTTTTTTTAATTGGTTACATTTGTAATCAATCATTTGTATTTCATTGGCTCTCCCAACAACAACAAAAAAAGTGAATATCTCATCATTTCTTTCTTTGTTTTAATTTTAAGAAGAAGGAGGAAAAAGAGGGAGGGAAGAGAGAGGGGAAAAGAGTGAGAGACAGTGAGAAGAGAAAGAGAGCGAGAGCGAGAGCGAGACAGAGAGAGAGAGAGAGAGAGAGAGAGAGAGAGAGAGAGAGAGAGAGAGAGAGAGAGAGAGAGAGAGAGAGAGAGAGAGAGAGAGAAGGAGGAGGAGGAGGAGGAAAAGAGGGAGGGAGGGAGAGAGACAGAGACAGAGAGAGAGAGACAGAGACAGAGAGAGAAAGTGAGAGAGAGAGAGACAGAGAGAGAAACAGAGAGAGAGAGAGGAGGGAGAGAGGGAGGGAGACAGAGACAGAGAGAGAGAGAGAGACAGAGAGAGAAACAGAGAGAGAGAGAGGAGGGAGAGAGGGAGGGAGGGAGAGAGACAGAGACAGAGAGAGAGAGACAGAGACAGAGAGAGAAAGTGAGAGAGAGAGAGACAGAGAGAGAAACAGAGAGAGAGAGAGGAGGGAGAGAGGGAGGGAGACAGAGACAGAGAGAGAGAGAGAGACAGAGAGAGAAACAGAGAGAGAGAGAGGAGGGAGAGAGGGAGGGAGGGAGAGAGACAGAGACAGAGAGACAGAGACAGAGAGACAGAGAGACAGAGACAGAGAGAGAGAGAGAGACAGAGAGACAGAGAGACAGAGGGAGAGAGAGAGGGAGAGGGAGAAAGAGGGAGGGAGAGGGGGAGAGAGAAAGAGGGAGGGAGAGAGGGAGAGAGAGAGGGGGAGGGAGAGGGAGAGAGAGGGAGAGAGGGGGGAGAGAGAGAGAGAAGGAGGAAAAAGAGGAAAGGGGAGAAAGAAGGGGAAAGAGTGAAAGAGTGAGAGTGAGAGGGGAAGGGGTAGGGGAGAAGGGGAGAGGGAGGAGAGGAGAAGAAGAGGAGGAGGATGGGGGAGGGGAGGAAGAGAGGAAGAGGGAAATCTAGTAAATTTCAACAGTCCAGGTCCCAAGGAAGCTCTCTCTTGATTTCTCACCAGACTTCACTCCTTCAAATTCTGTCCCCAAGGGTATCTTCTCACCAATTCTTTTCAGCCTCTTTTTGTTTTGCCCTCATTAAATGTAAACTCCCCAAGGTCAGGGCTTGACTTTCTTCTTGCTTTTATTTGTTTTCCGGGGCTTATTAAGTGGTTGTCCTTTATTCTTGAAAAGGACCAAAACGACTTCTCTAAGGTCAAGTTAGTTGTGTCGGACTGTGGCTGATGAGATCTGCAGGAGCTCAGAATGCTCTGCCACAGGTCGGACACAAATGAATTCTCTAATTTTGCCATCTCCCATTTCTTCTGAGCTAATTCAATCCTGCTTTGCTCACAGAACACCTTCTCTGCCATGCTGGCAGACCTATGCCAGTGTCTCCCTTGCATTACAACGAATTCTAAAGCTCTTAAGAGAGGCCCTGAGAGTATCCTTCTAGCTTTTTTCTGACCACCTTTTATTTAAATTTTATTAAAGCTTTTTATTTACACAACATATGCCTGGGTAATTTTTCAACATTGACCCTTGCAAAGTCTTCTGTTCCAAATTATGCCCTCCTTTCCCCACCCCATGGCAGGTAGTCCAATACATGGTAAATATGTTAAGATCTATGTTAAATCCAATATATGCATACATATTTATACAGTTATCTTGCTACACAAGAAAAATTGGATCAAAAAGGAAAAAAAAAACTGAGAAAGAAACAAAATGCAGCAAACACCAACAGAAAGAGTGAGAAAGCTATGATATGATCCACAGTTCCCACAGTCCTCTCCCTGGGTGTCGATGGCTCTCTTCATCACTGAACAATTGGAACTGGTGTGGATCATCTCATTGTTAAAGAGAGACACATACATCAGAATGTCATCATAGTCTTGTTGTTTTCATGTACAACGATCTCCTGGTTCTGCTCATTTCACTCAGCATCCCAGTCTGACCACCTTGTGAGTTCTTGCCCCCTCTGAGCTCTCCAGAGTGGTTTTTGACAAGTGCACATTTGACTCTAACATGTGCAGCCTCTCTCAGTAGAGGTGGAATAACTGGCAGTTTAGTTCAAGAAAGGACCCCAGTATCTAGTGCCTCTCCTGCCAGAAGGTCTTCAGAATCCTCCTAAGATAATTCACATGGAAGTGACTTGGCTTTCTGGCCTGGCGCTGGCAGACTGTCCAGCTCTCCCAAACATACAACAGGAGGTCAGCACAATGGCTCTCCAGACCCTCACTTTGGTAGTCAGTCTAATAGCTCTCCTCTCTCACACTTCCCTTTGGAGCCTTTCAAACCCTGAGCTAGCTCTGGCCACGTGGGTGTCGATCTCATTATCATTGTGCACATTCCACATTGATTAGGGATAAGGATATGATCCCGGAGACATGGGCTGAACACTGCCATAGTGTTCTTAATCATCAATCAATAATGAAGCCATTGACCATTTTTACCTCAGGTTAAAATCAATCATTCCCTAGCTGAAGCTCCAACTAAAGGAGACCTTTTAAAGGCCATGAGGCTACTTTCATGTGGCAAAGCCCCTGGTGCCGATTATGTTCCAGTTGAGATATACAAGGTAGGAGGTCCATTGTTCGTACGAAAGCTTACTGAAAATTTCCAGATTCTATAGCAAGAGGAGGTAGTCCCCCAGGAGCTCAAGGATACTTCCATTGTCTGTTAGTGGAGGGAGTTTTTTCACCTCGAGTTCCATATACCAGTGAAATCACAGACTGAGTACCTATCCCCTATAACCTCTGCCACTTTCAGGGTATCCCGCCAAAGAGGGGGTCATTTGGTTAAATATCTACACATTTCAAAGTGTTGAGCATAAAAACTAGAGGGAGTATTTGTGTTTCCTGCTCTGACACTTCTCTCTCATCCTTCTTTGTTGTGATTTGAGCAGAGATGGGAACATATTAAAAAAAATTGACTTTCCTGATGAGCAGAGGGTGTAAAAGCTCAGTTGATTAACTAATTGAATATGCATGATAGACTAGTTATGGCTCCAAATACAGTTATCCCTTCCACATTATGACTTTCCTCATCACCATTTCGATATGTCGTGGGTTGGCAGAAGAAATTAAATGGTAATTTTGAGGGAGTTTTGCAGAAGCTGCAGTTGACATATGAAGACCTGCAGAAGACACAGAAAAAGTTCAGAAACTCAAAAATACAAAAAAAAAACATGTATAGTATTATATGCTATCAATATATTTTATCTTTTAATACTGTAAATACCCCCTAAAAGAAAATGAAAATTCAGACTACTTCTCTGGTATGAAAGAAGGACCAAAAAACGACACAGATTTTCCAAACTGTTTTCCTCATCCTCATGATGTGGAAGGGAGAATCCTGATCTCTTGGGATCCTACATTTTTTAGCTTAACATGAGAATAAAAGCATGTTTTATCACTTCTCAGAACATTTAAGCAGGATGTTTCTTTTACTTCCATCACTTCTTTTTTTGTTACTATTATTGTTTGGAAGGTCCAGAGTTCTGATTTCATTTATTGGGATATAGGAAACACTTTCCTTTGATGGATACCAGAAAGAGCCTGTGATTTATAATCACAGAGCAAATACAACAATGGTCAATCAACTTGTCCAGGGTCATAAGAGAGTTTGTATCCTTCCTAGCCACTAGACTAGACTTCCACCCAGTGCTCCCTAGGGCATTGTATTATACTTACCTGTAATCATGCTCTATCTCTCACCTTCTGCTCCTTACCTGGAAGATATAAGGTACTCATAGCAAGGGCTGTGCCATTTTTTAATCTTTGTAATCATGTGTATCTGCATATGTAATCACGGTCTCACATATATCGCAGTATTTCAACAACCTCCTATTTTAGGAATAGTTAATGTGGAAATTTAGGAGACCACAGATCTTTGTCTGGCCTTAGAACAACTTCAAGTCGCAATGTTTTATAAGTATGTGCGAGTGAATATACACATAATATATATTATATATACATGTACATGATATAGTATGTACATATACATGTGTGTGTGTCTCTACAACCATCCTAGTAATGAGCCTCTTCTGTCCAAAGCCAGACTAGTTTTCAGACTCCAAGAGCACAAATAATACACTAAGGGGCCCATCTTCCCCAGGGTGGACCTGTCACTTTTACATTTCACACACATAGCCATAAAGAACTCAGTATCCCATCCTGCCACAATGAGTAATTAGAGAAGATGTGAAAAAAATAGCAAATTATTTACTTAGAGCTATATCAGCAGACCTTGAAAATGGTCCAGAATGAAACCTGCAGTATGCAAATATTACAATAAAGTGAGTCACAGAAATGTTTTGGTTACCCAGTACATATCAAAGTATGTGCTCACTAATACTCTAGTCCATTAAGTGTGTAATAGTGATCTTTCTCATTAAGTGTGAATGTCTAAGAATACAATGCACATAACTTAGTTAAAAAAAAAAGACTTTATTGCTAAAAAAAAAGAAAAATGCTAACCATCATCTGAGCCTCCAGGAAATAGTTATCTTTTTGCTGGTGGAGGGTCTTACCAAAGTAAGATATTGATGGTTGCTAAAGGTTGGGGAGCAATGTCTTAAAATAAGACAACAACAAAGTTTGCAACATCGATTGACTCTTTCTTCCACAAAAGAGTTCTCTGTAGCATGTGATGGTGTTTGCTAGCATTTTACCCACAGTAGAACTTTCAAGATGGAAATCAATCTTCTCAAAGCCTGCTGCTGTTTTATCAACTAAGTTTATGTGACATTCTTATGTTGAGTCTTAGAGAACAGGGAGTCCAGAGGAGAGGGAGAAGCATGGGGTACGGGTGATTGGTGGAACAGGCAGAACACGCAATATTTACCAAGTTTGCCATCTTATACGGATATGATTTGTGATCCCCAAAACAATTACAATAGTAACATCAGAGATCACTGATCAAGATCCCCCTAACAAATGTAATAATGATAGAAAGTTTGAAGTTTTGTGAGAAAGAGCAAAATGGGGTGCAGAGGCAAATAATGTTGGGGAAATGATAGCCTTGCTCCATGCAGGGGTTGCTTCAATTTATAAAATAAATAAATAAATAAATAAATAACCAAAAAAAGCCCCCTCCTAAAATGTAATTATCTGTGAAGTGCAATAAAGTAAAGTGCAACAAAACAAGATATCTTGTAGGTGAATCGTTATTTGCATGTTATTTTCATGTTAATTTTTGGAATGTGAGCTTTTTGAGGACAGGGATTGTTTTTGTCTTTTGTGCATCCCTAGCATTTAGCACAATATTTAGTATATAGTAAATATTTCATAACTGACTTTGCAAGGGGTATTTTTTGGTAATTTTTTGTGTATTTTTACTTTCTGTAAGGAGTGACAAATTAGGTTGATTGGTCCAGCCTTGAATGGGGTATTACAGAGAGGGATAAAGTGGATTTTTAAATTTAATCTGAATCTGATGATGTTGAGGCAATTTAAAAGATTTGGAACCCTGAGATCTGAGTTCAAATTTGACCTCAGACATTTAGTAGCCAAGTGGCATGACAAGTCATTTGATCTCTGTCTTCCTCACTTTCCTCAACTATAAAATGGAGATAATAATAGCACTTCCCCCACACTCTAGGATTGTTGCAAGTGTCAAAAAAGATAATAGTTGCAAGGGACTTAGCTCATAGGAGGTGTTTATTTGTTCCCTCCCTCACCTCCTTCATTTGAGCAATGACCTCTTGATGGAATTAAAAAGATTCAGAAGTCAAGGACCCAAAATAACAAACGGCTACCTTTTTTTTTTCCAATCTGATAAAAATTAAACACAAAAGAAGTTATAAAAAGAAAGCCCAGAAAGGGAAGGGACTGCCAAACGATGGTTTCAACATATAAGAAAACGGACTAGACCCATGCTTCCATTGTTATAGATTATTCCTAGTAAAGGAAACCCTGTCCACCAAAGCAGCTCAGTAGCTTGCAGTATTTCTTGCAGTAATTACAGTATAAGAGAGCTGCCTAGAACACGTCATCACAGGTCACACAGCCAGGATATGGCAGAAGGGAATATCTTGAATGCAAGTTTTCAACGCTATTTTGCAATGTATGAAATAGAAATTAAGAAATTCAGCAAAACTGAGCTTCTAATCACCACATCGCAGTTTCTTAAAAACTCTAAAATGGACTCCATTGAATAGTCACAAATATAATTACCCCTTAAGCAAACAAGATCAAACTGTCAATTTCATTTTTTCACCATGATCCAACTAACTAAAGTTTTTTGGATATGACTTGACATTAAAATTATGATGCTTTAAAAAAAAACTTTTAGAATTAAACCAACTATAATTCAATAAAATATTTAGTATGCATTATATTGCCACTCATTCTGACAAGGACTATTGAGAAAAATTAATTTTAAGATACATAGTTCAGAGATGCAGGATCATCTTTATTCATGAAATTATGTTCCCAGAAATAGTCTAGATTTAATTTACACAAATTGTGTTGCTCTGAATTCCTCTCCAGCAATTATATCTCCTGGCTTCAATGGTCCATAGCAAATACCTAACAATATATTTCATAGATATTATGTTTTATATCTATCTATATGTATGTATACACACAAAAATGTATATGTAAACACATATTTTTAGTCTTTGTGAGTGAGAATGGGAATGGAACCACCCTATTTTTAACTCCAATACTACAACCAAGGTCAATTAAAAGACCTTAAACTAATTTTGAAAAGTCTTTTTAAATGACTGAAATGAAATAATTGCAGACAAGTCTTTTCTAATGGTTAAAAAACTTTATTGTACCTCCAGGAAACATCTATACATTATCAATCAAAACTAGAGGAGATTGCTTTTCCAAAAATCAGAATGTTGGACTCCATCATACACCACTGGGAAGTCATCATTTGAGGCTTTAGCATTGGACTGGTCTTATTTCCTCTCCTCTTTTTGATCAGAGGTGGATTTTGTTTCCTCAAAGGGTCTGGAGAATGTTGAATTTCCCTATTGATATGCTAGCAGCTCATCCAACAATAGTCATGACTTCTGTCTACTCTTGAGTGCCCTTAGGTGTCCCCAAACCAGCTGACAGCAATATGATCATCACCAGAACCAGGACAGAATGTACTCAAAGTTCTCCAAGGAGCCCCACAAAGAGATTACATCATATTTAAGGGTAGTTCCTTGAGCATCCTACGTGTAAGAATAAAACTGTTAGCAGCCAGCAACTATGGGTTGATCTTTTACCACATGTTCTCTTAACTTGAATTAATTTACCTCTGGACTCTGTATGCCCAAAATATGTTGTACCAACTATCCTTATTCTACTACCCTGATAAACACCCTTTTTTGCTGCTACTTAAAGCTGACTGATCAGTGGTTCTCAACTAATAATTTTGGAGAGAAGCACCAAGATAAGGTTTTGAGACAATGACTTTAGAGAGTCGCTCCTGGTCTATACCTGGAACCTAGGATGGGGAGAAACAGCTAGCCTAGTTCCAGGAACTCCTCTGGTCAGTGAGAGTAGGAATTGAGATAAAGATCCTCAAAGACACATATGTATGTATACATGCAAACTTAAGTATGTATTCTCAACTCAAGTTCAGATGAAACTAGATAAGTCAAATGGAAAAATAATTTTATTTCGAAGCAAAGCCATGTATATGTTGGGCATATATATGTATACAGAAATATTCATATTGTTCAGTTTTTGCATGATGTCTTAACAAAATTAATGATTGACTATGGCATAAAAGTCTAATCAATGAATGCAAAAAGGCAGAGATATTAAACACATTGTTTCCTGACAATTAAAGTTGTAATAAGTGAGGAGCATTTGAAGAATTTAGATTTAAAGGAAATTAATGTAATCCTAAAGAATATATAGGTTGGAGACAAATCATAGACATATTAAATAAAATGACAGCAGTGAGAATATATTCAAATCTTTGGACACAGACGAATTAGTCTTTAAAGGAAAACTTGTATTTCTATACTTTAATTTTTAATGTTTTTTATTTCTATACTTTATATATATACATATATATAGTATACTATATTCTATACTTGTATTTCTATACTTTAATTAGCAAGGTATATTGAAGTTAAGAAAGCTGAGGTGACGTGTTTAAATTGAGAACCTAGGTCTTCCTGATTCTAAGACCATGCTAAATAAAATAATATGCAATTGTAGGGATGATTAAAAAGTTGGCATCTTTTCTTGAAAGAATCTCTAAGTTCAAATATTATACTCTTTACAATTTTCATTTAGAAATCACCAGAGGTCTCTCACATCCAACTTTTCTAAAATTCCATTTAGGCTCTTAACTTTCTTGCTTATCTTTTGATTAGAACTTGCTAAGTCCGAAAGAGGCAAATTAAAGGCCCCAACAACAACTACTTTGAATTTTACTTAGAGCCATCCAAGAATGTAATGGGCAACCTAGAAAGTTTTTTTTTCCTACTTTGGAAGTCTTCAAGCAGAGATTAAATGACCATTTATCAAATATGTTATTATTGGTGATTCCTTCTGGGCCAGATGGATAACGAAGAACCTTCCAAATCTCAAATCCAGTGCATCTGTGAAAAGAGAGGAAAAAAAATACAGCAAAACCAATTCACATTTTTTTAAATTTGATGCTATGGGCAACCTTTCCCACTCATAATTCCCCATCTCTAGATAAAGCACAGATGGTATGAAGTCTGAAAAAGTATGAGACAATGGAAACTTGTGTCATTCAACTCCCCTTCCCTGGTTTATTTTACATGACTTCCTTTCACGTGTTCCAAATTCTAACCAGAGTGGTCCATGTGGGGTCCCCCAAACTGAGCATTTCCTGTATTACTGCTGTGCCTTTGGAAAACTTACCCACTACCCTCTCCTGCTCTCTATCTCTTCAATGCTCAAATAAGGGGCTACCTTATCTTGGGGAAACCTCCTTTATCCTTTTTAGGGATCAGAGTTTTCAAATTTCAAATAGTCTTGTGTGTTTTGTTCTATTTTGTATTGTATTTTTTCTAACAGAATGGGGGCTTCCTGAGAACAGAACCTTTTTCATTTTGACTTTGTAACTTCAGAGCCTAGCACAGTGCCCTATACATAGCTAGTAATTACTAAAACTTTTTGTATTCTGCTGCTTGATAAATTTCTTAAGGCAGAAACCATTATTATTAAGAGAGGTATATAAATATATATATATATATATATGTGTGTGTTTGTGTGTGTGTGTGTACATCCTATATATGTCTTTGTATATACATATATATATTTTTATATTTATATGTACATATATACATACATTGCATTCAATTCAACCTTAATACATATATGGTATGACTAGATATAGAAATGTATGTGTGTGTCTCTGCTTGTCAGGTCTCTTGCAGTGAATAACATACTAGGCATAAATAGGTATTTAGTAATATATAGACCTTAGGGAGAGATGCTGGGAGGGGAAAAGAGAGAGGGAAAAATAAATGAAAAATAGGAAGCAGTACCTAATGAGAACATTTCCTAATGGAATATGACCGAGGTGTGGCAACGTCACATTTGTTATCAAATGCCAATTCAAGGTGACAAGTTCATCTCTTCTGCTATCTGAATATTTCAATAAGTATACTTTAAATTATTAACCTTTTCTATTTTCCATAAGGCTGGTCTGATTTGCAGCCATTCCCTCCAGATGACAGCAATCCTGATGGATGGCCATTCTTTGAATCATGTTCCTTCACCTTGGACCGTGCACCTGAGGTCTAGCATTTATCAGTATTACCCAAGAAATTGTGCCGGCCTTATTGCTTAAATAAATTAGAATAAGCTGGTCCCCTGGCATTTACTGCACAGAGCACAAGTCTAGAATACTTACAGGGAGGGGAAGGAATTTAAAACAACAAGCAGAACATACCAGACATCTATACTGGACATCCATTTCATTTAAAGTATGAGACAGAATAGAAAATAATAAATCTCTAGGAAGCTCTGATAAGCCATGGGGAAGCCAGCTAGTTTCCTCCTTGATGGATGTTGTTCGCTGGTCCCCGGTGGTATTTAAGCTTTCAAAGAGTTTTTCCTGAGTCAGAAAGGGTTTTATACATATGTTTACATTTGCTGCACACATCAGTGCACCAAAGTAGTTAGTGTAAATCTTTGTTTCCCCCATTTATTGACGAGATTGGATGTTGTCCATCATTCTCAAAGAGGATCAAAATGACACTATTATATTAAAGTCAAGTTATTGTGTTCCTGATTGTGACCAATCAGAGCAACGCGAGCTTGGAATGCTCTGCCCCCAGTTGGGCACAAATAGTCCCTAGGGACATTTGGGATGGATTCTCTAACTTTGCACTTCTCCCATTTATTCTGAGCTAGTTCAATTCTGCTTTGCTTGTAGAGCACCTTTTCTTGTGATGGGAAATCCTGTGCCAGTATCCCCCATGTTGTTCATTCAATTCTAAAATTCTTGAGAGACAGGCCTGGAAAAAAACAACTTACCCAGTAATATGAACAGTACAACATGATACATTGGAAAGAACTAAATACAGAATTTGATGAGCTAAGCTGTGATCTTGGCACTGGCTCACATCGGGCACATCCTAAGGGCATGCAGATGTTCCCTTTTTATTATTTATTATTATTATTATTCAATTGTACCTTATCTTTCCAATTACATGTAGTTTTCAATATTCATACTTGCAAGATCTTGGGTTCCAAATTCCTTCCTTCCTTCCTTCCCCAGAGCCCCCTTCCCAAGGCAGCAAGCAATCTGATATCGGCCACATGCACAATCAGCATATGGATGTTCCATTTGTTTCTTTGTAAAATAATAAAATACAGAACATTAACATTTGCTAATCACTTTTGCAAATATTATCTCATTTGATCCTTACAACAAGCCTGGGATTTAGAGACTATTATTATCCTATTTTCATTCACACACACACACACACACACACACACACACACACACACACACACACACACACACACACATATATATATATATATATATATATATATATATATATATATATATATATATATATATAATTTTAGGAAAATACAATTAAGGGACTTGCCCAGGGTCACATAACTAGTGTCTGAGGCTGAATTTGAATTTGGGTTTTCCTGACTCCACGTACCATACTCCATCCACTGTGCCACCTGGCAACCCTGTAATAACAGACTCTTCATTCCACTGTGGTAGATGACATCATTTTTGTGATTTAGGGGGAAGGAAGGAAATGAGCATTAAATGCCTAATATGTGCCAAGAACTGTGTTAAGCACTTTTCCAAATATGATCTCATTTGATCTTCACAACAAGCTTGGGATTTAGATACTATTGTTACATAATTTTACAGACGAAGAAACTGAGGCTGAAGGTTACATGATTTGCCCAGGATCACGCAGATGAAAAGAGCCTGACATAGGATAGGAAGTCAAAATCAACTCTTAATAAATGCTTGATGAGTTTAATTGAATTGAACCAATCTGCTGGGATGGAGTCTGGTAGCAAGATTCCCTTACCAATAATTTCTCTATTTCTATTCCCATTTCCCATTCAGCCTCAACACTTTAACATCATCTTTGATTTCTTCTTCACCTTCCCCATCCAAAAAAGTTGTAAGTTCTGCCCTCATGTCCTTTCCACCCCAATGCCATTATTCTAATTCAGCCCTTCATTTCCTCTCACCCAGACTAGTGCAATAGCCTCCTAGCTGGCCTCCCTGCCCCTAGTTTCTCCTCTTCCTCCAATACATTTTACATATTGCTTAATTAATTTTCCCAAGGTACAGTTCTGGTCACTCCGTTGCCCTACTCAGAAACCTCCACCGAGTCCCCATTGTCTGTTGAATAAAATACACATTTCTTAAACTGTCGCTCGATGATTCCCCACAACCTGGTTCTCTTCTAACTTTCCAGCTGCATCTCTCACTGTTCCCCTTGATGCACTTTGCATGCCAGCCAACCTCACCTCCTGGCCAGCCTGTCACCTTGTTCTGCCCTCTCCTGCCTCTGAGTGTTCCTTCTTGCTTTTCTATACCAGCCTAAAATCTCTGCCAGCTGGAACTGCTCCGGCTCCATATCTTCCATAGAGCTTTCCCTTTCCCAACCAGCTCTGATCTCTCCAACCCAAAATATCTCATTCATTCACTCAACAAACAAGTATTTATTAATTACTTTCCTGCCCCAGAAATTATACTAGATATAAAGGCAAAAAGGTAATTTTCCCTCTCCCCAAGGAGCTTATCTTCTATTGGGGAAAATCAGCATGTGTTCAGACAAGTAAATACAGAATATGTGCAAAGTCATGGGGAAGAGGGAAGCACCAAAATTAAAGGTGAACAGAAGAAATCATTTGGAGGAGCCGGCATCTGAGCTTGATTCCAAGACTCAGAGAGGAAGAGTGTTCCAGGCGGGGGGACAGGCAAGTGCCAAAGCACAGATCACGAGCCATCTACCATCCCACTCTGTAGACCCCTCCAGCAGACTGGAGTCCATGTTGAATCATCTCATGGATAATCCCTCTGCAATCTCTTTTATTTGGCGACTCACCTTCATGTGCATCACCCACGGCACCATTTCTCCCACCTGCACCCTTGGGGTTGGGAATAAAAGGCTGCTTCCCATCCAAAGCAGCTGGGCTGGGAGCTGCCTTTCCCCTACCACGGCTCCAGAATTCTGAATTATTCTGAGAAACTGCCAGGCTGGGAATTTCTCAGAACATCACCTTATCATCACCATATCATTCCCAAAATGCTCGGGTTCTGCTCTCCACAACTACCTGAAATACCCATTGAGCCAGCCTACCCACACACCTGTCCATGGCCCGACTGCAGCCTGAGCCATAAGTCACCTTGGATAAAGGTCATCGTGGCCAGTTTGTGGGTCCAGCCCTGGAGCACTGGAGCCTCAGGACCCAGGGCACTTTTTTCTCTGTGTCATCAAGGCTCCATCCGGCCTTTAGCGTGGCAATTAGATCGGGGACCACACATGTCATGAATAAGGTCAAGTGCTGCCACAGTTCGGAAGCGTGGAGGATTGTGCAATGGCCACTGGGGACACCGTTAGGCGTGTGGAGAGCTGTGGGTTTATTCCACCCATTGAGCCATCTATTCATGCTCCCGGAGCAATTCACCCTAAAGAGTACACGCAGGGATTCTTGGCGGGGGGACGACTAGAAACTGGTTCTAGAATTCTTAATGGATCTGGGATCTCACCTGTCCTGGCTCCTTGGATACTTATCCTTCGTAGCTCCTGTCCATGTTCTCCCATAAATTCTGCACAGGGGATCCGCAGGCAGTATGGCACAGTAGTGTGCTAGGCTTGGAGTCAGGAAAACCCAGGTTCAAATCCAGTTACTTCTGTCCCAATTTCCTCAACTAAAAGGGGGAATAATAACAGCACCTACCTCATGGAGTTGTGAGATGTTTTCAAAGTGCCTGGAACCTTGTAGGTGCTACATAAATGTTTATTCCCTTCTCTTGATCTTTCAGCAACTAGCCCCTGACTGATGACAGTAATAATTAATGGCTTGCATTTATACAGGGTGTACCAAAAGTCTTAATGCAGTTTTAAATCCTTAAAGATATTTATTTAAGCTTTTTTCCCCACCGAGGCAATTGGGGTTAAGGGACGTGCCCAGGGTCACACAGCTAGTGTCTGAGAACAGATTTGAACTCAGATCCTCCTGACTTCAGGGCAGGTGCTCTATCCACTGAGACACCTAACTTCCCCCAATTTAAGCTTTTAAAGCTAAAAACCAAACCAAAAATTTTAGCACATTCTATAGAACAGGGCTACTCAAATTTTTTTCCATTCATGATCCTTTAATGTCTGAGAAATTTTTATGAAATTCCAGGCAAATAGATATATAAACTTTTTTAGATAATAAATCATAATGCAATTTATTTTAAAATAATTTTTGATGTACATATAATTTTACTATTTATTGAAGTAGAAAACAAATTTACATACTAATGAAATGAATGTGCTTGCTTATTTTTACATAAAGAATTAAATCTTGGGGGCAGCTAGGTGGCGCAGTGGATAGCGCACCAGCCCTGAATTCAGGAGGACCCGAGTTCAAATCTGGTCTCAGACACTTAACACTTCCTAGCTGTGTGACCCTGGGCAAGTCACTTAACCCCAGCCTCAGGGGAAAAAAAAAAAAAAAAAAGAATTAAATCTTGGTGGAATATTTGAAACTACACGTAGAGCATCCTTAATATTGTTTTCAGAGTTAATAGATATTTTGATTTTATAACTGTCAATGCCGAGATCATTATTTCACATAAATATGTAGTACAAAACGGCAGAAGTATGTTTAGGGTCATTTCAGAAATTGCTGGAAATTTTGTCCTAATGTCAAGCTGTCAAGCCAAAATTCATTTAAGGTTTTTTTGGGGGGTTTTTTTTTTGGTTTTTTTTTTTTAGGAAACTCATGTGTTAAATCTGTATTACTTGATAACTTGGCAAATTCTTCTTGAACTTTTTATGGCAAATGATTGATTTTTTTTTTATTTTAATTGAGTATGGTTTATAAAATTAGCTTTTTAGAATCAAAATTTGAAGGGAAGTATTTTTGGAACTGTCTCCAGGCACTGCAGATAATCAATTATAATTATTATAATAAATTTTGGGGAAGATTATTTTCTGATTTACATTCAATCTCCATAGTTCTTTTTCTGAACGCAGATGGTGTTTTTTATCCAGAGTTTATTGGACTGCTTTGGATCACTGAACCACTGAGAAGAACCAAGTCTTTCATAATTGATCATCAAACAATCTTGCTGTTACTGTGTACAATGTATTCCTGATTCTGCTTGTTTCACTTTCAGTTCATATAAATTTCTCCAAGCCTTTCTAAAATCTGCTTGTCCATAATTCCTTAAAGATATAATATAGCATTATCTTAATATACTACAATTCATGCAGTCATTCCCCAGCTGATGGGCATCTACTCATTTTTCAATTCTTTGCCACCACAAAAAGAGCTGCTACAAACATTTTTGCACATATGGGTCCCTTTCCTTCCTTTAAGATCTCTTTGGGATATAAACCCAGTAGAAACACTGCTGGATCAAAGGGTATGCACAGTTTGATAACTTTTTGGGCATAGTTCCAGATTGCTCTCCAGAATGGTTGGATCCGTTTATAATTCCACCAACAATGTATCAGTGACCAGTTTTCCCATATCCCCTCCAATATATATCATTATTTTTTCCTGTCACTTTTAGCCAATTTGAGAGATGTGAGATGGTACCTCAGAATAGTTTTAATTTGCATTTGTCTATTGATTTAGTGATTATTTTTTCATATGACTATAGATGGTTTTAATTTCATCATCTGAAAATTGTCTGTTCATATCTTTTGATCATTTATCAATTGGGGAATGACTTGTATTCTTACAAATTTGACACAGTTCTTTAGATAATTTAGAAATTAAACCTTTATCAGAAACACTAGTTGTAATTTTTTTCCAACTTTCTAGTTCTCTTTTATTATTTCCAATGGTTTTGTTTTTGCAAAAACTTTTTGATTTAATGTAATCAGATTTGTCCATTTTGTATTTTAAAATGTTCTCTAGGGGTTTTTTTTTTTTTTTGGTCATAAATTCCTCCCTTGGGAAGGTTATTTTGTTATAAAATTATTTGTAGCTACAAACATTTCTAAAGTACCATTTCCCACGGTATTCTTCCATGTTAACTTTTTTTAGTAAAACTTTCCATTTTATCTTTAATATAATTATGTTACAATTTCTTCCTTGAAGCAATATATTTCAATCATTGACTTTTTTAATATCCACAGAATAACACAATTTTGAAAGCCATAAATCTCTCTGGAAAAAAATTAACAAAATAAGATTTCTGCTCAATCAAAAATGTGACATCATCTTTCATTTTCAATTATCTGTTTAAACTTCACTTTCTTGAGAGCTTTGCATGTAGTAATAAGCTTAGGTAATCATAATCTCTGTCTTTGCAAAGATTTGAAAATAAACTACTGTTAAGGGCATGATTTTTTATGAATTTAATGATTTTGATACTATTGAGAAGCATGATATCTAACTCTGATGATTTTTCTGGGCTACCAGAGCTTCCTGACAAGTCATGCAGTGAGTAAAAGTGATATGTTCATTGTCATCAGCTTTAATTTCTGCTAAGAATGCAGGATTCTTGCCTATTGCTTCAGTACTGTCTGTACAGACTCCAACACAATTTTCCCACTGTAAACTTTCATTTGTCAAAAATTCATCAATTTTAAGATATATATCTTCCCCTCTTGTGTGTCCTTCCAACAGGCAACAAAGCAATAATTCCTCATTTATTCTTCCTCAGTAAATGAGTCTCACATAAAGTAACAGCTGTGCTATATTAGAAATATCAATTGTTTCATCTAACTGAATTTCAAACTTTAGTTTGCCCTTACATCTGATAAAATGCTGCAGGGATTGGTCATTACTAATTTCAGAAATTTTTTTGGAAAGAGTATCAATTGATAAAGGAATTTTATGAATTTTATCCCCATACTTCTCCTGAACTATTTCTGACATTCTAATAGCAGTAACCAACTGAGATCTTCTCCTATCACACAGAACCATTAAATTTTTGTAATTAAAAAAGGAGTTTTATAAGATGGAAGTAAATACTTTTTGCTGATAATAAAAAAAATTCTCAAAAAAAATTTATTTGAATATTTTAAAAGTCATTTAAAATATTCCTTTGGTTTATTCTGGGATGCTGCATGCTTGATGTTAAGATATCATTTTTGTTTGGCTGTTCTCAAACTCTCCACACTCAAAACTTCGCTACAAATTAAACAGAGATTTTTCTATATCATTATCATCATTAGAAGTAAATCCATATTACAAAAATGATTGACAGACTTTCTTTTTTCTTGTCAATTTTGGTGTCTTTCATCTTGGTAGTAAAGACTCTGCCATATCATCATCAGTATTTTTATCTCTCCTATCCTAAATTTAGATACTTACCCAGAACCAAAAAATATTTTTGTTCTAAATTTTTGTTCTAAAATAAATAAATATTGCTAATAATTTCTCAAATGCATACTAGCTTTAGTTTATTAAATTATATTTGTGCTTAATTTTAAAAATCAATAGTCACACACATACATACACATGGTAGAAGAATATTTTAAAAGGGCTTTTGTCTGTCTGCAATTAAACACTTACATTTCTGTAAAAGAAGAAGATAATAGCAATTTTAAAATTAAACATTCTAACACATTGCTACCCAAAGAAATGCAAATTTGATACTTAACAAGCTGAGGAATGATTGTAGGAAAATATTAAAAGTCTTTATTTTCCATAATTAAACTATTGGGTTCCTGTAGAAGCAGAAAATTTTAGATATACAGTGAAAGCACTGCAATTCACATACAATCGTCTCAAATCTGAGCAGAGGTTTTCCGGCAGCATTTGTTGGCACTGGCTGACATGAAGGTATGGACGACACAAAGTGAGCATGTCATGCATTCAGAATCCCAGGCTGTAGTGAAGTTAAGATGGGCAAGCGCTGCCAGAAACACCTAAGACTCATTGCATCTTTGATTTTGAATTAATTTTTGGTCATTGTGCATTCAGAAACTTTACTGTTGCCAAATTTTTTGTCATCCATATTCAGTTAAGGACCCCATGGTCATGACCCACAGTTTAAAAAACTTTGTTATAGAGTGCTCTAAGATTTACAAAACTCACATATTATCTCAGTTTATCCTTACTAGAATCCTGTGATATACCTGTGATTTTTATCTCCATTTTGTAAGTGAACAAAGTAAAAGGGAAAGGAGTTAATCACTTCCTTCAAGTCCCAAAGATTTTGAACTCAAGTCTTCTTGTTTCCACCTTCAGGGCTCTCTCCACCAGGTTATCTCACCATCTTTGAACTTAAATAAAATTGTATTCCCTTAAATGTGTAATTGTTGTTTCTCTCCATTAGAATATAAGTTCTTTGAGGGCGGATGGTTTTATTTTTGTATTTGGATCTTGCTGGCAAACAGTAGGTGCTGACTGATTGCTTGATTATCACCAATGCAGCATTTGGGCTATCCCTAAGTTATCCCTCACTCCTATTGCAGGATGAATCCATCTTTTTCAGAGGATCACCTCTCTAAGGTTCTCCTTTTTTAAAATAGTATTTTATTTTTCCAAATACATACAAAGATGGTTTTCAACATTCTCCTTTGCAAAACCTTGTGTTCCAATTTTTTCTCCCTTTCCTTCCTCATCTCCCCTCCCCAAGACAACAGGCAATCTGATGTAGATTAAACGTGCAAAATTCTTCTAAGCATACTTTCATATTTGTCATATTGCATAAGAAAAATCAGATCAAAAGGGAAATAAACATGTGAAAAGGGGGAAAAGCAAACAACAAAAAGGTGAAAATCCTATGCTTTGATCCACATTCATCTCCATAGTTCTCTCTCTGGGTGCAGATAGCACTTTCCATCCCAAGTCTATTGGAATTGCCTCAAATCACCTCATTGTTGAAACGAGCCAGTCCATCAGAATTGATCAGCACATAATCTTCTTGTTTCTGTGTGCAGTGTTCTCTTGGTTCTGCTCATTCACTCAGCATCAGTTTGTGTGAGTTCTAAGATTCTTCTTTATGCTGCTTCCCCCTATATTTCCCATGATATGCTGCAAACGACTCCCCTGTACCTCTCTCTTTCCCTTCCACCCCCAACTTCTCCATCACTCTTTGAGTTACCTTCAATTTCTTGGTGCCCATATCTTATCACAGTCACATAACATCACTGGCAGAATAGTAGTGCTGAAAGATACGGGTCATATTAAGAATTTTTTTTTCTTTTTTCTTGTGAGGGAAGTTGTCTGGGTTTATAATTTCATTAGGGAACTCTCAATTAGGAAATTTCCCCCACTCATACTATACCAATTTTCCAGGTAAAAGAATTGAGGGTCTGAAAAGCTAGAGCTGGTATTTAAACACAGATCTCCTGATCCCAGGCTTGATATTCCTGCTGCAATGATATAATTTTATGGAACACTGTTTGCTATTGATCTGATTCAGAAGATTCTAATCAATGAACTAAAAATTAGTTTTCATACAACAAATAAACTCACTTTAGGCAGGAGACCTGATTCAAATCCAGCCTCAGACACTCATTAGCTCTGTGACTCTGGACAGGTCACTTAATCCTGTTAAGTTAATTTTCTTCTGTAAAATGAACTGGAAAAGGAAGTGACAAACAACTCCAGTATCTTTGCCAAGAAAACCTCAGGATCACAAAGAGTTCGACGGGATTGAACAAAGCGATTAGAAAATCCGTTTCCTACATCTCCCACAGAAGCCGATCATGACTGATACTTAGCATGACTGTGAGGATATTGCTGTATGTGTGCTAGCTATATATGTTCCAGCAGTCCCTAAATTGCCTTCTGAATCACCAAAGAAATATGAGAGTATTTTCAAGTCTTTTTGTGTACTGGTTCTTTGAAAGGGAGGGTGAGTGTATTTTCCAAAGCCCAAATTAAGGCAGATCTCTGACAAAGGCAGAGCTGAAAGGAGAACTGTGCTCTGGGGCCTGAAATTGAGAAGGGTGTGCTCCCACCCATCCTAATACACACAGTCCTCCCCCAGCTCTGTGCTCTTTCATATGACACCATTTTTGCTCTATTCTGGGGTGAAGGGGACAACTCCCAATGACTAAGGCTGCTGTCTCCTGCTCCCAGCAGTTGTTAGCTGAGTTGTAGAGGTATAGACCAGGCTGTCTGGAATCAGGTCACCTCTTCTGTCCCTGACTATGAGGGACTCTCAGAAAATGCAGGTGAAGCTAATGTGTCCCACTGATTACATCATAAGATTGTAAGTTTGGGGGTTATAGGAGGAGTTTGCTAACATGGGGATGTCCTAAAGCTTCAGTAGAGCCGCCCAGAATGTGTACAGAAAAGTCACCTGAGTGAAGGGTTGTTAATGTATTATATTTCTAATATTATATTATAAATATCTATTATTACATTATATGATATTGTAACTATCATAGGTTCATCTAAGAACAGCAAAGAAGGAAAACTGTTTACGTGCCATGTTGGAGAAAAGATTTATTGAAGGTTGCAGTCCAGTGTCAGGTTCTGCTTCCTGTTGGAGCTACTTTTTTATTGGATGATTTCTGTTCTGTGTTTTGTGGTAACCATGATGTGGTAACCTAGTAACGTGGTTATAGAATATGCTGGTCTGCTCCTTCTAATGAAACCCATGATTGATGATCTCTGAGCAGCTTGGGGCTGAGGGAAGGTTTGGGCTGGGGGCAAGAATCCCATCAGGAAAACCTGAATTCATATCCTATATCTGTTACTCATTATTTATGTAATTTTAGGTAAATCATTGGATCTCATTTTCTTCCTGTGACACGTAAAGGACTTGATCTGGATGACCACTGAAGTCTCTAAGTCTGCGATCTATGATTGATGATGTGACTACCCCGGAAAATCTGCAGTGTGAGTCCCTAAAGTGCACATGATAACATTCAGCTAACAACAAGCCTGCTAGCCAGAACACTCCATCTTCCAACCCTTTGGGGTAAAAGATGTTTTCTGTGCTATTTTAAAATCTTATTCAGACCCCTGAACCTCATCAAAGTAACCATCTATGGAAAGAATTATCAAGCCACCAACTAATTTGATGAATTTGGGCATTTTTAAAATTAGACAATTCAACTTTTTGAAAACCAGAAAAAATATTTTGTATGAAGATGATTCTCAGTTTTGGAATTTTCAGTTATGAATATAGCCTGGGTTCAACTACCCATTGCAAAAGAAGGTGAAAGAAATTTAATTTGACTCTAGCATAAATTACAAGGAGTAGAGAAATAAGGAGGTTAGGGTAAAAAGACTGTAGAAAGCCTGAATGTCGTGTTGAAGAGTTTGAATTTTACTTGGAAGGTAATAGGGAATCACTGAATATTATGGGATTCAGAAATGACATGACCAAATCTGTGCATGAAAATGATGATTAGTTTTGTGAGGTAGAAAGGATGGTTTTGGAAGGGGTCTGTACTCAGGTGGTAGAAATGGGACTACAGAGGAGGGGACAGTTGGGAGACCTCAGAGGTAGAATCTATTGGACTTTGTTACTTATTAGCTATAACAAGTAAGGGAGAGTCGGTGATTTTAAAAGAAAGTATCAAATAAGAGACTGAGAACATAGTGGGTGCCCAGAACAGGGAAGTCAAAAGGGTGATCTGTTTGGGGAGAAAGATGACAAACTCACTAATGAACATGTGGAATATGATCTAGATCATAAATACAGAGGTGGAAGGACAAGGTGGACATCAAATCCAGTCTTCTAGTGGTGGTTTTAGAGCTACACAGGGCTTTGAGAGGGGTGGAACGCCATTCCTTATGGAAATATCTTCTTAAGAATTGCACGAGTTAACATATATTGGATTATTTGCTGTCTAGGAGAGAGGGTGGGAGGAAGGGAAGGAAAAAAATAAAACATAAGATTTTTAACGGTGAATGCTGAGAATTATTCATATATATGTTTTGAAAATAAAAAGCTTTAATTTAAAAAAAGACCAAAAAAAGGAAATGTCTTCTTAGCTGTTCTACTGGTAGTCTGTTTTCCTTTAGTGTATGGACTTCAGAGTCACTACTTCAACCAAATCATATTTCTAACTTGATTTTTTAAAATAATGTTTCATCAGGCAGAGTGGTATATATCTAAAATCCCATCTAGGTAGGTATGCAGATAGATAGAGAGAAAGAAAAAACCAGAAAGACAGATAAATAAATGGATAGAGAAAAATAGAGAAATGGATGGATGAATGCTGAGAGAGAGAGACAGAGACAGAGAGAGACAGAGAGACAGAGACAGAAAGAGAGAGAGAGAGAGAGAGAGAGAGAGAGAGAGAGAGAGAGAGAGAGAGAGAGAGAGAGAGAGAGAGAGGATAGATGAATAGTTGGTTAGACAGATAAGTAGGCAGACAAATAAATAAATGGATGAAGATAGATGGATAAACAGTAGATAAAAGAGGATGGGTAGACAGATAGATATTATATGCTCATGACATGATATGACATAGACACAGATCTATGACAGTTTTACTATTAACACTTTTGAAGCTATATTCCCAACAGTAGAATCATTGGGTCAAACTGTAGGAGAATTTTCAGATTAACTTTCACTTCAACCTGCCAGGTTGCTCTATTAAAAGAAGCTACAGTTTTCAATTTCTTTTCTGTTGCTTTAAATCACTCATAAGATAAATGCAAATCAAAACAATTTTGATGTTTCACTTTGTGAAAAAGCTAATTGTCCAAAATGACAAAAGATGGGGAAAACCAATTTGGGAAAGTCATACGAAGAGAAGCACATTAATTCATGGGTGAAGGACCTGTGATTTGGTACAACTGTTCTGGAAATCTATTTGGAATTATGCCAAGAAAGAGATTTAAAATGCAGAAGTAGGCATATATTCCCAGAAGGTTAATGATAAAAAAGGGATAAATACACACTAAAATATTTGTAGCAGCATTTTTTGCAATAGCAAAGAGTTAGAAATAAAGGAGATGCCCATCAACTTGAGAATGGCTAAACAAGGTATAAGTGAATGAATTGGAAGATTACTGTAGCCTCCCAAAATATGGATATGATGAATACAGAGATGCATAGGAAGACATATGAACTGATACAAAGTGAAGTAAGCAGAACCAGGAAAAGAATACACACAATGGCTAAGGCAAATTGAAAGAATCACTGTATCTTTCTTCACTATGGAAATAGAAATTTCCACCTAATATATTTCTAAAAATTATTCTTTGAAAGACTGAAGAAGCAGGTTGAAGATTAATTGCATTCATCTCTTTTTTTCATTCATTTGTCAACCATTTATTAGGTGAAAACAATGTATTTCACAGTTGATAGTTGAAAGAAAATAATTGATTCAGTTTCTATTAAGCTAAGGAGAAGACTAGAACTTAGAACATAGCGAAAATTAAAGGGATTTGTCTCAAAATGCCTTTCTAAGCAAGGCAAAAGAGAAAAAAAAATCACTTTCAACTTTTAAGTGTTCCATGTGTGCTAGGAAATCAGGCTTATTGGGCATTTTCTGAAATTACTAGTTACATTTGGTTGAATAAATGCCCCCAAATATAATTAAAATGTTAAGAATATAGAGTATGTGAACTTCATCAAATGAGCTAAGGAAAATATTCATTATCTTGTCTCTTTAGGAGACACCACAATGCAGCTTGCGTGTGTTAGGAGACTTTACAATGGTATACTATTTGTGGTGACAAACCCAGAACAACAGAAATATATTATCTGCTGCCTCCATATTCTCTTCCCCTCCCATCCCTACCTCCATCACCCCTTCTATTCCTCCATCAAATTCAGAGGCCGTATTTCCAGATACATAGAGTGGAAAGGGATTGGTTTTGGAGTAAAAGGACATAACCAGATTCAAATACATCTCCCTTAGCTACCAGGCTCTGCAGGTCTGGTTTTGGCCACTCTTGGCAGGCAGAGACACTTGTGTGGGATCATCCCAAGTTCCATGCTGACCCTGACCTTGCAGGAGAAAGCAGTGGGCTACTGAAAGTTGGCAGATTAAAGAGAATGTCAACCCAGGCTGCAGACCCTTGAAAGTGACCATCAGGAAGCCATGAGGACTTGCCAGGAGGAAGAGTTTGCAGACAGAGGAGATAGGACCGATTTTGTATTCCAACCAGATGCCACTGAGAAAAGTAGAGATAGGATCTGCTGATCTTGGGGCAGCAAGAGAGAGACACTGGCTCTGGGCTAAAGGGTCCTATATATTTATCTTTCTTTTTCACCTCCATTCCTAAGCAGCAGCTCCAAGAGCTCAAAAGAGTCACTTATTCCTTTTCTTGAAATAGTAAAATATGTATGTATGAACCAACTTGCTTATTTCTTTCCTGGTACTTTCCATTTATATATATACCTATCACAAAACATACTGAGCAGGGATTTTGACCCTGTTTATCATATTTAACCCAGAAAGGATAGAAATATCTATTAATGAGGTTTTATAAACTGGATTGGGAGTTTTTCAATAAAAACTGACTGGGGGCTCATCACTATACATTTAAAAAAAGTTTAGAGTTTATCATCAAGTTGTTATTATTTTTTTTCCCAAAGCAATTGGGGTTAAGACTTGCCCAAGATTACACTTGTAATCTAGTAAATGTCAAATGTCTGAGGCCATATTTCAGCACAGGTCCTCCTTACTCTAGGGTCAGTGCTCTATCCACTGCACCATCTAGCTGCCCTTGGTTTTTTTTGTTTTGTTTTGTTTTGTTTTGTTTTGTTTTTTGTTTTTTGTTTTTTAAATAAAATCCCTGAAAGAAAAAGAGTCAGCTAGCCCCTGGAAAGCTATTCCCTGGCAAAGTAAGTTAGGAGAGCTCTGGTGGGTAGAGGGAAGGAAAGAAGAAGGTAATAGCTACTATTTCTCTTTCCTTACTGTCTATATTCATTTCTTCCCTTTCTGATTTTTTTCCTCTTCCTACTTTTAAAGTGCTCTCATGTTGAGTCTTGTGAAACTTTTCTTTGCTTCTAGGCTCAAAAGTTATTTTAGCATTTGTTACCATTTCTTCAAACAAAATTCATTGAGGACTACAGTATGAATGTAAGACAAATTGAGGAAATTGTTCATATTTAAAGTTTCAAATTACTAAAAAAAAATTCAACTTAAAGGTCATCTTATTAATGATGAAACTGAGACAGAAAAAATGAAATGACTTGCTTAAGATTTCACAATTTGGAAAATGGCAAAGATAGGAATGAGAACCAGGAAGCCACATAGATATCCATGCTTTTGTAATTAAGAGGCTTAAAGCATATTTATAATATCTGACACTTTATAGAACTTAAAGGTTTACAGAAAGCTGTGACCCTGACCAAGTCACTTAATCTGTTTGCCTCAGTTTCCTCATCTGTAAAGTGCAGATAATAAAAGCCCCTACTTCTAGAGTTGTTGTGAAGATATTAATGAGGTTACTCTCACCATGGTCGGTCATCTATTTACCACAAGAGACACAATGTGAACTATGGAGATTTGACATTATCGGTCACATTGTTTAGATTTAAAACTTGCCCTTTCTGAAGGGAGGAGGGAAAGCCTGGGATTGTCATCTCTGTTCTCCTACATATGAGGTCACTCCTTAGAGGGGTCTTTATACTTTTTGTTTTGTCTTATTTTTATTCATTTTAGCTTTTGTTGTTCATGTTAGATTATTTGCATCATCCAAGTCACAGTTATCCAAAACTAACTTAAAAAGTAAAAAATACCTCTAGAAGAACTTGATAACCTTATCACCAATGGGTAGTTAGTTTTTCCTTAAAAGGTATTGAAAGTAGGAGCAGCTAGGTAGCGCAGTGGATAGAGTACCAGCCCTGAAGGCAGGAGGACCTGAGTTCAAATCTAGTCTCAGACATTTAACATTTTCTAGCTGTGTGATCCTGGGCAAGTCACTTAACCCCAATTGCCTCAGCAAAAACAAAACAAAAACAAACAAACAAAAAACACAAAAATGTCCAGTTTGCTCACTGAGGCTTCAATTCCTGCATCAAGAGTATAACCAGTCATTACAATGCTTCAAGCAGCTGGATCAATATGATGTCCTCATTGGATATCCCTGAGGAATATCCTTCCCCTACTGTAAACAAGCAAATCTTTTTTTTTTTGGTTCTATGAGTGTTTCATTTCATTCCAATATCAAATCTAAACTACCAAGGGATTGCTCTGAGTGAGATTTTCCCTACAATAGCCCCCAAATCCCTTGTAGCCCTCACATCAGGGCCTCAGCCCTTGGTTTGAGAAATTCTACTTGAAATCCTTTAGGACTGAAGTGTCAATTTTTAAGCCTAGAGTTGAGAAAATATTTTCTTTGTGAAAATGTTTGCTATATTTCAAGCTTAGATACTATTCCATTTTCCCATGTTTTGACTGCTTTGCTCCTGAGATGTATCTTGAGGTTTGGCTCTTAGCAAGCTAAAATATAACCAAGCCCATCAATCTTTAAATATATACATATGTGCATATAACTATATACATATTTATCCACACTATATCTAGGTATGTATATATCTATTTATGATATGAGTTTCAAGGAAGCAAATGATAAGACCTAAGAAATTAGTTCCCTTATTTCCCCTACATTTCTCTCAGGATCATTTCAAAGTTCACAGTTATGGATAAGGAAAATTAATATTATGCTCTATCATTTGATAATTAATATTATTTGACAATCAATATTCAAGATCAATAATGTTATTTAACAAAAATCCATTATTTTTTTTTTCAAAACCCCCTCTGTTAGCCTAACTCAGAAGACCTTTCCCAGTCTAAACTAAGGTGTGATTGAGGAAGGTGATCACTCTTAGCTCTCCCCACCTCCCCCCCCCATTTCCCAGGTGTCTGCTTCTTAACCTTTAAGTGGAACCCCTGATTTTGTTTGCCTCATAAACAGAGAAGCAGCTTGGTCTAGACCCTCTCCAGGGGAAGACTCTACTATTCCTGCTTCTGCTGTTCAAAGTTGGGGCTGCCTCAATCTGGCTAAAGCTAAGTGGGGGAAATCTCAGTTTGGAGTGATTTTGTTTCCTAACCAAGATTATTAGAAGTCACTGGGAACAATCAAACAATTAACATTTCTTTTTTTTCCCCTCTGAGGTAATTGGGATTAAGTGACTTGCCCAGGGTCACCCAGCTAGGAAGTGTTAAGTGTCTGAGGTCACATTTGAACTCGAGTCCTCCTGACTTCAGGGATGGTACAATTAACATTTCTTAATTGCCAGTGATCATCCACACCTGCAGTCCAACCCATCTCCTCCTTGGAACTGCCTTTCCTTCGCCAGGGGAAGCCCAAATAATATACTGTCAGGCCAATCAGAAAGGAAATACACTTATCAGCCCTCACTTGAGGTCTTTGATCATTAACTGAGAGATGCAGGAGACCCAATTTTCTTGGTTACTGCTGTCCTCATCAACAAATCAGTCATGCTCAGGCTCCTGGCATTTGCTGAGATGCCAGCGTGACCCATTTTACTAACAGTTTTTATGTTTGCTGTTTTTAAAACGATATCTTACCCTGGAGAAAACTTTGCATTTGTTGCAGTTTTGTTCACCACAGGGCAAAATCTATTTATGCAAACAGGTGAAAACTTTGGATTTACCTCTGCAAAAATTCTGGCACCATTTTCTGTATAGACTGTGGTTAAAAAGTCACATTTAAAAGTGTAAAAACCGGCTTCAAGGTCAAGAAACAAACAACTCTCTACATCATTATTTATAGTGATATGAAGTCTGCCTCTGACACAATCTCTCACTTAAAAAAAAAAAAAAAAAAAAAAAGGTTTTTGTCTTTGAATCACCTAAATTTCCCTGCTATATCCTTTCTTCCTTTCCCCTAGAGAACAATTATTACAGCAAACAAATTTTTAAAAAGAATCAGCAAAACTAATCAGACACTATGACCAAAAGGCTATAAAAATGTGTTTATACAACAATGCTTATGTTTATAGCAGCTCTCTTTACGAATTGGAAATTGAGGGGATAACTATAGATTGGAGAATGGCTGACAAGTTGTGTTATATGAGTGTAGATGACTATTGTGCTATAAGAAATGATGAGTGGGCCGATTTCAGAAAATCCTGGAAAGGATGAACTGATGCTGAGTGAAATGAGCAGTTCTAGGAGAATACGGTACTTAGGTGACTTAGGTCACTAACACCATAATGTAAGACAATTTCAAAAGACTCATGATGGAAAATGCTACCCACACCCAGAGAAAGAACTGTGGAGTTTGAATGCAGATTGAGGTATACCATTTTCATTTTTTATTTTTGTT
This sequence comes from Sminthopsis crassicaudata, assembly GCF_048593235.1. Classification (NCBI taxonomy): domain Eukaryota; kingdom Metazoa; phylum Chordata; class Mammalia; order Dasyuromorphia; family Dasyuridae; genus Sminthopsis; species Sminthopsis crassicaudata. The sequence goes on from NC_133619.1 coordinate 42,272,174, forward strand.
ATTTTTTTTTCTCATGATCTTTCCCTTTTGTTTTGATTCTTCTTTCATAAATTGACAAATGTGAAAGTATGTTTTTTTTTAAACCCAACAATGTAATATTAAAAAAAAATTCAGCTTATAAAAATACAAATCCGACACTAATGGAACAATGTTCCACACTCCTGGAACCATGGACCATAATTCCACACTGCAAGAGTAGAGGGAGGTGTTTCTCAGATCTCTTCTTTAGGGCCAAGCCTCTTCTTTGTAATGTAAACCCCTGACATTTTAAAGTATGTGAGGGTTTGCTTTGGTTTGGAAGCTGGCGACTCTCACCAAGAAATCCAGTTTTCTTGGCTAGAAATAGATGGAAAAACATGACACTCCCAGGAATGTATTTGCCATTTCACCAAGAAATATCACTCATTTTGAAAAACAAGTGGTTTCCCAGGGTTTCATGTCTGTTTCCATGGGAAGACACCCATGTACCAGCATGGAGTCTGTCTGAATCACTCAGGGCTCTCTCTGGGTCTTTCCAAGAGGCTTCTGGGTTTCTTTTGTGAACTAAAAGGAAGAGAATTTCTGCCCACTGTGCACTAAGACCCACAGAGCATCGTTGGGGCTCTGTAAAGATTAAACAACTTCCCGGGAGTTGGAGACCCTAAGCAGTGACCCCGAGGAGCTGAGATGGCAATGTGCCCGGGAGTTGTGGGCAGAGAAGATATGTCAGCCTCAAGCATGTAGACTTGCTCATTTCCATGATTATATTCAGCCTTACTTGTGCCAGGTGCTGGATCAGGCCTGTTAAAAGCTTACTGTCTGCTCCCAAGGATGTTAACATCCTGGCTCAAGACAGATACTTGGAAGAGAGGGTCACGTTCTTTGTTCTGAACCTTGTTTTAGGGGTGGAGTTCTTGAATTTTCATTTCATGCTGACTTTAGAGATTAGAGACAGTGATTTAACACTTTTTTCATGTAATGGGTACCTCACAAACAGGTTCTTTCCACATGGGCAAGGAGCTGGCCATTGAATTGTCCAACTGTTTATAATCTCCATGCTTTTCTGAGATGTTTTCCATGCCGTGATACCTTAGGTGATGGGGGTAATTAGGTGGCACACTGGATGGAGTGCCAGCCCTAAAGTCAGGAGGACTTATTTATTATCATAAATTTATTATAATATTATATATTATTATTTACTAGTTGCGTGACCCTGAGCACTTGATCCTGTTTGCCTCAGTTTCCTCATCTGTCAAATGGACTGGAGAAGGACATGGTAAATCACTCCAATATCTTTGCCAAGAAAATCTTAAATGGGGCCATGAAGAGTCAGATACGACCAATCAACTAAACAACAACTACCTTACTGAAGGCAGTAGGGCAGAGAAGAGGGTATATTAATCCTGGCTCTGCCAATGGCTTACCAGTTGCTCAGCTTTAATTTTCTTATCTATGAAATGAGAGCAGAGATATTCTTCCTGAGAGGCAATGTGGCATGGTGAACAGAGGGATAGCTTTGGGTTAAAAAAAAAAAAAACTGACCTCAAATAATGTCTTTGATGCATGAGATGGGTAGCCCCCAGGAAGATACTTAAAAACTCTGTGACCCAAGCAGTTTTCTAAAACTTATAACCTGCAGAAAATTTGCCTCTCAGCATCAATGGAGAGACTCTCTATGCTGGAATTTCCGCATGCAGATGAGCTCACAGGATTAAATCAGAATAATAATAACAGCAGTAATAAATAAAGTTACTACTCATCTCACAGGATTGTTTTACTGAAAGTTATTTGTGAATCTGAAGCTCAGTATATAAGGGAGTTATTATTATAGATAAGCAACATCCTTTTTGCCCAGCCCTTAGGAGGACCAGAGTTCAAATCTGGCCTAAGACACTTAACACTCCCTGGCTGTGTGACCCTGGGCAAGTCACTTACCTCCAATTGCCTCAGCAAAAAAAAAAAAAAAAAAAAAAAAAAAAACAGAGAGAGAGAGAAAAGAGATTGAGATTTAGGACATTGGACATGGAATGAAGAGGATTTGCTTTCAAATCCCAAACTGGATGATCTTGGGCAAGTTACTTAAATTCTTTTTGCCTCAGTTGTAGATATATAGTAGTGCAAAGTGGTGCCCTGGGAAAATCAGTGACTCAGAAGAGCTGAGACGGCAGTGTGCCTTGTAATGTGGGTACAAAACATATGCCAACCTCAAGCATATGGACTGTTGTCTAAATAGATAGGCAGGTAGGCAGGCAGGCAGGCAGATAGATAGATAGATGATAGACAGGTAGGTAGGTAGGTAGGTAGATAGGTAGATAGATAGATAGATAGATAGATAGATAGATAGATAGATAGATAGACAGAGAGAGAGAGAAAGAGAGAAAGAAAGAGAGCTAAAGAGAGAGAGATATTTCTTGTTGTTTGTTCATTTTTCAGTTGTGTCTAACTCTTTATGATCCCATTTGGGGTTTTACTGGCATATATTGGAATGGAGAAACTCAGTGACTGAGCTCAGGCTAAGGTGGCCTGAGATCTTAGTGCAGCAGCCACAGTAGCAACAGCTTCTTCTGAACCTTCTTCCTTCTGCAACCCCACCCCCACTCCCAGCTCCCTCATTTCCTACCATCATCCTATTCTCCAACAGCCTGCGGAGTAGGAACACCTCTTCTTGCACAATAACCACGTGGTTGAGATGTTGACACCAGAGCTCCAGGATAAGGGTGCATCTGGTGACTTCTCCTTGAATGATGTTGTCCAGATTGGTGTGTCCAACTCTAGGTACCCATTCATCATGATTGGGTTGTGTGGCTGCAGATGAAGAGAACTATGATGTGCTCAAGGTATCCTAACATTGAGGACCTTTATGGAGGCAAAAAGCCTTCAGATGAGCAAAAGAACTGAGCTTAACTCTGACAATCTGCAGGGTGGCGATGACCTGGATCCTAAAATTATGTATTGGGTTCTAGATGAGGAAATGTGGCAAACAGGATTAATGACTAGCCCAGGGTCACACAGATAGTAAATGTTTGAGACCAGATTTGAACTCAGGGAGATGTTTTCCTGACTCCAGGCATGGCATTCATGCATTCATGCAGTGCAGGGACTGCACCCATAGCTGCCCCAGATATATAGTTATCTATATTTTCATGTCTGGACATCTTGGATATCAAAAGAAATTTGATACAAAGATTTTTCCTCCATTTGACCCCTTATTCTAGATGGATTAAATTTGTGTAGGAGCTTTTCAATTTCAAGTAATCAAAAATGTCTAATCTTTTGTAATTGCATCTATCACTTGTTTAGCCTCCTCATAGTTTGAGAGAGATATGATTTTTCTCTTTTAATTTTTTTTACTATGATTTAGAATGGATTGTGAAATTTGGTGTAAGGTATTGGACTAATCTTAATTTTTGCCAGATTGCTTTCCAATTCTCCCAGTACTTTTTGTCAAATAAAAAAAAATTTCCTAGTCAATTTGTTTTCCATTTTATCAAATACTAGATATGCTTGTTTCATTCCCACATTTATTGAATTCCATTGTTTCTAATTCTCCCTTGTCTATTGTGTTTCATTAACATATCTATTTTTTAACCAATACCAGATAGTTTTGATGACTGCCACTTTATAATATAGTTTGAGGTCTGGAAACCTTTTATCTCTACTTCTTTTCATCACTTTCTTAGTTATTCTAGATCTTTTGATTTTTTTTCCCAAATGAATTTTGTCATGATTTTCTTAAGTTTCACAAAATATCCTCTTAATAATTTGACTGATATAGAATTAAAGGTAAATTAATTTTGGTAGCACTGTCATTTTTATATTATTGATACACTCCAGCCACATGCACTGAATATTCTTTCAACTATTTAAGTTCTTTATTTCTTTAATGAGCACTTTAATAATTTATTCTATAAAAGTCTTTTAAAATGCTTTAGTAGGTTGATTCCCAGATATTTTACACATGTAGTCATTGGGAATAGGATTTCCCTTTTTACTATTGTTTCTTGTATTTGTTATTATATAAAAATGTTGATTTTTTTTGAGACTTTATTTTGTAGCCTGCAACTTTGCTGATGCTATAAAGCTATTCTTGTATCTTTGCTGATTCCCTGGAGTTTTCCAAGCAAACTATCATATATCATCAGTTGTAAAGGGCTGAAACTCTTGAGTTAATGCACTGAGGTCGGAACAATCAAGCAGTTAAGGCTAATTACTGATTGGACAATATAAGAATATGCTTGGAAAATGGCCCTTCCCACTATCCTGTGCTGGCTCAATCATTTGGTGTATACAGAGAATTGTGGGAGGATAAGGGGTAGAGGAAAACTAGCCAGTCTCTTCTGGGCAGAAGAAGAGGTGAGGTTATGGAGATCCTACATGGCCATTTCCTTCATTTCTACTGCTAAAAGAGCAAGAATAAAAACTTTTGCTTATCGTTACTCTGGCTGATTCTAAGGTATTCAGGGTGCTAATGCAGTCATTGCATTTGGCACCCAACGTGGGGTCAAGGACCCTAATTTCACTGAAGAAGCCCTTGGGGACCAGGAAATAGGGTGAGTATTTTAGTAGACAAACAGGGAACTTACTTTGTTAAGGGCTAAATTAATAATCTTTTCTAGCTAAAATGGGCAGATATTAGGAAAAGATTCTTCCCCACCTCCACCCCGAGGGGCACTAGAGAAAGTATGCTTAAGTTGATAAAGGGACAAGGCTTAATTATAACTTGGTTGCAGATCACTAGATTCTTGGGTACATTAGAATGCACGTCCCCTTGGTTCTTAAAGGAAGAAGAAATAGGGCTAGATATTTGGAAGATGGTAGGAGATCAAGTATGTGAATACTACAATGATAAAGATCTTCAATCAATTTCCAAGGAAACATTCTATATATACAGCATAATACAATTGGCCTTAAAGAATCCTGCAAGTTACAGAAAAAGAAAAATTTTAAGAATAGCCAGATGAAGAAGTGTAAGAAAAAAGAGGAAGACAATGAACAAATTAGTAGCAATATCACTAGAGGGCATGTGGAGTTAAGTGAGGATGAAGGGTGTGGTGAAGGGCATGGTGATTCCCGCTCTGACCAGGCAGCTTCAATCCCGCCTAAACTGGAACTAGTTCTTGACATTCCCCCATCAACTTCACCTTCTGGGGTTGAGGGAGGAGGAGGAGGAGGAGTAGGAGTAGGAGTAGTAGGAGTGGCAGTGATACCACCAGCACCTACCCCCCAGCAATCACCCCCTCCTATGACTAGATTGCAAAAGGCACTACTTAAAGCCACAGAAGGATAGGATTTAGCTGATTTGAAAATCAGTATGTATCCGGTAATTTAACAGTTTAACTCTTCAAGTCAAGAAAGTAGAAGATATACTCCTTTTGATATAGAAATCTTCAAAGACCTGAAAAAGGCTTGCATTCTTTATGGGGCTACATTAGCTTATGTCATGATGTTATTACAGAATTTGGCTTATGAAGTCTTAACCCCTAGGGATTGGAAATCTATAGCAAGGACATGCTTAGAACCTGGACAAAACTTGTTGTGGCTTTCTGAATATAGTGAGCTCTGTAGGATACAAGCCCAACAAAATAGTCATAGTGGAGTTAATCCTCCAATCACCTATGACCAACTAACAGGTGTAGGTTCTTGTGCAGAAATTTCAGTACAGATTAATTACCCCATAGCAGTATATGAGCAAATTGCTGCTGCTGCTATCAAAGCATGGGCTTTTCTCCCTGATCAAAATGACAAGGTTGAGGCCTTCACAAAATTGCACAAGGACCAAATGAACCCTTTGCTGATTTTATGGGACGTTTGCAGACATCTGTCATACGGACTAATGGTGAAAATTCAGTAACAGAAATTATGATAAGACAACTTGCTAAAGAAAATGCTAATGAGGTTTGTAGAAGTATACTAGGACTACACAAGGATGCTCCTTTAGAGGAGATCATAAGATGCTGTGCCACCGTGGGCACAAATACCTTTTATAGCCAGGCTATGGTGCAGACTTCCCAAGATCCCAATGATGGGGGTTGAGGTCCCTTTAAGATAACTCTCTGATTGCCCATGGCTGATCTTGATTCACAAATCCTAGTCAAAAGCACCCTTTTGAATATCCAGGCCCAGCCCCCACCATCAGCTCAGCTTCCCCTAGCCCTCACCTGATCTGAGCTAACTGAAAAGCTTGCCAAGAACTTGGGGGTACCGCCCATCTTCTTCTAGGTATAAATGAGCCGAGCCGGAACTCCCTCTTTGCAGGAGCCCTCCCCACCAACACATGGTATCCTTCCAGCCATGTAAGGGTTCCTGCCCGCCCAGTGGCCACCTTTGGCCCTGGCATCTTTCTAACTGAACTTGACTTCCGAATTCCTACAATAAACCTTTTATTTATCAATCTAAGTTTTCGGGCCTATAAATTCATTTACAGGGGACACTGCGCCTCATGGAATTTTCTTACTATCTATGCGCCAAGAAATGGGGTTCCCCCTTTCCTTTCCCTCATTACCAACATGGGAAGATAGGGTCTCTTTTAGCAAGGGACTTCCAGAGAGACTTGTCAATGCTTTCAATGGAGTAAAGTAGGGCATCTGAAAGCTCAATGTTGGCATAGAGACAGAGTGAGAAAACAGGGTAGGAGAACAAGACCCAATACCCCATGTCCAAAATGCAACAGAGGCTTCCATTGGGCATCAGAATGTAGATTGATTCAGGGAAACGGGGTGAGGGGCCCAGCACCAGGGCCCAAGGCAAAAAACACTTGGGGCATGATGGCAGCTAATGCTACACCCAGAGAGTGCCTAGAAGTTCGGTACCCAGACATGACAATCAGCTGGGAAGCCATCTAATGGGAGAAAAGGATTACATTTGGGGAGGATAGAATTATATGCAGCTGGGATAACTGAGATACCCCCCCCCCCAGGTGAAATCTGTTCCTCTCCAGCCAATGGATCCTTTGCCTCCAGGCACAGTCAGCTTGACCATTTCACCTCCTGAGAGTACTTACAAGACAGTGTTCATTCATACACTGATGTGGGAAACTGGGGAATGTGTAGATAATATCCCAGTCACTAACACAGGTAGACAATGTGTGACTTATCAACCAGAAGTAGTAGCATCAGATTTATTGATACCGACCTCTAATAAGCAGTCTGGTGATAGTCGCCCAGATTCTGACTCCAAGAAGCAAAATTCAGGAATATACTGGACAGCAGCCGTGACAGCTGACCGACCTATGCTCACTATCTACATAAATGGCATAGCATTAGAAGGACTGGTGGGCACAGGGGCAGAGCATACAGTTATTAGAGGTGCCAACTGGCCCAGTCACTGGCCAAAGATTAAGGCAGACACCTACATGTCTGGCGTAGGAGGATCAACAGCAGCAGAAGTTAGTGCTACCCCTTTGAGATGGACTTTTGAAGGCAAAATAGGAGTTTTTACTCCTTTTATAGTTGAAAAAAATCCCCATCAATCTGAGAAGTCAGGGAGGGCGTGACCACCTTGTTCTAAAACAAAAGAAAGCAGGAATCAGTAAATAGGGATATTTTTGTTCCTCTTTATCTTTCTTTAATTCATTTGTTCTGTCTTATTGCTATCAGTAACATTTGCAGAACTCTATCAAATAATAGAGGAGAGATTAGGCATTCTTTTTTTTTTTTCTTCTGCATCTATTGGAAAAGGTTTTAGTATGTATGTATGTATGTGTACATGTATGTATACAAATGTGTGTCTACCTATATATACACATGTGTACACATTTGTTACATGTATGTATTACATATATAGGCATGTGTTACATATGTGTATACCATATATAGTTGGGTACACACATACTATATGTCTATGTGTGTACATTATATATACATATATACTATATATCTATATCAATACTAAATCTATTTTATACATACATAGGTATATATTATATGTGTACCTATCTACATATATATATATTATATATAATATTAATAGATAGATACTCCCATTGTAGAGGGGGCATATGGTTTTAAATACATGTTTTTATGAAATTTCTAAAATATCCCACTCTGAAATAATACCTTGTAGAGTTTTTAGTATAATAAGATGGTGTGCTTTGTCAAAAGATTTTTCAACTTCTATTTGACTGTTTTGGTTTTTAATATGATTAATTATATGTCTTGTTGTCTTATACTGAACTATTCTTGGATCCATTGTGTAAATTCCACTTAGTCATAATGAATAATTTCTTAGATAAATCACTGTACTCTGACATGATTTTGTTGAAAACTTTTTGGAAACTATTCCTGCTTTTTCTTTATATTTCCAGTACTTAGTCTACCTCTTTGCAAATAGTAGCATATAATGAATTCTTGTTGATTAACTGATTGATTTCAGCCTAAATCCTACATTCTGGTCATATTAGCTATTCAGGAAACATTTATTAACTAATCAATCATGCATTCAATGGCCAAGCATTTGTTAAGTACCTCCTACATGCTAGGGATTGCATGAGGCAGGGGACAGACATTCAAATGCAAAAATAAGATAGTTCCTCTCCTCAAAGAACTTGTTTACAAATATTTATAATTATAAATATACAATTATAATACTGATATATATGTGTGTTGTCTCCCTTGATAAAATATAAGCTATTTGAAGGTAGGGATTGTTTCATTTTTGTATTTGTAAGCCCAATGCCTATAGCATTTATCTAAGGAGATACAACATATTAACAGTAGGAAATTAAGGATATCTGCAAAGTAAACACCAATTGAATTCAGGGAGGGGGAGACTAAGAATTGGAAGAATCAAGAAATGCATCTTGCATTTCCAAAAATGGCACTTCCACTGAACTTCCCCTCATTGATAACATTACTGTTTCTAAAGGCCACCTCTCCTTCCTTCCACGTATAGTTGGATCAGCTAGAGCAGTTTATTGCATCCTCGGTGACCCTTGATCCCTATCTATGACAAAGGGAATGGACGTCCTGTCCCCCTGATCCCTAAATGTTTCTCTTGGTAAGCCCATCGTGAATGGGCAAAGCTCGCGAGGTCTGTGATTCACAACTTTGGTTACTCAGGCACCATTTTCTCAATCTGTACCTCAAATATTTGCCCAGTACTTTGTTGGACTAATTGGAGGACTGCTTCTTCTTCCCTTTGTTCTTCCTTTCTGATTCCTTTCCAGGAAGTGTTCCTGGAAGAGCCACAAGCTGTCTACTCCAAAAATAGCTTCCATTTTCCTCATGTGCTAAGGATCCTGCCAACCGAGGTTCTTCATTGGACTTCCCAAAGTGAACTGGGAGCTAAATGTAAAGAGACTTTCCAACATGGGCAAATTCCTCATGCAAACTCTTCACTAATAAGAGCTCCTAGCCAATCATACTCCACAGTGAGAATGAGCTGGTCAGTTAGGGAGGTGACTGCTCTGATGAATTCTGCTGGGGGTATAAGGAACCACATAGAGAATATGATATATTCTCTAATTCTATAATAATAATATATAATGCAATATATAATATATTAAATAACATAATAATCATGATCATTTGTATTTACAGTAATTATATTAATAATATTATTATGTTATATATAATATTAATATTAATTGTATTAATAATAATTAAAGCATTATTATGTTATATATAATATTAATATTAATTGTATTATAATAATTAAAGCATTATTATGTTATATATAATATTAATATTATATTAATTGTATTAATAATAATTAAAGCATTTCTATGGTGCTTTAAAGTTTCCAAAGCACCTTACAAATATTATCTCAACTGATCCTTACAACAATTCTAGCTGAAAGATGCTATTATTACCCCCATTTTGCAAATGAGAAAATTAAGGAAGATTGAAATCAAGTAACTTGTCCAAGATCACATAATTAGTAAGTATCTCAAGGCAGATTTGAACTCAGAACCAGCATTCCGTCTACTATGTCAGCTAGTGGTCCCATATTCTTTCCTCTGCCTTTCCATAATACTGGGTAAAATGAACTAGGGTTCTTTTAATGTTTACTCACTGCATACCAATCTTAATGCTGCTGCATCAGCAGGAGTTATTTTGTCCTTGGCTTTATCTGATTCCCCATCCTTTTGGCTTTACTCAATTCCCACATTACCCTTTGGCTTTATTCTTCTCCAATTTAATATTTCAAATTACATCTCACAAGTCTGGACTACATCCCTCAGCACATTTCCCACACACCCCTGGAATGTTCGTAATTTAAATAAAAAATCAGCCATGACCTCACTGGACAGGTGCTCCAGTGGAAGAAAATCTAAGCCCTAGAATCCCCATAAAAATGAGACTTCTTAATCAGCTGCATTTCTTCCAAAAATCATTGCAATGAGACCAATGTTGGTGAAGTTCCACCTCCCCTAAATAACTTACGCTACAAATCAAGACAACTGGAAAGTTGCTTTTGCACTTTGGGGTTGAAAAAAAACCAGTTATAAGGGAGGGAAAAGAAAAACAAACAAATATATTAATGAGGCCTTTCTGGGGAAATGATTTAATGGCAAATAGGAGGAAGTGAATTAATGAGTCCTTGATGATATGTACTCTGGCTTGCCCCTTCTCTCCTGCTCCAAAAACTCAGTGATTTTCATATCTTTTGGAAAGCTTTTAAAAAATGTTTTTTTTTTTGTTTGTTTTTTTTTCTTTCTTAAGACATCCTGCCGGCAACACAGGGAAAAACAACGCTGGAAAATTTGTTTCTCTCCTGGGCCGCTGCTATTTTAATTGCTGGTAAAAGCAAACCAGAAGTAAAGAAGGGAAAATAACAGAAACCCCAGAAGTAGAGTTTCTGCATTTATGCAATGCAAATGCCCTCATGATAATTTTTTAAAAGAAAAATTGCAAGGAAATCCATATAACATTAGCAGAAGTGTCTCCAAATAAGAGACTTTTTTTTTCCTGAGGAATCAATGCAGTTTTAAATTTTCTGTCAAATTAATTCTGCTAGTAATTCCTATGAAAAAAAAGCTTCATTTTTCTGCTCTGACCAAGGATTGTCCTTGTTCACATGCAGTTTCCCTCTGGGGTTCCGTTGGTCCATAGGAAAGCTCCAGTTTTAGTCACATGGGATTTATTGAGGGGTTTTCCTTTGAAATGACTGAGGGATTCCTTGATTTGTTGATGACTCAGTGGGTGTATAAAAGGGAGCCAGCTGCTCCCACACCTGTCTGGGTTGTCATTCCTCCTCCATGGGTGAATTAGACTTCGAGAAAGAGATGAGCTGATCCCTTAACCCTTCCCTTAATGTCCATGGGCTCTGTTACTTATCTAGGTGACCTGGACCCCTAACTGTCTTGTCACTCTATGTAGGTAGGTGTCTACAAAATGTGGTTCTTGAAGATATGGCATTTTAAAAGTTCAAAAACCATAATTCCTGGGTAATATCATTTTACTAATAATGCTAATATTTTAATAATAAAAAAGGTCAGTGGAACTCTTGATTGCCAAAGACCCTCATGGGTTCAAGGTTTATATTTCAAGGCATTGGAAAAGTGGGTGTTCCAAGGTGTGGCAATGAGCTCTGACTGATTAACAAGAAATGAGAGAGAATGAATATATTATGAGGGACTGGACCTTTTCTAATGAGCTTTGATTATGTCATTTATTTCTAAATTACTCCCAGCTTTGCTCAATCTAAACAAAGAATCGATATCCTTCCCCCAAGCCTAAAGCAGAAGAAAATGGAATTAAACTCCTTGTAAGGTTGGATAGAGCCTGTCCAATATTGAGGAGAGTTAATTAAGGTCCTTCAAGAAATTGAACTTTGAAATGAGGATTATAGAAAAATGGAAACTCTGGATCTCACCAAATCATTGGTTACCAATAATTTCTCTCAAAGGTCATCTTGAGAGTTATAAAGACCCTGAATCCAAGGAGAAGGGTCAATGGCCATGCAAGATACAGGAGCAGTTAACTTGGGAAGAAGCTAGAAGTTCAGAAAAGGTCTGGATTTGGAGTTTAATGATAGTGCAAAATGCAGATGAAATGTATACTGTCTAATCAGCAATCCCACAAGCTGTTTTAAGTGATGAGTTGTATCATCCTCCAGGCAGACAAAACCAATAGAAAACTATAGGTTAAATTTCTGAATTCAAGACTTTTATATTTAATATTTGTGTGTGTGTGTGTGTGTGTGTGTGTGTGTGTGTTTGTGAGTGTGTGTGCATAGGAATAAATTGCTTGTCCTCCACCTGATTCATGTTGTACCTTTTGAATACCTTTTCAATTCCCCTTCCCTCCTTTCTTGCAGGGGGAGACTAGAGGTGAGTTATAAATAAAGGCATTTAAGAGTCAGCACTGAGGACCTAAAAAAAAAAAAAGCTTCATTCTGTCCCATCCATAAGATACCAGACTCCCCAAAACTGTACCAGGCCCAGAGAGGAAGTAATGCTGCACCCCAGTTCCTCTGGATCAATCCTCGTTTTCTCAAGGTTAAACTGAAAATTTAATGCTCTATTTCTCCTTCTTGTCTGCAGTTGAAATTAGATTCTCAAAACCACTGTTTTCCTTTTAATTCTACTCACCTGAACTAAGTTTTTCTGTAACACAGAAATGTTTTGTATCAAATTGGTTAATCTTTCATTTGAAAGGATCTTTTTCAGTTCAGTTATTTTTTAGTTGTGTCTGACTTTGCATGACTTCATTTGGGATTTTTTGTTTTTGGTTTTGGTTTTTTTGCAAAGACACTAGAATTGTTTGCCATTTCCTTCTCTAACTCATTTGACAAATGAGGAAACTGAGGTAGAGTTAAGTGACTTGGCCAGGGTCACACAGGTAGTGTTTGGGGCTGCATTTGAACTCAGAAAGATGAGTCTTCCTAATTCCAATCCCGAAATTCTTTTGATTGTGTCACGTAGCTACCTGAGGAAAAAATAGCATGATATAATAGCAAATCACTGAATTTGGAGCGAAGAGGTACATGTTCAAATCCCAGCTCTGACATTTATGAGAAGTGTGATGATTCTGGACCTCTTTATCTCTGCTCCTCTGTTTCTTTTTTCTTTTTATGAGAGAGAGAGAGAATAGTAATTGCACTATTTAATTCATAAACATATAAGAAAAGTCCTCTATAAACCTTAAAGTTCCAAAGAAATAGGATTTAATAAATAGATTGCTGGACACAGAGTTAGCAGGACCCGAGTTTAAATATTCCCTCGAACATTTACTAGCCACATGACCTTCAGCAAATCACTCAACTTAGCCTCAGTGTTCTAATCTATAAAATAGGGATTCAGAAGAGTACCCCAAGTGACAGAACTGTTGTGAGGACCAATTAAGATTACGTATGTATAAAATCTTGCAAACTCTAAGTAACTTTATGTTATTTTTATAATTATATAAATGTGTCTTATATGTAACATTTTTCAGAAAACATTAGTGTTTATTAACATCATTATAGAAATGTGAGTTATAGATAACATTTGCAGAAAATGTTAGTATTTTGGTTATCATAAAAAATGTGAGTTATCTAACATTTTTAGGAAATAGTAATAAGCATCAAACTACAGTGAGCATTATAGGAGTTCAGAGAAAAGAGAGGTATCTGGGAGTTGGTATAGTTAGGGAAGGCAGTATGAAGAAAATGAGAACTGAACTGGACCTCACAAGATACATGGGTTTTGAATATTGAATATTCCAGATAGTGTCAACAACTACACAAAGGCATAGTGACAAGAATGAGCAAGGTGGAATTGAGAGAATAATGATGAGTGTAGACTGACTACTAGAGACATTCAATGCTAGGGTATGGTGGGAGTTAAAACTAGGTAAGTGAGATGAGATCATGTTTTGAAGGGGTGATGGATGAGGAATAAGATGATATTTAGAGGAGTCTTGGGGATCAGTCATCTCCCCATTTTATAGAAAAGAAAACCAAGAACCACAGGGATTAAGTGATTTGGCCAAAATCACATGGGTGACTGAGTTGACCCTAAGTCTGAATCTGGAGGTAATCACTGTACATTGTTCATCTCAAGAGCAAATCTTTTGATTATCAATCTCAAGAATGAAATTAAGGTTTCAGGAAGATTGCTCTGAATAATGTTACATAGGATGGATTAAAGGGTAAATATAGTAAAATCAGGGAAATGGGTAGGAGGCTGACAAAATAATCCAATAATGAATTGACTGGGGTGGTTTTATAGGGAAATTATTTTAAAACCAAATTTTATCTTAAAATATGTTTAAAGAAGATATTAGATATATAAAAGAAGGTTTATGAAGGCTCATTTCTTGTTTGGTTCTGACTAAAATAAAAATTTCTTTTTATTGTGGTGTTGAAGTGGTATTTCAAGAACAGGGAAAGACCATTAAAGGCTATAATGGAATTTTTGAAGCCATAATGATGATTTGATGGATCTAGGATCTCACTAATGGAGATAGTCTCACCAGTGATACAGATTACCATCCACTTTTGGCTTATTTTCTTAATTTGAAACCAATAAAGCAAGTTATTTCATCACAGTGGTTTTGCACACTCTGATAAGCTATAGAACTAGGAACAAATTCAAAACAAACCAAAGAGGGTTTTCATAGCATGATTTCTCTAGATCTCTGGATATTGCAAGAATACCAATGGAGCACATGAAATAACAAGGGATATCCATCCAGGCACTGGTTATCCCCAGTGTTTGCTGCAAAAATGACTCATCTTCCATCATTTTCCTAGTCATCCTCTCTGACGTCAAGCTTTGTGCTACTTTTCCTGTACAACTCTTTATTATAGATCCCTTTTAATGGATCCCTATAATTTTTTTTCAAAAATCCTCTGCAAGCAGAGGGGGTAACAGCAACATCATTAATAAATGATTAATAAATTAATAAATAATAACAAAGACGAGGTTTTGTTAATGAAAAGTTGACCTGATAGTTCTCACTTCTGTTAGTATCAATGATCTTAATATATTAGTGCAGTCAACAGTATCAAGACAGATTTACAAGGGGGGCAGCTAGAATCAAGAGGATCCAAGTTCAAATTTGGCCTCAGACACTTAATACTTACTAGCTTTGTGACCCTAGGCAAGTCACTTTAATCCCAATTGTCTCAAAAAGAAACCCCCCCAAAAAGGCAATAGACATTCATCTCAATTTTTTAAAAAAGAAAAAGAAAAAAAAGTTTTCAAGGAAAAATAAGATAATAAAGAAAAAAGACCACTTCGATATCTTAGAAGATGGTTCTTTTGATCTACAGTAGCAATAATAATGATAATAATCACCATGTTTCTATAATGTGGAGCTGAGAACTAAGGAAAAAGGCACAGCTCTCCCCCCCCAATTTTTTCCTTTGAAGATGCTGTCACATTTGGTAACAGGTGTAGGGTTCGGCTCAGCAGTATGTAATGCACGCCTCTTGCCAGGTTCTTTCAGAGGCACTGCTATTCATCACAGTTGCAATGTTCCCTTCACAGAGATCCCACTGGAAGGAAAAAGGCATCCTGGGAATTTATATACAAAAGCAAACCCACATTTGGCTTTGAAAATTCACTGGGAAAACCATATGCAGCCTGCAAGTTATTCACGGGCAGGCTCCGGTTTCTGGGGGAAGCAGCACGGTTTCATTTTGTGATCCCCACAGAAAATTAGAAGAGAAGTGGAAGAAAATGTGAGACTCACTGCCTGCAGATCCCTCCGAGCTGCCAAATTGGGGTGTTTATGAGTTTTCACGGCTCAGTTGTCTTGATTATTACTAAAATTAGCCACAAGCCAAACATCCCTGTGTCGGGCCAGGTGGAGCTGGAGCCCAGTTCTGTTGCTCTTGACCCCACAAGCTTTCCTAGGAGGGAGCCAACTGATGGTTCACATCCTTAAAAAAAATAGGTGGCCCTAGTGGGGATTACACAGCCTTGCCCAGCGCTGACATCTCAAGTGCTGGTGCTTTTCTATTTTTGTAAAATAAATGGAAGCACCTTTTGATGTTCACTGAAGGGCTGTCAGAGAAAACTGGATACAAAAAAAAAAATTGCTTCTTCAACTTATTTTTTTAATTTAAAATCAATAAAGCAAGTTATTTCATCATGGTGGTTTTGCACACTGCTAAGTTATAGAACTAGGAACAAATTCAATCAGTTCAATTCAACAAGCATTTATTATTAATAATTAGTAATATTAGTAGCATTGATATGGCACCTTAAGGTTTTAAAATGTGCTTGACATAGGAATTCTCACATTTGATCCTCCCAACAGCCCTGTGAGTAAAGGTAATATTATCATCTCCATTTTACAGATAAAGAAATTGAGACTGAAGGAGGACTTGTCCCTGGTCCCTGCTGATACGAATCAGAGATAATCTAACGCAGGTTTTGCTAATTCCAAATCCAGTCTGTTCTGTCCATGGTGGCTCTTAGCTGCCTTAGCTGCCTACAATGTCACCAATATCCAGTCATCTCAATTTAAAAAAAAAGAAAAGGAAGAAAAATTTGCAAAGAAAAGTAAGATAATAAAGAAAAAGACCACTAAGATACCTTAGAACATGATTCTTTTGATCTATAGTAGCAATAATAATAATAATAGCAATCAGACATATAAATGTGAAAAAAAAATATTCCCTGCCTCTTAAGGGGAAAAACTATATACATATATACATATACATATATATATGTATGTATATATATATATATACTGGCTTATAATATTATGTTTGTTCTGTCACATATAAGTAAATTTATATGCATGTAATTTCTGAGAAGGAAAATTCTAAATAATAATAATAATAATAAATCAAATCTATTTAGATGACAAAGGAAAATAATAATAAATTGCTTTTTGTCCCAGTTAAAGATAGCAAGTATGATACTAAAAAATATAATTCAGGAACTCACATCCAAGGACAGCGCTGCCTTTTTGCCATTATGTAGTTCTGTGCTCTATAGGCAGAGAGAGGTGGAACACTCAGAACAGGTTCCAAAGAAATTTACAGAGGTAACTGGGAAGAATTAATGCTTTAATGAAAAAGAACAAAGGCCTGAGAAGTAGATAGATAGTAGGTCTATACAACATCAACAGAGATGTGATACAAAATGGATTTAAGTCATAACAGGAGAGATATAAGGAAAATGTAAAATAAAATCTTATAGTTTTAGCAACTTATCACCATGGGAGATTATCAAGTCTTCCTGTGGGAAACTCATTTTCTAACTATGTTATACTGTGAGAAATTCACTCCAGTATACAATGAGCAAAACATGAACAAGGAGACACAGCTGAAGGTGAATTAACTGGTCACTAAAGTGTTTATACCCTTTGACCCAGCAATCTCATGACTAGACATAGAACTTAAGTAGGTCAAAAAGAGAGAACAATCTCATATATAGAAGAATATTTATAGTATAGTAATGGACAGAACTACATTTTTTGTAGTAGCAAAAAAAGACTAGAATCAAACTAAGTGTTTCTCAGTTAGGGAAGGGTGGAACAAATTGTGGCAAAGGAATATAATGATACACTAAGAAATCATGAATATAAAGAATTTAAAGAAATTTTGGGAGGACTTAAATGAGCCGAAGCTGAGTATATAAAAAGAGGAGAACAATTTAAACAATAATACTAAAAATGTAAATAATATAAATTATTACTAGAAATGGAATGATGTAAACACAGAATAACAGAATCATGACCAAATGCAGAGTCAATCTTGACTTTAGAGGACTGAAATACAAATGAAAGCAATTCTGAGATTCCACCTCCCAGCCATCAGAGTGCCAAGGATGATTTTTTTTTTAAAGGGCAAATGAGGAATGAGTCATATATTAGCAGAGCGGCAAATATGTCCATTCATGTTGCTTAAACTTATTTCTTTGTCTTATGGGAGGGTTCTATTGAAAGGGGAGTCACTGGGGAATGACAATTTTTCCCCCCTGAGGCTGGAGCTAAGTGACTTGCCTAGGGTCACACAGCCAGGAAGTGTTAAGTGTCTGAGACAGATTTCAAGGCTGGTGCTCTATCCACTGCACCACCTACCTGCCCCAATTTTTTTTTTTTTTTTTTCCTTAGGAAGAGAGGGAGGGAGAAGGAAAGAAGAAAAAACTGTACAAGAAGTCTGCCACTAGCTTGCTGTATGACCTTGTTCCATCTCTGAGTTTCAGTCTCATTTGTAAAATGAATTGATAGGACGACATAATTTCTGAAGCCTTTTCTATCATTAATATTCTCTGAATCTTTGTGCATACAATATTTATGTTACGTTCCCTTAAAGCAGGCAACCCAAGAATTACTGTGGCTAATGATGTTGATGAAGAGAAAGGCAAGGAGGAAGTTTAACCGATTTTAGAGTTTTAATCAAATCTACAACAAAGTTAATCAGAGACATACTTAACATTATGCATAATAATCTTTGTGTTGCATGGTAATTAGACCAAAATGGTGGGCAGCTTATCCAAATGACTATAATTAATATTATTTTCATGCTTTTTCCAAATTATTCTTCTTAATTTTCTAGTATTCAGAAACAATGACAGTGTCAGCTCTGGCTGAATCGTTGAATCTACATCTCACAAAGGGACAGCTCCCTGATGTGTTTACTTGAAGATAATGGTCCTCATCCCCACAAGGAACCCTCAGACTCAGTGCCAACCCACACTCCTCTGTCCTTCCAGTTCTCTTCAAGCGACAGCTTCTTCAGTTGGCTTTCAATTACCCCACACTGAAAAGAATCATCCCCAAGTCATCTGGGACGCACAGTGCCTAGCCCAGTGCCGTATATAGAGAAGGAAATTAATAAATACTTTGGGAACTGGATTGAATTATTAACAATCCTCCTGATCCACCCCACTCTCACACACATCTGCTATATACATTTCTCTTAAAATAAGCAAATTTATTTTAGGATCAAGTACAATTAGAAAGATACAATGATTGATTGATGTAATATAAGGAAAAGAATGCTAGATTTGCACCAGAGAGACTTTGGTTCAGATAAAAGACTTATTAAATATAGAGGAAGGGAGAAAAAAGAGGAAAAACACATTTACATGCTATTATATATTTTAAAGGAATAGCAAGCTGCACATAAGAGATTTGTAGTTTCAAGTGTAATTTTAAAAAACATATGCTTTGTGATAAAAATGCTTGTTTTATTCCATAAATTAAAAATCAAATAAATAATTTTAATGTATGATTCTGAAATAGTCATTTAATATTTCAAAGCTCCAGTTGTTCATCAATAAAATGGAGACACTAATATTTGCACTGAGAGGCAGTGTGATGAAGTAGATCTAGAGCCAGCCTTGGAGGCAGGAGGCCCTAAGTTCAAGCTGTGCCTCTGGAACACACACTATGACTGTGCAGCCCTGGACAACTTATTTCCCAAGGCCCTAAATACTTCTTAAACTATAAGATGAAGAAGAATCTACACTGGAATCTATATTGGAAGAATATTTCTTACCAAGATTTCGCTAGATTCAAGAAATCATAAGTCCAACTGAAAGCAAACAAAATCAAGAGACAGTAACTGAATCCTATGGAGTACCCAGATGAGTGGAGATGGGCACAGAGCCCACTGCATGGACCATGTGCAAAGTTGTCTTGGCCACTTATGGGTAAATGTGTTCACCAAGGGGTATGCCTGTTTAGAATGATTTAGAAAATAGATGTTTCCCTATGCTCAAAAGGTTATCAAGCTGAGCGTTCCCTTTGATCCAACAGTATTTCTACTGGGTTCGTATCCTAAAGAGATCTTAAAGGAGGGAAAGGGACCCACATGTGCAAAAATGTTTGTGGCAGCCCTCTTTGTAGTGGCCAGAAACTGGAAACTGAGCGGATGCCCATCAGTTGGAGAATGGCTGAGTAAGTTGTGGTATAGGAATGTTATGGAATATTATTGCTCTGTAAGAAACAACCAATAGGATGATTTCAGAAAACCCTGGAGAGACTTACATGAACTGATGCTGAGTGAAATGAGCAGAACCAGGAGATCATTGTATATGGCAACAGGAAAATTATATGATGATCAATTCTTATGGACATGGCTCTCTTCAACAATGAGATGATTGATGCCAGTTCCAATGGTATTGTGATGAAGAGAGCCATTTACATCCAGAGAGAGACTCTGGGAACTGAATATGGATCACAACATGACACTCTCACTATTTTTGTTGTTGTTTGCTTCCTTTTTGTTTCTTTCTCATTTTTTTTCTTTTTGATCTGATTCTTCTTGTGCAGCAAGGTAATTGTAATAAATATGTATACACATATTGGATTTACATGTTTTTACAATGTTTAGCCAAAAAAAAAAAGAAGAAGAAGAAGAAAAGAAAAAGAAAATAGGTGTATCTGATTCCTTGCCTCATAAAAAATTGAAAATGGGGATGGGGAGATAGTATCAAAGTTGTGTTAGGCAGGATTAGCCATTAAGCCAGAAGTGATTCCTCAATGGACCTTGAAAAAAAGGAAGGACTCCATTCTCTGGCATTTATAATGTATATGAAGTACTATACTTAGCCTCTATAAGAAATGGATTCAAATCCCACCTCAGAAAATTACTACCTGTACAATCATTTACCCTCTTTGGAGAAGAGAATCCTCATCAGAAAAATGAGGAGCTGGAATTAGATGACTTCTAACTTGAAATCTATGATCCTATGGCTCTTCCTGTGGCACCATGTAACTGTAGGACTTCCCGTGAGAAGTGGAAAGGAGGGGCCTTTTCCACACTAGTGCTGTGGTTATCTATTCCCATGGGCAAGGTAGAGCAGGGGCTCAGTGAAGTGAACCACAACCTTGGATTCTGATCACCTCTTCTGCTTTGTGGTTCTTTGTCTCATGATGGGTAACCTCCCAGTGATCCCCTAATGCAGATGCTTAATCTTGGAAGGCAGCTTGGGAAATCCTAGTCCTCCCATGGTAAAGAACTTTAGAAAATACCCTTTCCAAACTGGGTTCTGGACTTCTTGAAGGAGAAGACAGGAGGATGACCCAAGACCTAACTCAGCTTAACAGAAGACATAAATCTTGAGGGAATCGTTTGAATGGTACAAAGTAAAATGTAAAATACTTATTCAGTAGTCATGTCCTGTAGCTTTAAGTATTAATTTTGTGAGAGAGCTTAACAGTAGTTAAGTCCTTCACCTTGTTTAAGATTTTCTGTCAATTGGGTTTATGGATGTGAAGCATTTTTTCTGTGCAGAGAAATTAAATAGCTGTCAGCATTGTACATTGAGTATCTTTCTATGTCTTTTCTCTTTCAGAAGAGATGCTAAATATGAGTTAAAATTTCATTTTAAAATAATTTTCTCCTGGACTCCATGGTATGGACATAAAAAGCCAAAGAACATGAAATGGGGAAAAACCTGCCTCTTCTTGTAGCTGGTCGGAATTTCCTGGGAGTGAACCTGATCCACATAAGTGCATGGCTCTTGAGTAGAGAGGGAGAGGGAATAATGCCCAAACCAATGGTCCCAGCAGGAAGATATTATCTTTATGCTTATAATATCTACCTTAAAGGATTGTTGGGCTTATTTTGTAAACTTTAAAGAACTAATTGTGATTATACTGGTGATGCAATGGGAGAGATTCTTTATCCCCTCAAAAAACAAAAACAAACCAAAAAAACTTACTGACTGGTTCTTGAAATTACATGAAGTTCAAGATGCCATCTTTAATTCTATAATTCAAAATAAGACTTCAAATATGAATATCTAAAAGAAAACATCCTGTTGCTGAGCCTGATTTATATTCAAATATATATAGTTTCCCGGTATTGTAAAGCTGAAAGTGGAGGGTAGGGAGGATCACTGGAGTTGAGAATAAAGGATCTCCAAAGTCTCAACCTGATGCCCACAGACCATGACTCTCTGAATGTCTCTATGTGGAAAGATGAATGAAGAGTTTGAAGCAAGAAGAAAGGGAATTAGGTGGGAAAGCAAACTTCTCTCACTTCACAATTTTGCTTGGAGCCTGCCCTGTTTACTCTAACTGTACAAGGACAAATAAAAACTAGGCATGGAAGTATCCGAGGTTGTAGCCAAAGGAACACTGTAAGGGTTTAAAAATAGGAAGTATACCAATCTCTCTAGTCCCTTTAGATAAAAACCTTTCTCAAGCAAGAGGTGGGCTGGCTGACTTTTCAAAGATCTTTTTAATCTTTACAATTCTAGGATTTTCAGGAAGGAAGGAAGGGAAGGGAGGGAGGGAGGATGGGAAAGTGAGGAAGGAAGGAGGGAGAGAGGGAAGGAAGAAAAAAGAGTTTATATGCTTTCCTTAAACTTTATTTTCCATTGTATGCCATGCCAACAGCTGTCCTCAGTAACCATGACCAATTTATAACCAGGAAAAAAAATGAACCCAACATTTCTTTGCTGTCCTTAGGATGAGTAACTCTAATGTAGCACTGGCTTGTAGACATGAATTGCTGCAGTTTAAAATTACAGCAACAAAATTAGAGACAAAAAGACAAAATTCCTTAACAACTTCTTCTGAGAGGGAACCTCTTACACAAGACCAAGAAAATGAAGCGGAGGAAGGAAGAAGAAATCTACCTGCTTGTGTCAGGAAAGGCAGCTGGATTTGCAGAAATACCATCAAATGCTAGTACCTTACTATAAAAATAAATAAATAAAATAAAATAATTCCTCTCTTTCCTGAGCTGTAAAAGACAGCGATGTCCATTGCCTCACTGGCAACCTAAGAAGCAAATTAAGAGTTTTGAAAATTGGCAAGGAGAAGGATCCCTTTGAAAGAATGACCCACCCTGCTTCTGTCTTTTTTTATATATTCTTTCTTGGATGTAATTGGGTGGTACTTTGGACAAGTCACTTAACCACACTAGGCTTTGTCCGCATCTTTTATAAAGTGAGGTTAAACTAAACGGTCACAGAGTTATGATCTTATGAGAAAGTCTTTCCATAATTTGTTGCAACAGCTGAGTGAATCAGCTCTGGACTACAGTGTGTTGCCCATAGTGTAGAAGTCCAAGGTTAGTCCAGCTGTTCAAACTTCTCTGGATTCAATTAATTTGTGCTGTCATCCAACACAGATCCCAGCTGAGATTCCATCCTCTGGAAGAAGCCTTCTCCAATTCCCCTTAATTCTAGTGCTTTCTCCCCGTTATCCTATATATAGTTTTTGGGGGTTTTTTCTACAGAGTTTATTGTATATTATGATTATGAGCCTCTTGAGAGTAGGGACTGTCTTTTTTCTTTCTTTGTATCCCCAGCACTTAGCACAATGCCTGACACATAGTAGGTGCCTAATAAAATCTTATTTTCTGATGGAATTTGGCATGTAGAACTTTTATGAAATATCTTTGGAAGAACATGGATGATAATTATACAAGAAGATGTTGTAAGATGTGATCAGGAAATTTTCTGTACCACAAAAAATATCTATATCAAGGAAATCATGAATCAATTGTCCCCTCCTCATTTGGTCATTGCCAAAATTCTGTGTGATATAGACAGAAGATATATTATTGTTCATATTTTGCTAAAGAAAATTGAAACTTAGATCATAAATGAATTGCATGGATCACACTGTTAGCAAGGGGAAAACCTAAGCATAGGGAATCTCTTTTGCCTTTCTTTGTCTTTCTAGCACTCCATACAGTACCTGGCACTTACTGGTTACTTAATATATGTTTGAGTAAAAGGGAAAATGGTATGAACTAGGGCTTTGAAGAGACAAAGGTGAGAAAGAAATTTATTCTAAGAATGGGGATGGCCAAAACAGATAGAGTGCCATGTGTCAAGACCAGTAAGAAAGTCAGCCTGATTTGCCCATAGTGAGAGTGAAGAAGAAGAACTTGTTTGTTTGTTTGTTTGTTTTGTTTTTAATGGAAAAGGGGATAGCTAGTTGGTGCAGTGGATAGAGCACCAGCCCTGAAGTCAGAAGGACCCAAGTTCTGTCCTCTGACACTTAATACTTACTAGCTGTATGACCCTGGGCAAGTCATTTAACCCCAACTGCCTCAGAGAAAAATAAAAATAAAAAATAAAAAAGTGGCTGGAGGACCCTGGGCAAGTCACCTAACCCCAATTTCCTCACCAAAAAAAAAAAAAAAAAAAAAAAAAAGTAATGGAAAGGTAGAGTGAGGTCAGATTTTAAGGTCTTTAAAAGTCAAATAGAAATTTATGTTTGATTCTTCAGGTAATAGAGAGTCAATGGAGTTTGTTGAGTAGGAGAGTGACAAGGTAAGAGGAACCAGTTCTCTAGGCCCCAGGCCAACTTTAATCATGATTCATTGAAGTTGTTGGGATGGTCAAGATCCAAGGCAGCCAACAGTGAATAGATAAATGGCTAAGTAAGCACTAGTCCAGACAAAAGAGACTTTTGTGTGGAACATTTTTATGTCTTTCTATATCTGAGCCCTTTTGTATTCTAGGTATACTCTCAAATAAAAACATTCCCTTATAATCCTGTCTGGGCTCAGAGGTCATAAATAATGATTTAAAAAAAAAAAAACCCACAGACAATAAAGCCAAGTTTTGTTCCTTTAAATAGAAAACAATGCAGAAGTCTAAGCCAGTGATGAAAAAACAGGTTCCCTGTCTCCCAGAAAGAACTCTCCTCCAGATTCTTTTGGCTATCTTAGCTATGGCTCACTCTGTGCCGATAATTACATTACTCTTCTTCAGACCAAACTCCCACTCACTTCATTGCAGTAATATTGAGAGAGAGAAGAGTGAAAAACAATGAAGGAAGGGGGAAGGAAGCATTCCTGTACCTCAGACTTTAATAGTCTACACAAGGCACAGATGAAAGTCATAACACTGGATTTCATGCTGGAAGGGACCTCAGGACTCAGCTAGTTTACAGATAAGGAAAAAGAAATTGGAAGGGGTGTCCAAGGTCTCTGGGTGCTAGGATTTGAATCCTGATCTTCTTACTTCAGCATCCTGTGTCTCCACTAGAGTTAGCTAGAAGGGACTCTAAAGGCTATCTCCCTCATGATCCTTATCTGTATGGAGAGGAACAAGCAATGACTTGTCAAAGTTATAAATGTCGATGGTTTTTGTTTCCAGTTTCTCACTGTCCTTGAACTAGACTAGCTTCGGCTAGGACCGACTTGAGGCTTTTGCCAGGGAAGCTTACAGGCCTATAATAATAGATAGGATATAGGAATAGCAAGTTCTTTTCAAAATGGATAGATTTTGGGTTTTTTTTTCACCATCTCACAATATACCTCTCATCTTCCTCCCACCCACAGAACCATCCATTGTAACAAAGAATTTAAAAAAAAAAAGGCAAAAAAGTCCAGTTAAACTAACCAAGATATAAACCAAGACCAAGAGGGATTTTAAATCTGCTTGTAATAGGCAGATAGGACTTTCAGTAATTATTCTTCACAATGACAGGATTATAAAGGGGTATGAAACATTGTGATGGGTTCAGTAAAACCTGTACTGCATATGATGTACAAGTAGTGTTTCGCATCCATAATCCTCAAGAGAGGCCATTCTCACAGCTCTTATTTGGTCATAAACTTGGTAATTACTATTTATTTTGCTGTTTTCAGTCCTGTCTGATTCTTCGTGACCCTGTGGAACGCAGCATTCCAGGCCCTTCTATCTTTCATTATCTCTTGAAGTCTGTCCAAGTTCAGGTTCATTGTTTCCATGACATTATCTATCCATCTCATTCTCTGCCATGCCTTTTTTCCTTTGCCTTCAATCTTTCCCCCAAACAGGCTCTTTTCAATGAGTTCCATCTTCTCATTATGTGGCCAAAGTATTTCAGCTTCAGCTTCAGTATTTGATCTTCCAGTGAATAGCTTGAATTAATTTCTTTAATTACTGACTTACTGACTGATTTGATCTCCTTGCTGTCCAGAAGATTCTCAAAAGTATTTTTCCAGCCCCACAATTTGCAGTGTTCAGCCAGCCTTATTCTCTGATTCCCACAGCCATATATTGTTATTGGAAAAACTATAGCTTTGAAAATACCCATCTTTGTACCCAAAGGGCTATGAAGCTGTGCATACCCTTTAATCCAGCCATCTCATTACTGAGTCTGTTTCCCATGGGGATAATAAAAAAGAGAAAAGGACTCATATGTGGAAAAATGTTTACAGCAGCTCTTTTTGTGATGGCAAAGAATTGGAAAATGAGTAAATGCCCTTCAGTTGGGGAATGGCTGAAGAAGTTATGGTACATGAATGTAATGGAACATTATTGTTCTGTAAGAAATGATGAACAGGATGATTTCAAAAAAGCCTGGAAAGATTTAAATGAACTGATGCTGAGTGAAGTGAACAGAACCAGGAGAACATCATACACAATAATAAGATTATATGACAATCAGTTGTAATGGACTTCTCAGCAAGGTGGTGATTCAGAACGATTCTAATAGACATGGGATGGAAATACCAATTGCCTTCAGAGAGAAAACTTTGGAGACTGAATCTCATCAAGAAGATATTTTATTTTATTTTATCATTGTAGTATATTTACATATATGCTACACACATACACAAATTTATTTTTTCTTGGTTCTGCTTATTTTGCTTTGTAGCAGTTCATATAATTCTTCATATTTCTCTGAATTCTTCCACTACACATTAACATTTCATGTACCATACTTTATCCAGCCATCCCCAAATAAATGAATATCTACTTTGCTATTATATAAAGTGCTGCTATAAATAGTTTGGTGTAGCTAGAACCTTTCTTTCTATCTTTGGCTTTCATATGTTATCTATACATATCCCTGGGACCTCTGAGTTAAAGAATGTGAATATTTTCATGAGTTTCTTAATAATTCCAAATTGTTCTCCAGGATGGCTGGAGCAATTCACAGCCTACCAACAGTATATCTATCATTTCATACCATAACACCTAATGTTTCTTAAGTTATTTTTACATTGTTTTTGTTACATAAATAAAAAAGGCTGAAAAAAGTCTTTATTAGGCTATGTAAGTTCAAAATACGAATCCTGATCCCTTATAATCTTTTCAAAACAACATATATCATTTGACCATTTTGTGTGAAGGCGTTTTTAGGACCAGTATGGAGGGGAGAAGAACTGATATAAGGAAATAACTGATAATTGACATTTTCATAGTAGATACAATAATGTAATCTACTATTAGCCCATATTACAACTAGACCTAGAGAACCAAGTGACCTGCCCAATGACCTTGTCTTTGGGGGTCCTTTCATTTCTTTCCAACCCCTTTGCCTTCATCTAATTCTTTTGGTCATCTCTTCCATCTACAAATCCAGGCACCTATGGTCTAGTCCCCTGAATAGCTTGAAAACAGTTTTAGGTCTTATTACTCCTAGGAGTATCTGGAGTATTCTATATGTTCATATACAAATGCTAGGCAATTTTTTGTTGAAAATATTATAGAAAGAATTCCTGTTAAGATGCTTGTTGGACTAGACAACCTGACAGAGAAGGAGTGGAATGTTTCCAACTGGGGGATTCTGTATTAAATATCTTCTGAATGGTCAAAGGACTAAATCCTAACATCAGGATTTTAGGAACAGTCACAAGCAGGGGTGATTACTTTGAGGGACACAAAGTAAGCAACTTCCAGCTAAATCTACTAGTAAGACCAACCTGAGACCAACTAGTTAAATTCTTTCTCAAAAGTCCTGCCCAGTCATTACCCTGGGAAAAATATCCCCCTGAAATTTCACTTTTGTTTTCAAAGATACAATATACGTCCTCACCATCAGATCCTTGTGATCCAATAAAGAGATGAGGAGAAGCTTGGGAGAAAATATGAAAGGAAATGAGGGGGAAAGTTTTGTGAATATTTATTGTTTGTATGGCTTTGTAGTCAAGTAATGTTACTCCTCTAGGCTTTATGTTATTTAACTGTAAATGAGGAAGTTGTACTACATGGCGTCTGAGATTCTTTCTAAATATAAGCTTATAATCTGAAAATGAAGGAAGAAAGGGAAAGGGGGAGGAGAAGAAAGGAAAGGGAAGGAGAGGAGAGAAGTTGAATTTTTAATAGCAATGCATTCCCCATCCCCAAAAGGATAACGATGTTAGTGAAAGGATTGTTCTTAACACAATAATCCCCAGGAGGAAGGTCTCTGATGCACATGAAAGAACATGACTCACTCTTGTTGCTCCACATCTAACTCAGGCATAACATGGGCCTGAAGCTTGAAAAACATTGTTTAAAAAATACAGATGAGAAGGCACTAAAATTACAGAAGTGTGTTTTTCCCCTCTGACATTTAAAAGGCATTGCCTTGGAGTTAACATCACAAGACCTAAAGTGCCAAGAGACATCAAGCGGGGATTTTTCCTCTAAAAAAATATTTACTGATATTTGAAATCTAAAGATATCCTTGTGTTTAACTAAAAGGAATGGTCAGGTGTCATCCCAACCACTCCTGCCAACTGGGAAAAAATGGGAAAACATCAAAATAGTACAGCAAGTATTTTGTCAGCTATGTGCCATACCCAGGATGGAGATTGATATTCTCAAACTATAACTAACAGTGTATTAGATTAGAACTGATGCTTAACAGGCTACTAAAGTCCTTGGGTTTTTGGAATTATTCCATCGAGATAGTTCTTATCTCATTTGGATAGAATGTATATTTAGAAAAGAATCTGTCAGTATTTATTTATTGAAGTCTGTCAGTATTTTTTGTTGAAGATATTATAGAAAGAATTCCTGTT
Organism: Sminthopsis crassicaudata; assembly: GCF_048593235.1. Taxonomy (NCBI): domain Eukaryota; kingdom Metazoa; phylum Chordata; class Mammalia; order Dasyuromorphia; family Dasyuridae; genus Sminthopsis; species Sminthopsis crassicaudata. The sequence continues at coordinate 42,300,734 of NC_133619.1, forward strand.
AAGATGCTTGTTGGACTAGACAACCTGACAGAGAAGGAGTGGAATGTTTCCAACTGGGGGATTCTGTATTAAATATCTTCTGAATGGTCAAAGGACTAAATCCTAACATCAGGATTTTAGGAACAGTCACAAGCACAGCATTTATTATTTGCTTAAAAAAGACAATGTCAACTATTTCATTTTCCAAAACTAAATCTATGTTTCCCAGTCCAATGAGGTCTCTCTTTCTTTCAATAGCACTATCAATCTCCTCGTCACTTTACCTACTTATTTAGGTGAGAAAATTAGGGCTAAATGACTTGTCCAGGATCACACAAGCTAGTAAGTGTTAACTATCTGAGGCCAGATTTGAAATTTGATCTTCCTGACATCAGTGCTCTAACACTGCACCATTTAGCTGCTCCTAATCACTTTAAACAAGAGGAGATTCTCTGACTCATTCTCTACTTTAGCCATTACATTTACCCAGAACCCAACTTCTGTTCATTCTTCTTTTGAAATGTCTCTTACATATCTCCCACATTTGCCATTCTAGTCCAGGTCATTCTCAACTCAGAACTGAATTACTGAACTACCCCCATAATTACTGAACTATCCCATCCTGACTTCAAACCAGGATGTTAATCCTTATTATGCTGCAACACCAAACTGGTCTCCTGCAATATTGATTTGATTATGTTAGCTTCCTACTCAGAAATCTTCAGGAGTTCTTTTTTTTCCCCATCTAGGGAATAAGATCTGAATTCTCAAGGAGGCATTCAAAGCCTTTCATCGTTTCACCCCATCAGGGTTATCCCCCACCACTTCCCATTCTAAAAGTACTCAAGGGAGAGGAGGAAAGTTTGAAAAAAGGTTTGGACTTGGAAACATAACTTGCATTTTAGTGGGGGTGGAAAGCAATTAACTGTAATGGGTATTCATAGGATATTAAAATTGGAGGCACCCTCGGGAGCATGCTGGTAAATGTTTAACAACTAGTTTTCTCAAAAACTAATAAATAAAAGTATGTAGAGAATGGTTTTACATATATATACATATTTGTGTCTAATGATAGCCATCTCTAGGTAGGTGTAAGGAAAGAAAAAAGGGAAGGAGAAAGTTACATGATAGCATTATTATATATTTAAAAGGAACAGCAAGTTATATATGTGTGAGACAGTATCTACCACAAAAACAATCAGAGACTCTCGGAGTAAGAAAAAGCAAGAAGGGATTTATTATGATCTGGAGAGAAAGGGCATCTCCCATCTGACAAGGTGTTTGTCAGTAAAAAGAAGTGCAAAGTATAAACTGCAAACACCAGATTAAATGGAACAGAATTGCTCACCCCACCTTGACCTTTTCTCCCATTGTTTGGGGGATTCCAAACTTACACTCTAAACAGGAATAACAATCCCAGAAACAAAAGAATACAACTCAAAAATAATAAAATTAATTTAAATTTCCCTAGAGAACTGCTATACAAGCTTATATCCTCAGATAAAAGAATTCAAAGCCATCATCACCTTTAAAAGAAGGACTTAAATGCTAATTAAGAGATGGTGGGAAACCGGAGGGGACAAATACCTGCAACTTTTTTTACCTATAATTCTATTTGTTATTATATAGTCTCAAGTCATAAATAAAGTACAGTTTAAGACTGTATTCCCATGAGAGTATCTTCACTCTTAATTCCATACATATAAAATAACAGTTTCACATGCAATAATCTTGTATTCTGTTCTACTATGTTATGAAAATGCTTGTTTTATTTCTTAAATTCAGAATAAAATAAATGTTTTAAAAAAAAGAATAGGGTTTGGGACAAACTAAGTGCTTAATGGGTGTTAATTGATTGGATGGGGAGGAGAATTATAAGTGGGGGAGGAGGAGAAATGTACCCCATTAAATACTTTTAAATTAATCTACCTTATCACCATCAATTTCTTAAGTTTAGACAACCAACAAAACAAAATAAAAATCAAACCATGATTTGTGGTATTTTAAAATTTCTCAGATCTAAGTGCTCCCCCTGAAAATTTAATAATCAGTGAGGTGGATGGAGTTGCCTCTACTATACTATTTGACACCATCTAGTTCCATTCCACTAACAAAGTAACTCAAGTCTAGAGCACTTAAGTGACTCCAGATAAAAAATAACAAAAATAACAATCATCAACAAGTATTTTTTATTAAATACCTACTATGTGCCAGGCCCTATATAAAGGTCTTAGGATACAAAGAAAGGTAAAATGGCCCTTGCTCTCACAAAGAGTCCACAGCATAATGGAAGAGACAACATGAAAACAACTTACAAACAAAACATAGACAGGGCAAATTGGAAATAATCTCAGAGTAAATTCACTAAGATTAAGGAGAATCTGGAAAAATTTCTTGCAAGAGGTTGGATTTTAGTTGAGACCCAAATGAAGTCAAGAGACCCAGATAAGGAAGAACAACATTCTAGACGTGTAAAAATGCTAGAAGATGGAGTATCTTGTTTGAAGAACAACAAAGAAGTCAGAGCCATTGCCAGTGCCAGCAGATTATAGTAGATGGACAGGTTTGTGAAAAGGTAAGAACAGCTCAGGTTATAAAGCATTTTAAAATCAAATCAGATTGTTCTCCGCAATTCAATGATCCAAGACAATTCCAATAGACTTGGGATAGAAAATGCCATCCACATCCTGCAAGAGAACTATGGAGTCTGAATGTGAATTTCATGTTTTTCTGCTTGTTTGTTTGCTTGCTTTTTTCTCATGGTTTTTCCCTTTTGTTCTGATTTTTTTCCCCACAGCATGACAAATATGGAAATATGTTTAAAAGGATTGCACATGTTCAACCTATATCAGATTGCTTACTGTCTTGGGGAGGGGAGAGGCAAGGAAAGGAGGGAGAAAGAAAATTGAAACAAAAAGTATTACAAAAATAAATGGTGAGGGGGCAGCTAGGTGGCACAGTGGATAAAGCACCAGCCCTGAATTCAGGAGGACCCGAGTTCAAATCTGGTCTCAGACACTTAACATTTCCTAGCTGTGTGGCCCTGGGCAAGTCACTTAATCCCAGCCTCAGGAATTTAAAAAAAATAAAAAATAAAATAAATGTTGAAAATTATCTCTATATATATTTGGAAAAACAAAATATTAATGGGGGAAAATTAAAATAAACCAGGAAGCTTTATAGTTGGTCTTGGAAATAATGAGTCACTGGAATTTATTGAATGGGCAATGTTATCAAATCTGGGTTTTAGGAAAATAAATTTGCCAACAGAGGAGAGGATGGGTTGAAATGGAAAGAGATCTATGGCAGAGAAGTCAAAAGTTAGGATATTGCAATAGTAAAACCTAAAGTGCTTAGAGGCAGCGTTAGAGTTGAAGCAATGTCAGAGGAGAGAAGGTAGTTATATTAAAAAAAAAAAAATCTTACAAAAAGGTAGGAATGATAGGATTTGGCAACAGATTGACGATGGGGAACAAGAGAGAGTAAGAAGTCAAGGCTCAGGTTGCAAGCCTGAACTACTAGAAGGAAGTTAGTTACTAGGCAGAAGACCTTAGCTTAAAAAATCCAAAGTCCCAAAGATAGCATCCAAAGCTATCTCAAGTCTTTCTGATCTCTATCTGGCTCCTGGACCCAGATGTCTCTGGAGGGGAAACTGAGGCAACCCTCCCTCACTTAAATCCAATTTACTTGCACGTCATAGTATCATCTCTCTGATATTATGGTCCTCTTCTCGAACAATAATAGGAACATTAGAAAGTGAGATGGTTTTGGAAGGAAAAAGAATAACTTTGGGAACAATGAATGATATTTCTTTGTGTTCTTTTCTCTCTCTCCAACTCCTATCTCAAATGGGGGAGTCAGAAGACCCAGATTCTAGTACCAATAGTATTATTATCTTTCAGCAGAAGTCGCTTGACATCTCTGAGTCTCCTTATCATAAAAGGAGGGGGTTTGGACCAGAAAGATCAGAGTTGTATCAAGACTCATAATAACACATTAGTGAATAAGAATACAATTTCCCTATCTCCTTTCCTCCCTCAACATAAAACTCCTAATCCCATGAGAAACTGTAAATAAGTGCATTTAGCCTTGGAATTTCTCTCTCTCTCCCACTTCCCACTCCCCAGAGCTAATTTAGAAGCAGGGCAGTAGTCTAAGGACCCACATACTTTAAGAATTATTTAAAAGAGCCTCTTAAAGATAAACTGAGAGACACAGGTCTAAAGGGCTCCCTAAGAGGAATTACTATGGGCCTTGACAACACTGCTAGGGGAGTGGTTGCTACCAATAGACAAGGAGAAAAATAATAGCTCACATTTCTATAGTATTTTAAGTCTGGCAAGCACTTTGCTATAAGCATATAACAAACCTTGTCAACCTTGAAGTGCTAAGTAAATGTTGGCAATTGTTAATCATTGTTTTGTATTATTGTTATTTTTTTAACCTTGTCCAGTGGTAAGTTAAAAAAAAAAAAAAAAATCTTTCCCTTTGCAATATGTCATAGCTCTTAGAACTCAAGGATTTCTTTTTTCCACCCTTATGCCAAAAGACAGAGAGCCTTTAATAATAACACATATTTAAACAGCACTCTGAGGTTCACTTTAAAGCGTTTTCTTCACCAGGAGCCTCTGGGGCCGCACCAGGAGCCAAGTATAATTAGCCCCCCTTTTCCAATAAAGGAAACTTGGGTTGAGAGGATGACTCATCCAGGCTCATACAGCTAGTCAGTAGCTGAGCCACTTTCCAAGCCAGGTCTCCTGACTCCAGGACCATCATTCTTTCCAAGAATCCAGGAATCCAATTCCTCTGAAGGTTTGGAGATAAAACTTTTTCCTTATTTTGCCCCAGAAATAGATTTATTCCAAACAGAAAGAATTCAAATATTTAGAACCAGGAGAACTACAATAATGTAAATGAAAGCAAAACTGATATCAGAATGCTGATTATTCAGTGTTTTCTTGGTACTGCCAGAAGAGCAACGACACACCCTTTTCTAGGACTAAGGACTCTCAGCCATGTCTGTGGTCAGTCACAATCACCTTGTTGATGTATTTGAATAATTTTGCTTTGGAAAAAGAGAGAGTTCTACAGAAAGAGGATGGGGGGGGGGAAGTAATACTGGTGTGAAATGGAAAAAGCACCAATTACCATTTTTAAAGACAGATCAATTGAAGGTGATATTGTGAGAAATGGATGGACATTTTGGTTTCCACAGTTATGAAAATCAAATTGGAGAAATGAAACTAAAATTAGAAAACTGAAACCCACAAAGACATCAAAGAATAATCAAGGATGGAGTTTATCTTCCCCCAAAAGAATGAAAGCTCCTTGGGGCAGAGACTGGCTATGTGATGAGGGGTGATGATTCATGTCATGTAACCTCTGTAACATCCAATTAATAGGGAATCAGGGAAGGGACTTGTGCTTCAGGATAGGAAACAAAATACTACCTTTAATTAGTGATATGACTGATGTAGTAAATGATGTAGCACCAGATGATGTACTTTATAGAAGCACCAAATGCTGGAGCCCGGTCATGTGAGAATTCACAATGGCCATTCTGTTTGGCAAAAGGTAGATTTATTTAGGAAAAAAGACACAGAGAAAATGAAAGGCTGTAATAGGCACCAGGGATGGTAAATATGAAATAGAATTGGGAAAGCATAGAAAGGGGTTTTAAGAATTAATGATGTAATTAATGAGTAAGTTCCCTAGTGGAATTTGCCACTCACCAGGAGAAAGGAAACACCCCATGGCATGAGGTTGGGGCATGCTATTAGCTGGCAGGCTAACTCCTGAAGGGGAGTTAGCACCCCCAAAAGGGGCTATAAGGAGGAAAAGTGGGGTCAGAAGAGATGTCACAAAGCATGGTGAGGTTAGCATGGGGGAGGAGGGATGGAGAAAGACACCACTAGGCAGAATGCCTTGGCTGACTGACCCAAAGGAGGGTTGTGGCCATGGAAATTTATAGGAGAAATTTAGCCTCAGGGACTTGACATAACTTGGACTTCTGCCTGGATTACCTTCAGAGAGAGGGTGGGACCATGGAACCAAACTGATCTCGAATATCTGAGCCTTCTTCCTGTTTGCCCTAGGGAATAAATTTCATCAATTCTTCAGTTTCTCTCTGTTCTTCACCTTCATCACTGACACCAGTTAGAATGAGTGTTGTTTCTACACATTTATAGGATTTTTCTTTTAAAATAAAAAGAATGGGTTCAGTTCTGTTACCCATTTTATTTCTACATTTAGTAGCAAATGCCTCTTGAAATAAGTAATTCTGTAAGAAGATTAACATTCACACAGGGAAAGAGAGAAGGAGAAAAGATGAGAGGGCTATTGCTGCTTATATAATCAAATTAGATTTATTGGAGGGATAAATAATTGACCACAATTGGCCAAGGATTCAGAAAGACTGGTGGGCCTGGGAGGGTTGCCTTTCTTGCCTCTCCCCACATCTATCCATCCTCTACTTAGCCTACTATTAATGTTCCAACTCTTCTCTCCCCTACCCAGGAAACTTCAATGACTTCCTATTGGCTCCAGAAACGAATACAAAAATCTTCTGTTTGGCATTTAAAACCCTTTACATCCTTGTTCCTTCCTACTTTTTCCATTCTTCCCTGCACATACTCTTCCCTCCAGTGACCCTAGTCTCTTGACTGACTCATGAGCAAGATATTCCATATCTTGGCTTGGAGATTTTCTCATGCCAGAAAGCTCTCGCTCCTCTACTTTGACTATTGATCTCCCTGGCTTCCTTCAAGTCCCAACTCAAATTCCACCTTCTATGGGAAGTCTCTCCTGATTCCTTTTAATTCTAGTGTCTTCCCCTTTTAATTGTTTCCTTTGTTATTGTCCTTCATTCTCAAAGAGGACCAAAAATAACATCTTTATATTGGGTTAAGATACTGTATGTCCAACTGTGGTTGATCAGACCATTTTGAGCTGGAAGATTCTACCACAGGTGGAGCACAAATAATCCATGTGAACATTTGAAGCAGAGATGACTAAATTTGCACATTTTGCATTTTGAGCCACTGAGTTTTTGCCTTGCTCACAGAGCATGGTGCCTTCTTTAATGTGGGGATGCCATGCTGGGGGGGGGGGGTCCTGTGCCAATGTCCCTCATGTCTCACAGTTGATTTCATATTATCCTATATATATTTGTATATATTTGTTTGCACATTGTCTCTCCCCTCCCTCTCCCCCCTTAAATCATGAGCTTTTGAGGGTAGGAATTATCTTGAATCTTTTTGTATCCCCATCCACTTATTACAATACTGGAGCAAAGTGAGTGCTAAATAAATGTTAATTAATTAATTATAATAGGGATATTGAAATTTTCAGCTGAAGTTTTTCAGCACATTTCTGTCAGAACCATTAAGCATCTGGGAAGGGAGGGGGTGCTGAGAGAAAGGTAGCAGGTCTCAAGATAGGTCTTTCAACTTTCTTCTTTGGGATACTTTTCATTTCACAGGAACTCTAGGTGGGAAACCAGGATATTATCTAATACATAGAATTATAGATCCTAGATTTACACTTTGGAAGCTTCAAGCGTCAACCTAGTTGACGATGAGCAGAAAAAATAGAAAGGGAAGGAGAGGGGAGAGACATATTCTATGGCTATCTTTGGGCCTGTTCTTATAGAAATAAGGTGATCTAAGTGAAACAAAATTTAACCCATGATCATTGATGGAATTCCCGAAATATCTATTTCTGGTTTGAGATACTCAATGAGTCCACATCCACTAAATTTTATAGCTCCTGAGCCTCCATTGATGTATTTACTTTTCTTCTAGTCAACAAGTGGACATAATTAGCTCACAGCAAAAACATTTAATAAAATAATATATGGCAAAGCCTTTACTGTACAGCATTTCCCCAAAAATATAAAATCAATGGGAAGAGAGATAAGGATCCCAGTTAAGGGGCCCACATGCAGGGAATAAATGTGCAGCTACCAATCACAAATCTTTTAAGTCTTTTGGTAATGTCACTAGACTTGCTCCTTCCTGCCCAGAATGTTTCTGCTGATCACATGGCTCTGATGGATTAATAGGGGGCTTCTTCTTAATTAAGCAAGATATCTGTTGGGTTTGTTGCTCCAGTGGCTCTGCTGGTCTTAATCCTCACTGGCACACGGCTCACCCATCTCAGTCTTTCTGCTGTGCTTCTCTGGACTGACAAGTCATCTCAGCTTCAGTCTCTCAGATTGCCCCGGCCTACTCTATCTCCCTGATAAGGACAGGTTGACAGCTCTTTAGTCTTCGCTCCCACACCTGCTAACAAATACCAGGCAGAATGTCCTGGGGCTAAAACTAGTTCTTTCCTTTTCAAACCTTATGTGTAGGAAAAGATTTTGATCTTCTGTTACAAACAAACAGCAAACGTGGAGTTTAGTGTACTCAAAATCCTCTCTGTCTTGGAGGCAAATGAATCTGAGTCAGAACAAAAGGTAAGTTAAGGAAGTATAGATAATCCTTTTATTCAGACAAACTGCTGTCCGACTATATTTCCTCCACCTTATCTGATTTTTTGGAATGCCAGTGAAAACTTTATATGTATCTCTGTTAAATATCATCTTACTAATGTGATTTAGACCAGAGTTCTAACTTTTCAAGATCTTGTCAGAAATCCACCATCATTCATTTTGCTAGATTTCCCGAGGGCTCTCCAACAAAAACATATGTATCCATAACACACTTATAGGCTTAATCAAAATTATTATTTTCTCTGTTACTTGGTTAAGTCTAAACAATCAATCAATCGATAAACCCTTATTTATAGCATTTCCTGATTTCTGATGTACATTGAAAGCTTAATAAATTTCTAAAATGAACTTCTACAGATGGTAATACATATTCTAAGTCTATTTTCCTTTCAACTTTATTCATCCATAGACTTAATAACACCCCAGCTATACCTTGATCCAGGCATCGAGGTGGTGCTATAGTGTGCAGATTGCACTTCCTGAGTTCAAATCTCGCTTCAGACACTGGCTGGCTGTGTGATCCTGGACAAGTCATTTAACCCTGTTTGCCTCAGTTTCCTCGTCAGTAAAATGAGTTGGAGAAGGAAATGACAAAGCTACGCTAAGAAAACTCCAAATGGGGTCATCAAGAATCAGATTTTATTGAACAACAACAACAAATATCTTGAGCATCATTTCCTTTTCAGGATTCTCACTAACCATCACTTTAATGATCATCCTAGAATTTGCCTGCAATTGAAATCATACTTTTTGGTCTGAAGTTTTCACTTTGTTTTTCTTTTGACTTTTAAAAAATTCTAACATTTGCTCTTTGGTCCTATGGCAGCCCCCTCCCAATTAGATGGAATTCTTCATCTCTTCTTAGTATTTGACCCTTGAAGCATTGCTCATCACTTTGCATCTTAATTAGGAATGAATGAATTTTTTAAAAAATTATTATGTGCTCACTTTGTACTAAATAGTGGGATACAAATAGGAAAATGAGAATGTCCCTGCTCTTAAGAAGCTCACATTCTAATGGAGGAGACAACATACCTATGGAAAAGTCAAGTGGAAAAGGATGATGGCCTTTGCAGTAGAGTGACAAGCCTTCTTTAGTGTCATTTCAACATATAAAAACTATTTGATTTTTGACAATGAACCATTTTGCCAATTTAAAGACATTGATGGGAACTCACTCATCTGTCTTTAGTAGATTATGCTACAGACAAAGAACAATCCACTAGGATTTCCAATGCTATAGGTGCGACAATCAAAGAAGAAAATATAGAAAGAAATAAACTGTTCAAGCCCATGAATTTTTTACATAATTATTTCCAATAAAATGTAAGCTCTTTCAGAATAGGGAATGTTTTCTTTTCATTTCTATCACCAGTGCCTTAAGGAATGTGCATTGAATTGAATAAAAATATAAATTAAGCTTTTATTGGTCAGATAGCATCCAATATATTTTACCTGAAAAGATAAAGAACAAAGCCCATTTAGGAACTATATAGTCCCAGTTTCACATCTTCATTGTAGCCTTGACTCCCTATTTCCCCCCTAGTTCTCCACTCTAGGTCTGTTTGGAAACTTGAGACTGGGATATTCATTTACCACAAAAGCTGTCACTATGTCTGAGATTACAGAAGGTCTTAGGAAAAGGAGGAAGGAAATGTTGAACTAGCCAAAAGAGGAAACCAGAAAGGTCATAAAGAGATACTTACATTTTCTACAACTTCTGTTTTCTTAAAATCTAGCAACCCCCAAAGACTGAGCTGTCAGCTGTCGTGACTAATTAGTGACTTGTTCTTTGGATGGAGCTCTTTCAAAAGACACTCCCAAACTCCCAACAAATAAAATAAAACAAAACAAAACAAAAAGTATGATCCACTCACTGGAACTTCTCTTTGTGGGAAGGGATAAAAGGGTTGAACTGCAGGCTTTGTGTGGCCATGTTTAGCAAAGGCCTTCAATAAGTTTTTTCATTGACAGGGAACATCTGAGAGAAGAAGGAATACAAAACAGCTGGGTAAGGTCACATGGGTTCTGCTCATCTCATTTGGCTGTTTGTCTTTGGAAATGAAGCAGACGGAGAAAATAGAAAGGAGTTTGCTGGAAACTCATTTAGTCACATTTATTTTTGAAACAGAAAGTTTGTTTTTCCCTAGTATGTATTTACCCTGAAGCTGGTGATGATCCAGTATAGTCCCATTAATAATTGCTGATACTTATATTATGTTTTACATACATGAACCACCCAGCCCAGCTGTCTCCCATGTAATACTCACAAAACCCCAGATTCAAGGCACTCAGTCCATCTCTTTCAAAGTCAGTTCATTAGTCCCAGCCCCTCTGTTTTCCTTTACTAATCACCCAAAGGAAAAAATTCAAAGGAACAATGAAATCGTGTAGTAAAATAAAAACATAAATAAACAGCAAAAGAACATTTTCACTGTAAACCTAGGATGTGGTTTCCCACAAATATTCATATAATTGCTGAACAGAATGGATGTACCTAGAGACCATATAAAAGTACTATCAAATCTAAGTTAGTGGGTAGGGATAATAGTCTTTCTTCCTTCAGGACTCACATTCACGTCCTTATCTATGACCAGCAACAAATTGTCCAGATTTGAGATTCTCTGTATTTGATTCCTCACATCAACCTGTGAGAGAAGTAGGATAGATATCCTTATTATTCTTATTTTGCAGATGAGGAGGTTACTAAAGTTCTGAGGCTATGACTTACTCCTAGTTACATGGTAGTAAGTACTGGAGGTAGAATTGAAATTCAGGGATCTCTGGATACCAAATGCAGTGTGTTTTATACCAATAGTATTCTAACTAGTACTGGCTAAAAATCCAACTTGGTTTCTGATCTAGTTTCATTTGGAGTAACTTGTAAGCCTAACCTTGTCCCAGAGAATGAAGATTTTAGGAGTTCTTCACCTCTGAGGCATCTCTGTTCTACCTATCCTGGGCTATTGTTCGCTGATGATACAGTATCTTAGTTGAAGTATATAGTGATCTCCTGGTTCTGCTCATTTCACTCAGCATCAGTTGATGTAAGTCTCTCCAAGCCTCTCTGTATTTCTCCTGTTGGTCATTTCTTACAGAGCAATAATATTCCATAACATTCATATGCCATAATTTACTCAACCATTCTCCAACTGATGGGCATCCATTCATTTGGAACTAGATTCTTTAATATAACTTACTATCTTATTATTGTTTTGTTCCTTTCTTCTGCTCTTTTTCAAAGGAGACTAAATATTCACCTTTGAAAAGAAAAAAGGGCATCAGCTCCTTCTCTTATTTATCTCCAAGAGAGCTGTTGGGTTCCAACCTGTCTACCATACCTCAAATACTAATGGTCTAGGAGTTCAGAATGAAAATCACTACCCATGATAACTTCCAAGAAGAGTTATTAATAACTTAATATTGTCAGCTTAGTTCCCCCTCATCAAATGCTAGATACACAAAAGACCATAATGATCGGTGAGTAAACCCATTTATCCAAGCCAAACAGTAAACAAAAGTAAGTGAAGTTCACATATATTGTGGGCTTCACATATATATACATTCAGACCTATAATGTCCCTTGGGATTAAGCTTAGGGTTTGAGGTCCTACAGAGTGCTGAAAATGGACCTTACCTCTTCTGCACTTTAAGCTATAAGCTTCTTGGCCTTTCTTTGTATTTCTGGCACTTAAGTCTGTGACTGACACACAGTAGATATTTAATACTTAGTTGAACTGTGACTAATCACAATACCAAAAGTTCTCTCAACCACCTCCAGAGAACTGATGAATACAGTACAAATTGAAGTATATTTTTTTCCTTCCTTTCTTCTTTTCATCCTACCTTACTTCCTTTTTTCCTTTTTATTTTTTCCTTTCTTTCTTCTTTTCACTTTTTTTCCTTCTTTCTTTTTTATTCTTCCTTCCTTCTTTTCATTTTTCTTTTTTCCTTCCTTTGTCCACATGACAACTTCAGAAATTTGTTTTATATAAGTATATAAGTTTGTAATGGGTTCTGTTCTGCTTTTTCCTTCTCAATTGGTAGGGGGGAGAGAGAGAGAGAGAGAGAGAGAGAGAGAGAGAGAGAGAGAGAGAGAGAGAGAGAGAGAGAGAGAGAGAGAGAGAGAGAGAGAGAGAGAGATTGAAATGGTTTTTTGGGTTTGTTTTTTTTTTTTAATGCAAGTTTATTGATTGACTGACTAAGACCTTATCTCATTCCCAGCTTGAAGAGTTCTTTTATTCATGTGTATCCTTTGGTATATTCTAATCTGTAGAACTATGGTTTCTATTTACTGTTTTGCTTGGGTAAACAGACTTAACACTATTGATGTTCATAATGGTCTTTTGTCCATCAAGTCTTGGATTAGAAAATACTAGCTAAACTAGGCTAACATATATGTGTGTGTATGTGTGTGTGTGTGTGTGTGTGTATGATAGTGTCATATATATATACACATATATATAAACTATAAGTTAAATACCCTCCCTTTTGAAAACATCAAGAAAGTCTCTCTCCTTCTGTGAACCCAGGTTAGCACCAGAAGATTAAAAATATTTGAGAGGCAGCAGGTAGATAATAACTGAGGTCCATAGAGATTAAATGAATTCCCTAAGATCACAGAAGTAGAAGCATAGAGTAGCATCACAAACTGGGAACCAGGATCAAACTTCTGAAGTACAGTTGATGAATCTGCCTCTGATTGGGATTGATTGCTCTGGGTAGACTCTGTGTAGCAAACAAACCAGACACTCGTGTCAAGTAGCAGCCTGGGGACCGAGGAACAAAGAAGAAAGGAAGTTTCAGGAGCCTTGTGTCACTGTTTACTGTCAAGGTCCCAGCCAGACACGACTTAGAAACAACTTGCTCAGGCTTTAACAGTTGTCAAAGGGCCCCAAGTTCTTGGCTGTGAGAAGCTTTCATCTGTGACCTCCAAGCTCTCACTCAAAGGAGCTCATTGGACCTGAAAGGGCAGAAAGGACATAGTTCCAGGGCCCAGTGTTGGAGTTGGCTGATTCAGCTGCTATTTTGGAAACAGCATCAGTCAGAGCCTGATCTGCGTGTTTTCTCCAAAATGTTGTCATTCTATATTTAATACCTGTAATTTGTCAGAGAAGAAACTTTTTCAAAGAACAGTTAAGTTGATATTAATGATTCCTGCTTCAAGCAGGAGAATGTCTAATTGAGAATCAGGCAAGAAATTAAAGAAAGAGGAGCAGGATGACTGCAAAATTGTTCATAAAGTTAGATCTCAGAATACAGTCTGTTCCCTAGGGTGTTTAAGCTTCTTTCCTCAGCCCTTAAGAAAACCTTCTGGTTTTGCTTCTTTATTTTTCATTCAATCCTTCTCTTATAGTTTTACTTGTCTATTGGTTCATTTCCAATGTTTCCAGTTGTGACTCTCCAGTGAATTCAAAGACTATGATTCCAACCTAGCAGTTAAAATTTGAATAAGCCATGCTCAGAAAAATGTGTGTCCCTTAGTCATATGTAGCAGAGAATGGATTGCATTGACTCCCCCAGAGCACAGAGCTTGATCCCTAGACATTTCCAGGAAAACCTGTGGTTCAATACTGGAACAATTTGACTTTAGGGAAAAGGAAACAAACCCTAGATGGTCCCTTCATCCTATCTGGGACAGCAGCAGCAAATTAGAGTGCTTCGTTAGTTAAAAATAAAAGGAAACCTTTGGCTCCTATTCTTCCACTCAGTGGTGTGTAGCAAATAGCTCTCCCATCCTTAAGGATGGATTCATCTCCATAACAGGACATTTTGCAAATGAACTCCCATTCATCCTTCGGCTGTCAACACTAATTATTGCCATAATATATACATGTGTATGTGTGTTAACAAAGATAGGTAGGTGGTACAGTAGATACAGAGCTGGATCTATATTCAGGAAGATTCATTTTCCTTAATTCAAAATCTAGCCTTAGATACTTACTAGCAGTGTAACCCTGAGCAAGTAAATTAACCCTGTTTGCCTCAGTTTTCTCATCTGTAAAATGATCTGGAGAAGGAAATGGCAAACTATTCCAGTAATTTTGCCAAGAAAAGTCCAAATGGGGTCATGAAGAGTTGGACGTGATTGAAAATGACTGAATACATAGAATGAAACAGTAAACATCAATTAAGTGCTTTCTATAGGCAGAGTACTAGCTAGATGCTGGAAGAAGTACAAAAGTGAGATAATAGGATATTTTGTAATCTAGGTTAGGGGGTTAAGAAATCATCACAAGATGCAATATTGTATAAGTGCATTAGAAAAGCTTAATGCAAAGTGCTAAGTGGAATAGATTTAAATCACAAAGTTTTTGGAGAACTAGCTCCCTGATTCTCCCCCAAAAATACCTAAATTACTTCTGTAAAGTAAGTTCCACTTCATTTATTAGTGAACTGAGAGGCTAACTTAGAAAGAAAAACACTATTAGATTGGTGAATAGACAAGCAAACAGAAGAACAACACATCATCTACTCCTCAAATGCAAAATGTTAGGCAACAACTATTTTGATTTAATAATTCTTATTGCATTTATTGTTCTCATTCTGTATTTTTACTATGATCCTTTACATAAATGATTTATTTTCCTTCTTAGGCTATAGGTGTGAAGAGAACAGGAAATTTATCTCAATTTTCCTCAAGTCTTCTTAAGTGTCTAGAACAGGTATATAAGTAAAGGAAAAGCTCTAGAAAAAATTGAGGAAAAAATAATGAGATGGAGGCAAGGGAGGCCTATAACCTTTTTTAGGATAAATTTAGGCTAAAATTTTAATATTTAGGATAAAGTAATTATTTCCTTTCTTATATATATATATATATATATATATATATATATATATATATATATATATATATATATAATTTCCCCCCTCCTGAGGCAATTGGGGTTAAGTGACTTGTCCAGGGTCACACAGCTAGGAAGTATTAAGTGTCTGAGATTAGATTTGAACTCAGATTGTCCTGACTTCAGGGCTGGTGCTCTATCCATTGTGCCACCTAGCTGCCCCAGAAACATATATATATTTTTAAATGACGGTGAGATCTTCAAAAATGGGAGAAAGATAAGAAAAGAAATAACATTTCATTTTTTATGTTAAATTATATTTTTATTATTTTGTCAAATATTTTCCAATTACTTTTTATATAAATAGTACCTTATATTTTCTGATTACATGATAGTTTTTTTCAATATTAATTTTTATAAGATTTTGAATACCAAATTTTTCTCCCTCCCTCTTTCCTCTTCATCCTCCCCAAGATGGCAAGCAATCTGACACATATTATACGTGTGCAATCATTTTAAACATATTTCCATGTTAATTATGTTATAAAAGAAAGGGAAATAGTAGCTTCAGTCTTCATCCAGACTCCATCAGTTATTCTTTTGCATATAGATAGCATTTTCTATCATGAACCTTTGGGAAATGTCCTGGTCCATTGTATTACTGAGAAGACCTAAGTCTCTCATAGTTGATCATGACCCAATGCTGCTTTAACATTTCATTCCCTAATATTTCCTATTACCAAGTTTGGGACTAAACCAAAAGGTATCATAATTTCAAGGTATTTGACTATCATTTGATGGGAATGGCTCCTTGGGGACCTTCCATTTGAGAATGGACTGAATTTCTTCCCAAGGACACGGTCACATGCAGCAGCCTGGACCGTGGCCAAGGCCGGCCACTAGAGAGTACCTTATCCTCTCAATACCTTCAAGTTGGCCATAGGCTGTGGCTTATAAATATTCTTTAGCATTCCGAGGGGTTTTCAGACCTAAAATAACCATCTTAATTAACAACAATAATCTCAAGAGCTGTTGACTTAAAGCCTAATCTATTAAAAGAAAAAAGAGAGAACTTGATGCACACACAATAGTTCCCAGACCTTCTGACTTGTTCATTTATAGTGAAAGGTTAGAGCACATCGGCTGGATGTTCTGTTCTCTTTGTACTTTGTAAATAAGAACTGTGGGGGATTTTATTTTCCGTCTTCAGGCTTTGAAATCTGTATTGATTGCTCATTTGAAAGGAGCAAACACACACACTCACCAGTGAGCTGATGGCATCACGTGTTGCTATATAAGAGAAGGGAGTTCAGGTAACTGTGCCGTCAGGTGTGTCTGAGTGTAATAATGTCAGGACCTGGGGAGTGGTGGCTATTAGGCTGTGGGCCAGCACTATCAGTGAAGTAACTAAACTAGGCTTTCCAAATTCATGGCCTTTTTGGAATCCACTCTTCACCTTAGATTAGGTCAGTGTGGAAACATTTTCCTTCTTTTTGGACTAGCCAACCCATGGACAAATTCTTACCAAACTACCTCCCTTCCAGACTACACAGTCCCTCTCCTAGACTATCATATAGTGTTACTGTGAGAGCATGAGAACCAGGGGCTTTACTCAAGGCTATCCTACCTTTGAGAGGTGCAGGGCACCTCTGGGAATGAAGGGGGTCTGTTTCCAGAAACTTGCTGGAAAATCTGATAAGCTCACTCCTACTCAGATAAGTGGGGCCAGTGGGGCTAAATTCTGCCTCAAAAGATTTGCTTATTAATAAGAAACAAAAAAGGAAGAAAATTCCAGAAATCTGTTAGCTCAGGATAGAGATATCTATGGGGGACTCATTGTCCCTAAAATCATCATAAAGCAGTGGCCAAACAGCCACTGTGCATCCCAAAGGCAGCACAGCCCTGAAGAAAGCCCTTTCATGGCAACAATATACGGCTGTCTAGGAGAGGGAATGTGTGGCAGTAATACATCATGAGTTCTTCATATGGGGGGATCATAAAGCCCTTTGACAGCCTTCTGAAAATGTACTTAAATGTATATAAGATTACAAAGGAAACTGAAGGAAAATTGAAATGAAGATTTCACATTTAAGTTCATAGGCCCTGATTAATTGATCTAAGGAACCCTTGAGGGTCAGTGGTCACCAGGTTAAGAACCCCTATGGTAAGGACAGCTAGGTGGCGCAGTGCATAGAGCACCAGCCCTGAAGTCAGGAAGACCTGAGTTCAAATCCACCTCAGACACTTAACACTTCTAGCTGTGTGACCCTGGGCAAGTCACTTCCCCCCAAATGCCTCAGGGAAAAAAGAGAGAGAGAAAGAGAGAGAAAGAACCCTTGTAGTAGAGAGAGAATTAGCTTTGGACTGAGGACCTCATTTCTTTTACTTAATACTTGGCTGAATTTGGTCAAGTAATTTTACCACTTTGGGTCTCAGTTTCCTCATTTATGATATGGAGAATTGAATCACCTTTTAAGATTCTTTCCATTTCTATGGTTTCTGGTTGATATAAACTGGATACATACACATATGTATGTATGTTTGCATGTGTATGTACACACACTAGATTATTCAATTGCTAATAGACATATATGTATACATGTGTGAATAGGTAAAAATATGTGTATATACTGATATAAGTGTGCACATATGTAAAAAACATGTGTGTAATGTATACGTATATATATACACACAACACTAGATAATATATACTTTCTGATATATATGTATTTATACACATACACACATACACACACACATATATACATGTGTATATGAATGTGTTTCAGTAAAAAATATCAGCAGGGTCTACGTCCAACCCCATCCAAAGTACCAGTGCTACAATGTTCCAAAATGACTTCATTATAATCCAGCCTCGAGGCAAGAAAGTTCAAAAAAGACATTGTTGTTCCCTGAGAATTCCTCGGGACTAACCTAAAAGCTGGCTCCGGTGCACCTCCCACCCAGAACGCCCTCCGCCTTTCACCCGACCCTCCCACGCTCAGCCAGCTTGCGATATTTGGTCTAATCTTACTTTCACGGAAGCTACAGAACAAAACTGCCGATTTCAAAGGGACAATTTAGTGAATTTTCTACCCAGTGTTCTCCCAGCCTCATGATAAGTACAGTACATTCGCCAGCCCACGGAAAATTCTTACCACGCTACCCCCCTCCGGACTACCACCCATTCCCTCTCCCAGACTGCCGTATAGTGTTGCCATGAGGGGGCTTTCTGCAGGGCCGCGCTGCCTTTGGGATGCACAGGGCACCCAGGGAGGAAGGGGGTCAGCTTCCAAACGAAACGCTTCCACTCAGATTCCCCACAGCCTCCATCTTGGGTAACTTTCCACTAAGATGGTATCTGGAACTGGAATCCTCATGGTCTGCCTCTGTCACTTAGTAGCTATAGGAGTGACCATCACAAACTTTACTGGCAAGTTACTGTGGAAATCTGGGAAGGGGATTCACCAGCAGCAAGCTCCCCATTCTGACCCAGTCCCTCCTGCATCCCCACCTGGGAAACAAAAATATAATCTATGGGACTGAGGTCCAGGAAGGCCCACCTAAGTCCTCCAGAGGAGCATGGCATCCTACAAGAGCCCCAGACTCCCCCTTGACATTCCTCATCTGATTTGTCAAGTTCTCTCACGAACTTGAACTTTGCACCAGAATTTGCTTTTTACTCCCACTTGTTTTGTCAAGACACTTTTGATAACTTTTCATCTACTCATTCCCAGCAAGCATCTATAAAATTCTTATTGTGTACAATAACACTTATTATTCATCTAACTAACATTTATTAAGTGCTTACTAGGTACAAGATATATTATACTGGATATAATCATCCAGAAATACAAAAAATATGTCCCTACCCTCAGGGAGTCTACAATCTACAGGAAGAAACTGGGAGGAATGAAGAAATGAGTGAAAAGCACTTTTATTTCATGCAAAACACTGTGTTAAGAGCTGGGGGTACATATAGAAAAGCAAAGCAATCCCTGCTGTCAAGGAATTCACAAACTAATTGGAAGGGATGATCTAAGAAGTTTCAGCTACTAAAATGTAAAAGGAAGACTCAGTGGGTTTGGAGTACAGCACGGGGCAGATGTTACACATCTTCTTTAGGACCATTTCCACAAGCCAAGCCACGTCTGCTTCTGGGGTTGAGCCATTTAAAAGTTACAAGGACTTTTCCAGGTCAGCAGAGAAATGGAGGAAGTCACCAAGAGCCACGTCTACAAGGGTTGCTCTCCTGTCTGATGGTTGTGATGAATGAGCATTGCTGGGGCAGGGAGCCTATGCCTTGCCTGCCCCTGGATGACAGTTAGAAAGCAATTGATGTTGGTAGCAGTGAGGAGGCATATTGCTCCTTGTATGGTGGAGGCAAGGTGGTTGGGATTTGCAGTCTGGAGAGTATGGCCATTCCTGGGGCTCTAGGTAGAGTATCACTGACTATGTCAACCCACCCAACCTTATGGTTGGAGGGACAGTAGTTCAACCTTTCAGTCCTATCTCTCCCTCAGGGTTCTTTGCTGCCATCGATGATAGATAGATAGATAGATAGATAGATAGATAGATAGATAGATAGATAGATAGATAGATAGATAGATTAGATAGATAGATGGAGAGATAGATGGGTAGATGATAGATAGACAAGACAAGAGAAAACAGAGGTAAAGATAGATAGACAGATAAATGGATGGATGGATGGATAGGTAGATAGGTGGATGGATGGATGGATGGATGGATGGACAGATGGATGAATAGATAGACAGATAGACAGACAAAGATAGATAAAGATAGAGATAGAAAGATAAAGATAGAAATAGAGATAGGACAATAGATACACAGATACATATATGATAGAAAGAGATGGTAGAGATAGGTAGATGGATCCATATGTAAGTATATGTAAGAGAGTAATGAAAAATGTTACTTCTTTATCTTCATAAATAAATCTAATCCAGTGACTATCCACAGAGTTAGATCTTAATAAATGCTTTATTTAATTGCAATGGAGATATGGAGAAAAGGAAAGATACAGACAAAACGATCCAGGAAAAATTGAAATGGAAGAAAATTCTTTGTAGCTGAGAACTCTACAAAAGGTTATATGGTGGAGATGTTCCTGAGTTGTCTTCCAAGAAGAGAATAATTCTGAAAGGTGGCAAAGATGGGGAGTCTATTCTGTGCATGGGGAGACAAACTTTGTAGAGAATGCAAAGAGGGAGGAGAAACAGCCAGTAACTAATTTGGCTAAACTATAGAATGAGGAATGGAGAGGCATGTAGATGTCTGGAAAGGGTGATGGAAAGCAAAATGGGTAGATTTTACCAAAGTATTAAGGAGAGATATAAGGTACTAGCTTGAGAGTATGTTTCCTAAATTGAAAAAGAAGTTTCTTATGGATAAGGGAAGCCCTAGTTTGTTTTTGTTGTAGGGGAAGGAGTCAATGGATATGGAGAGATTAGAGATGGGAGAGAGGAAAAAACTAATCAGAGAGGTTTCCAAAAGATAGGGAAGGAATGGGATCAAAAAGAAAATAGACGTGATATTTTTGGCCAAGAGAGCTACCTAATCTCTGAGAGTGGAGAGGGGGGAAAGATGGCTTAAGATGAAGAAAAGTTTTGAGTTGTAGAAGAAGAGAAATAGAAGTACTTATGGAAGGTGGTCTCCTTGTTCCCAGTAAAATAATAGGCAAGGGACAGCTGTCTGTCAGTGGAGTTCAAACAGTGGAGTCTGAACAGTGGAGTTCAAATCTGGTCTCAGACATTTAACATTTCCTAGCTGTCTGACCCTGGGCATGTCACTTAACCCCAATTGCCTCAGGAAAAAAAAAGGCAAAAATATTTACTTGAGTGGGAGTGGGGAATGGAGCAAGCTGAAATCTTGAGAAGAAAGAGTTTTTAGAAGAGTTCTGTGAGGAATATGATAGAAAGTACATTAGAGATGAACAAAAAGATCCCCATGTGGTAAGAGGAAGGAGGGAACACAAATTTGCAGGGGACTTTGTCTAGTTCATTTAGTGACTTCTAGTAGTATTCAGAGACTCAAAGGTAGGAGCAAAGAAGAGAGCAAGAAAAGATGACCTGGGATTCAGGATAAGAAAGACTTAAATAATATCTATTAATAACAATAGCTAATATTACAAAGAAGACAGGTAGGAAAGGTGACCCAAAGTTCAGGATGAGAAAGTGTCATAGGGTGTGCAAATTTTTGCATATATTATTTCATTTAATCCTCACACTAACCCTGTGAGGTAGATATTATTTTTTCATTAGATATCATTTCATTTTTTTAAATTTAATAATATTTTTCCAATTACATGTAAAAACAATTTTTGACATTTAATTTTTTGGAAAGATTTTAAGTTCCAATTTTTTCTCCTACCTGTCCTGCCATAAATCTTCCCTAAGATGGCAAGCAATCTGATATAGGCTATACATATACAATCATATTAAACATATTTCTGCACTAGTCATGTTTTGAAAGAAGAATCAGAACAAAAAGGAAAAACCACAAGAAAAAAATGAAAATAGTATGCTTCAACCTGCAGATTCCATAGTTTTTCTTCTGGATGTAGATAGCATTTTCCATCATGAATCTGTCTTAGATCATTATATTGTTGGGAAGTTGATCATCACACCATGTTGCTGTTACTGTGAACAGAGTTTTGGTTCTGCTCACTTCAGTCAGCATCGGTTCATGGAAGTCTTTCCAGGTTTTTCTGAAATCTTCCTGCTCATCATTTCTTATAGCGCAGTAGTTCATATACCATGACTTATTCAGCCATTCTCCAATTGATGGACATCCCCTCAATTTTCAATTCTTTGCCCTCACAAAAAAGAACTTCTATAAAAATTTTGGACATGTAGATCCTTCCCCTTTTTAAATGATCTCTTTGGGACACAGACCTAGTAATGGTATTCAAAGGTATGCATAATGTGACTGAATTGTCTGCATAGTTCCAAAGTACTCTCCAGAATGAGTGGATTAGTTCACAATTCTACTAACAATGCATTAGTGTCCCAATTTTCCCAAGTTCCCAACTAGATGATATTTTAAAACCCATTTTCACTGAAGCTAAAAAAGAGCTTAAATGACCTCCTCAGAATCATACAGCTAGTTAATTTGAAGCTGGTTTTGATTCCAGTTCTTTCCCACCCAGGTCCATTACTCTATTTTCTATGCCTCCTACTAGTAGAGGGAAAAGGGGGCAAAGGTTTCAGTACAAAGGAGAGGGCCTTCTTGAACTGATCAAGTATATAATTAAGATTTCAAAAGGAAGAAAGTGATGTGGAAACCAGGGATGCATTCGGAGAACATGAAGGGGTCAAAGGACTAGAAGTTGTAGAGATTTTTAAAGTTTAAATAAACAGTGAGGCAGCTAGGCACAGAGTGCTGAATCTGGAGTCAGGAAGACTCATCTTCCTGAATTCAAATCTAACCCTAGATACTTAGACTCTGGATACATCATTTTACTTTGTGTGACTCAGTTTTCTCATCTGGAAAATGAGCTGGAGAAGGAAATGGCAAACCATTCCAGTATCTTTGCCAAGAAAATCTCACATAGGTCGTGAAGAGTTGGATACACTTGAAAAACTACAGAACAACAATGGGAAGAAGGCAGTGGAAAAGATGGAAGGGTAGAAAATCATGGTAAGAATCCTGGGGAGAAAACAATTTGATGATTGTGATGGTGGCTGAGGCAAAGTGGAGATGGAGCACATGGGAGCAGAGATTGATGGCCTGGGATGCTAGATATTTGAAGGGACATGGATATTGAAGTCATTGCAGAGGAGAACAAGGGATGGAAAAAAAAGAAGCCTAAATCAGACATTGTAATTCCTGAGCAAGGACCAAGCATGACCTGAAGTCCAGTAGATTACTGTCATAAGGATCCAGATAGATTGCTATATTGCAATGGAGAAGAAGTTGCTGAATAATGACAGAGAGAGGGCTGGGAAACATCACTTGGGATCAAGAAGACTGTTGATTTATCTTCTTGACCCAGAATGCCAAGGGATTGGCCAGAACTGGAGAAAATGGGAAGGAAAAAACTGTCTTTAGGAGAAGACCCAATTTTTGTGAATTATATTATGACCTCCTACCTCTTCACACTTTCTGGTTTATTGAGACTGTCTCCTCTCAGCAAGTCGAGTCAATCATTGTTTCTGTTCATTTAATGAAATTGCTCACCTGAGTCCCTGGTTCATATTTTATTTTTGACCTGCCCAAGGATACTGACTTTCCTTTCTGTGACAAGTGTAAACCAGCAACCTATAGGTTTTGAGATGTCTTCATTGACATGAGAGGAGAGAAAGCTGGGATAAAAACACTTTTATAGAGGTACATCTACCCATAGATCTATATAAATATAAATATTTATTTTAATATAAATATTTAAATATGCTTTTATTAATTTTATATAAACATTTAAATATAAATATATTTATATAGATAAACATTAACATTATACAGGTGCATACTTCTCCCGACATCTGCAAACTCAGCTTTTCCCCTACTCTCAGAACCCTTCTCACTTAGAAGAAGCATTTAAAAAGATCACAATAGTCTTAACCCCAGATCTGGCTCTTCTCTATACATTCAGCTCATACTCTGTCCTGGACATTTCAATTCTGGCTCGCTTTGACCACAGTGACTTGGTTACTCCTCACTTCATCAGACTCTGGCTTGTAGATCTTCAATCACAGGAAATCACTGACTCATAGCTTGCAACTTTAGAACCAAAAGGCCATCTAGATCAGTTTTCCCATTTTACAGATGAAGAAACTATGGTTGAGGGATATGATTTGACCAGTCACACAGGTAAGTAAGAGAAATAGTCAGGATTCAAGCCCCAGCTTTCTAACACCAAACTCAGCAATCTTTTCATGATTTCATTTCCTTTCATACTTACTCTTATACCCCTACATTGATGACTTAGTTCCTTGGCTTTTAGCCTATCCCCTAACTTGGGATAGAAGAACTCCAGATTTAATGGAAGAAAACCCAGGTTCAAATCCAGACATTGCTTATTATCTATATGTCCTTAAGCAAATTGTTTTGTTTCTCTAAGACTCGGTTTCCTCATTTTAAAAATAATACATTTATAGTCTTTCTCAACTCCAAGTCTGTGATCTCGTAGCCTGCCCATCTAAGTGCTCACCTGACCACCTCCCTCCCCACGCTGCCTAAGTCCTAGAGGGACGCTTCCTCCTGTCTCTCCTCAACACTGACTGCCTTCATCCATACCCATGATGAACAAGGTTAAAGGACATGCTGTTTCTTCCTTTGTGTTGGCCAACCAACACGACTGCCAGGTTAGCAACTGGATTCCAGTCTTGGTCTCCTCGACAGAAAGGGTCACCTAACTGGGCAGCAATGCTCTCCTGGGCTGAAACCCATTGTTCTTCATTGGTATGAGAACCACAAAGATCAGGCTTAAGAGTCCAGTATGACAGGTCCCGAATTTCCAGTACTGCTCATGCTGCTTGCTTTGGCACAGTTCTAAGTATCCAACAGTTTTTCCTAGACTTTCCCCATTTCCTTCCCCATTCCAATCTCCTTCCTGCTTCTCCTCTAGCCCCAACCTTTGGGCTTTCAAGAAATCCCACTAATAAAAGCTGGCTTTTCCCAACTCTCCCCAAGCCAAGTTGATATATTTACCTTTATTAGCTGTTACCTTACCACATCCAAGGCACCTATCACATCCCCTTTTTTCATGGTATCCTAGATGGTTGTCCTAGGAGTCAAGGAACCTTCCATTTGAATCTCGAATAAAACACCTTAATCCTCTCAAGCCTTGGCTTCCTCATTCATACAATGAAGGGCTTGGGTTAAGTAGGATTATCCAGCTCAGGATCTATGGATCAGTAGATTGCACCACCTTCCAGTTTTGTGGAATTCTAACTAGATGATGTAGTTGATGCACGTGGATAACTTTAAAGAACTATTATCAATGAGATCCATTGTCTTCTCCTCTCATCTGGCCACCACCCCAGTTCTTGTTCCTAGACTATTCAAATAGGCTCCTAATTGGTCCCCCTATTTCCAGTCATTCCTGATTCTAATCCATCTTTCACCAGCTGCCAAAATCATGTATTCTCCTAAGGCACAGGTCTGACCCTGTGATTGCTTTGTTTAAAAAAAAAAAAAAAAAAAAAAAAAAAAAAAAAATTCAATGGTTCCTCAATGCATCTAGAATAATAATAAAAGTTCCTGCATTTAAGGCTTACTCCAAAATGGCTGCACCCCATCCCACTAGGCTTTTGTACCATTGCCTTCATCTATATATTTTACACAGTACTAGTAGTAACTGTTCCCCAGACTCTACATTATGTCTTTCTCCTCTGTGCATTTGCTTAGAGCAAAGATTCCCAAACTTTTTAGTCTCAGCACCCTTTTATACTCTTAAGATTATTAGACTGGGGCAACTAGATGGCACAGTGGACAGAGCATCAGCCTTAGAGTCAGGAGGACCTGATTTCAAATCTGGCCTGAGGCACTTAACTAGTTATGTGACCCTAGGCAGGTCATTTAACCCTAATTGCCTCACCCAAAATTAAATAAGTAAATAAAGATTATTGGGAACTCCTTCAAAGAGTTTTTTTTTTTTTTTTTTTAATGAGGCTTTCATTTATTGATATTTACCATTTGAGACATTTAAACACCTAAGCATTGAAAATAGCTTTTCTCTCATAAACCCCCTAAAAGAGTCTCTGGATCCTAAATACACTGAATACCACTGACCTAGAGCTTGCGCTCTCATTTCCACTTTCTCTGCTTTCTTTCTTTTCTAGAATTACCTCACGAAATTCTAGAGGTCTCTTTAAGCCACTCATTTACTTATATTTTTGTTTATTCCATAATATCCCATATAATATTCCATCATACATTCTATTATATTTTAGGAGTTTTAAATCGACCCCTCAGAACCTTCCTTCACTACCTTTTGTTCCCAGAGCCTACATCATTATTTTGCCCAAACATCATAATCTGCATCCACTTATACAGTTTGACTTGCCTGTACTGACTCCCAGTTTCCCTTGGCTATACTTTGTTCCTCATGGTTATGATTCCTGAAGTCGCTACCACCTCCCTAGAATATCTAGAAGGTCTCTTCCATCTGTACCATTCTGCTGCTACCCTCTTCTACTTGGGATGGAGTATAATGTTATTCTTATCCGTTTCTTCCATTTCTTGGAGTGTACTTGCCTTTAGGAAATAAAGTATTTGATACAAGTATTTATGAGTTGAAATTTGGAAACTTCCATTCATTTTCAATCAAAATATCTAAAGCTAGAAAGGACCTGAGAGGCCACCAAGCCCAATGCTGTCCTTTTACAGGTGCAGATTTCAAGAGCCGGGGAGTTAGTTAAGTCACTTGTCCAAGGGCTAACCAACAGAAGTAGCAGACCTAGAATTTGAATCCTGGTCTTCTGTCTCTAAATATGGAGTTCTTTTCACTGTACGATGCCATCAGATTTAGATTAGAAATAGCCTACAACTATATTGGATACAAGGTAAACACATTTGTCTATTGGGGAGAGATACAATGAGCTTAAGATGTAGCTTTGACTGGATAGATAACATTTTATATTCACAATCTGACTCTAGCCTACCTCTCTAGGCTTATTACATATGATCCCCCCCCACCCCATTCTCCAACATAACCAAATTGACCTGCTTTCCTTCCTCATGCACTTTCATCTCTCACTTTTGTGTCTTCACATAGGTTGTCCCCTCCCCTGTGTCAGAAGTGTAATCTCTCCCATCTCTACTTTTGAGGATTCAGAGTTAACTTCAAAGCTCAACTCAACTGCTTTCTCTTACCAAGTCCTTCCTGATCTCTCCCCACTCCCACCCTGGCCATGCTCAGAGCAATACTCTTCCTGTTACCTTGTATTTATTGAGATGGATTTATATGAACACAAGAGAGTATAAACTTCTTGAGGTTAGGGCTTTTTCTTTTTTTTATGTTTGCTTTTGTGCCCTTAATGCCTGGCACATAGTAGGTACTTAATAAATGTTTGGTATTAGTCAGTCTAGTACAACTGTCATGAAACTCTCACCTCAGTATAGACAGATTAAAAATCAGGCAGTGCCTAGAAATCATCGTCTTCACTACGAACAATCAAAGCACTTTTACAAGTTCTCTAATGAATGGTTTCACTTTGGGGAAGGCATATTCTGCTGTTAAAATGTACCAACAGCCAATGGCAAGTGTACACTTGGGAAATCAGAAATAAGCTCACCATTATCACTACTGATACTAAAAGGAAGGGAGAAAAAAAGGAAGAAACTGCTATAAGTGAATTAAATTCCAGGATAATCAGATTTAAATGACTGAATCTGGCCTTGAAGTATCTTTTAGTCCTTGATCTTACTAGCAATAGAATTACGGGGAATAAATAAGTGCAGAGACCCTTTGGAGAAATCTCTATTTTTAGAGCTTTCCTAACTGCCTCATCCCCCATTAGATTTTAAAAATCAGGGTCTCACCCTCATCTGTCTTTGCCATCCCCAGCACCCAGCACAGTGCCTTGTGTATAGTCAGTAACAATATATGTTTGTCAAAATGAAATATAGCTTCCTCGGTAACCCATTCCTTGGTAACTTGGAACAGTTAAAGTAAACAAACTTTGTAGGCTCTTCCTGATAGCTAATCTGAACCTGTCATACTGGACTCTCAGTCTGATCCCTGTGGTCCTCATGAGAGTGAAGAACAATGAGTTTAAGCACCAGGGAGCATTGCTGCCAGTTCCATGACCCCTTCTGTTAATGAGGGCCAAGGTTGGCGATCTAGAGCTAACGCTGGCAATTATGTGCTCTACCCAATACAAAGGAAATCTCCAGGGAAACAACAAACTCTTTATGTTTTTCAGTCAACTGTCTATCTTCAGTTGGGCGCTCATCTAGCCAGAGTAGTGTTGCGTTTTTTGGTGGATTTATCCAGTTAGTCTCTTGGCTCAGCCCTCACCCACTGAGCTCTTATCCTCCCTATTTCACTTAAAAGATTCTAACCACACCATTATGGAAAAATACAATTAATTACACATGTTTAACTAATTATATTTTAAAATAATGACCAAGTGGGGAAAATGTAAAATAATATCTATAATATAATAACAATAATTTGTTTTTGTCATTATGTATTTTATAACACTGTTTTTCAAAGGACTTTACAGATGTTATTTTATTTTTTCCTTATAATAATGCTTTCTTTGATGATGGTGCAATTATTGATCCCATTTTATAGATGAGGAAACTGAGGCTGAGGAGTTAAATGACATGTTAATGTCACAACTCATGTGTCTGAGACAGGTTTTGAACTGAAGCCCCCTTGATTCCAAATCCAGCACTATTCACTGTCCTAGCCAGTTGCCTTAACCACTCTGTATTCAGATCCCAAACCCAGATCTAAGTTTTAAGTTCATGTGCTTAGACTCAGATCTTCCCATTAATTACCAGGATCTGCTAAATGTCTCCCAGTTGCTTAATAGCCCCTGGTAGGTCATTGTCCAGTCCATCATGGAACTCAGAATCTGGAGCATGAGCCTTTGTCTCTTCCTCCAGGACAAGCAATCTGGCTTTAGATGAGGACTCCTCCACCTCTGGCTGCTCTGCCTGTCTTGGTTACCCTCTGGGCTCTGCTTGTGGAAAGAAGAAAGAGCAGTCTTTCTTTCCTTGCCTCTTCTCTCAAAGCTGACACAACCCCATCCTTCATCTTTTCTGGGATCTGCTCAAGGAGAAGCTGAGTGAGCACGTCCAATTTTAGAAGTTTTAAGGGCAGGATTGACCTGAAACATGGGAACCCTGTAGCCTATTCCCTCTTCTTCCTTCTTCCACCACCATTCTCATATAATGAAATGTAGGACATAGGATCAAGATCCAGAACAAGATCCAGGGAGCTTAGAGGCAGTTCAGTCCAAATTCTTATTTTACAAATGAGAAAACTGAGACAAAAGGAGGACAGTAACTTTCTCAGGATCACACAGTTATTAAGTGATTGAGATAAAATTCGAACCTATCTTTCAAGTTTCCAGGTCCAGCACTTTCCAGACTACTCCAATGAGTAGCAGCAAATATTTTATTTATATATTATATGTATATGTGTTTTATATATATATATATGCATATATATATATATATATATTATATAATACAACCAAAATACAACTGAAAATCATCACTGGGTCATCTCCCCTAATCTTTCTCTTCTCCAGCCTAAATCACAAAAGGAAGAGGAGCAAATGGAAAACTTTATTTATTTTTGAAATTTCTCTCAGTATTTTAGAAGTTAAGTCTAAACACCAAGCCGGGTTCCCCTTCTTGCAGATGGAAGACCCAGAACTGTTTTTTGTTGTAAACTTTCAGAAAGAGTTCCAAATTTTCCCATGACTTTCTATCCTAATCCTATCCCCTCAGACCCAAGTGAGTCCATATCTATTATTTTACCAAAGTCTTTTAGCGAGTGACCCCATACCGAATATGCTTAGAGAGTAGGTTTTCCCTGTGTCTTTCTGAGAGACCGACAAGTTAACTGCAGACACTGAGATAGATGAAAGAAAAACTAAAACTCATGATACATATTTCTCTAGCTTATGTGTCTATTTAAATTTCTCTCTAACCTCTCTGTATCATTAAAATACCCATGTGATGCTACAGACAGAAAATTAAAATTTGACATATAAACATGTGTGATTCACTCTTACTCTTCTCTCAGCAGAATATTATCTTGCCATGCAGAATCTCCAGCTTTCTCCATGGAGAAGAATGAGAGGTTTCTTTTCCCAGAGGGATCCTTCCTCCCTCTCTCAGGATCCTCCCACTCCCTGGAAACATAAGTGAGGAAGTATGCATGACTTACATACATTTTGGAATCCTTTTTAAAGGAAGTCATGGCCCAAGGCCACCATGACAAAACTGCATTTCTGGGGTATTTGGCATTGAGGAATTGGATAACCATAGATAATAAGCAAGAATAACTGGTATCTCCTTCCTTGGATATTAATAATAGAGCCTTCCTGACTCATGCGTGGGGCAGTTGGGAAAGGAGTGGAATGCTCCAATCAATCATAAACAAGCTTTTTTTTTTTTTTTTTTTTTTTTTTAGCATTTACTAATTCATTTTTTGCAGTGTTTTAAAATTTACAAAGTTAAAATTTACATTAACCCTGTGAAGTAAGTAAAAAACAAATATTATTACCCCTATTTTGCAAATAAGAAAATTAAGTTTCAGAAGATATTTGTTATCCAGCCTTATAACAACTAATGAACAGTAGATAGAGGATCTGAACCAGATTCCCTGACTCTAGCTCTAACATACCCCTGAGAGGTACTTCCTACTTCCTGGGACTATTGGGAGGATCAGATGAGATAATATCTACTGGAAAATGGTTTGCAAACCTTAAAGGAATTTATAAATACTAGCTTATAAGTAAATATACATATTTATTTATTCTATATGTATATTTATATATAAATATATATTTATCATAAACAAATTTATAAATATAAGCAAAGCAATTGCAAAAAAAGAAAAAGGAACTAATATCTGGGAGGAACTAATATCTGCACTCTGGTGTAGATGTCACCAGAATTCTTTGCTGGAAGCTATGGTTTCTAGAATGAGAATGAGGTAGCACATGGAGGACTCATTTTCCTGAGTTTAGATACAATCTCAGACACTGTGTGATTCTGGGCAAATCACTTAATCCTGTTTGCCTCAGTTTCCTCATTTGGAAAATGAGCTAGAGAAGGAAATGGCAAACCACTCCAGTCTCTCCCCCAATAAAATTCCAAATAGGGTCAAAAAGAGTCAGACTAAAACAACCCAACAACAGTGGCTTCTGGGAGACAAATGAAGACAGAGGGCATCTAGGTGGCCAGAGTCAAGTGACCATATTCCTAACTAATCCGTACAGGAGAGGTGGGTGGAGGGTGGGAACAAGGAATGCTACTTCTACCAGACAAAGCTGCTGGGTGACTCCCAGATAAGTCCTTTAGCCTCATTTAATAGCTTTCTTTTCCCCCTTCAGTAAGAAAGGGTAATCAAGGCAATTGAATAGCTGGCAAACCCAAGAAGAGCACAGCTTTGAAATTGTGAAGCTGATTGAGCTGATGGTTCAGACTTGTTCGTTCATTTATGAATAAATCATCTTATAACACTCATCAGATAAAACAGAACTCCTGGTCCTTGCACCAGATGCCTGGACTGGGGATATTTTTCCTGGCGCTAAAATACCTTCATGCTGGAATCAAATGCACTTGGAACAGAATCAAAACACATAAGGCATCCTGAGATGAGTTGAACACACACAAAAGAAGCCCTTATTCAGTAATATGCAGTGAGACCTTGGAGAGTCTCGATGGTTTTTTCTGTACCTTATTGAACTAATGACCGGGATAGAGCTTAATTGTTATTTCATAGAGTTTCAGAGCTAGAAAAGGCCTCTGGTATTCTTCCTAAAAAATAGAGAAAATGTGCATACAGTCTGACGAGATGACCAGACATAGTGTGTGTGTGTGTGTGTGTGTGTGTGTGTGTGTGTGTGTGTGCGCGACAGCATACAATTGTCTGAGAAAATGCATCTTTTACTCTTTTTCAGTCAAGATTCATGTCAAGTGTTCTTTGCACCCAGCCCGGCCTTTGACCCTCTCCCATTGTCACAGGAGAAGAGCTCTTCTGTAAAGAGCCCAGAAAAGTGAGCTCATCATAGAAACCAAGGTCTTGCCTACAGATGTAGTGAAAACATCTCGGTGAAAAGGGGAGTTTTCCTGGTTGCCTCTTTTCTCCCTATTTCATCCTACACTGGCTGGTAAGAACCATTTTATGATGGCTGTAACT
The DNA here is from genome assembly GCF_048593235.1 of Sminthopsis crassicaudata. NCBI lineage: Eukaryota > Metazoa > Chordata > Mammalia > Dasyuromorphia > Dasyuridae > Sminthopsis > Sminthopsis crassicaudata. Next base: position 42,332,844 of record NC_133619.1, read on the forward strand.
AGCAATTCTAATGCCTAAAAAAGATTAGGGGACGAAAGTAGAAATAAACTCAGGGGAAAAAGTAATATAAAGTCCTTGAGGCAGGACTATCCCACTTTTGTCTTCTATCCCCAGAAACTAGCATCGTATTTTGTTTACAGTTAAGTGCTTCAATCAATTAATGAAAAGTCATTCACATTAAATAGAGGTTTATAAGATTATAGATTTGTTGGTAGAAAGAACTTTAGAGGGCTTGTAGTCCTAACCCTTTCATTTGACAGATAAGAAATCAGGCCCACTGACATGACACGGTTTTTCCAACGTCACAGCAATAATATGTCGTAGAATCAAGATTTCTTTCAGGTTCTAGGCTACAGATCAGCCTTCCAAGCAGAATCTGGTGGCAGTAAAGGCTGCGGCTTCCCGTTCAATACAGAATCTAGCATATTACTTTTTTTTCAGAGAAAGTACATCCTGTGATGAGCCCAGTAGTAGCCTGGCCCAACAGAAGCAGCCTAGTGAGATGATGACTTCCCTGGCTCAAACTGGCAGAATCCTAATGGCTGAGATACCTGTTTGATCCAAGATAACAGCAAATGACCTGATCCTCCAAGATGATTCTTCCTACAGAGGAGACAGCCTAGCTGAGCTGCCTAGGGAAAAAAAAGGACATCAAGGTCCTGCTGTCCCAGGATTGTGAATTACCTCTAGATGTGCTTTACAGCCACTGTACTTAAAGTTCATGCTCATACATTCCCCTGCCCCTTGGACCTTTCTTTTTGTGTATTTGTGGAGAAGAGTATATCAAATTTAGGGCAAAATGTTTTCTAGGTACTACAAATGTTAGGACTTTTGAGCAAATGCTTTTGTTAAAGAATTGAGACTATTGTTTGATTATTTAAAAAAAAAAAAAAGAAGAAGAAGAAGCAGGAGCTCAGGATCTATGTGATCTTGGGCAAGTCATTTAACCTAACGGACCTTAGTTTACTCATCTATAAAATGAATTGTTGTCCTAGATGACCTTAGAGTTCTCTTCCAGCTTTAAATCTATTCAATCTAAGGCATAATGAGTTTTTCCCAACCTTTTATGACAGATATTGTTACACAGATATTGCTCTGTGCTCTAGGGAAAGAATTAGGACCCCTGTGGTCTAATCTAACTAAAAGTATGATTTCTACAAGTTAGAATCTCCTTTTTACCCAGGTTTCTCATTTGGGAAACAAGAATTATACTTGCTGTACCTATTCATTGGACTTTTCTGAAGATTAAAAGAATAATGGTTTAGCAGTATTTCTAAAGCTGTCCAAGCTCAGAGAATTATTCAGTCTATGAGCTTAGAGAGCTTTATAAATACCACTGAGCCATTGTTCAGTGACAGAGAGTGAGCACAGCTGGGATTAGGGATTTATCCAGGGCTCCATAACTGAAAATAGTACTTCAAGATACCTAATGTCTCACTTGAAGAAGAGGAGAGAAGTTGGGAAGCAGACGTGGACCCATGTCTGCAATGATGAGCTACATATTTACATATGCACCTAGTAATAGATGACAAGTAAAACAATTGTTTAGGGGGAGAAAATGGGATTCAGTCAAGACTCCAACTTTTGAAGTCTAGGATTTCCAAGATTTCCTTAAAGTTCCTGGAACTCCAAGAAGAGCTAAATTTGAATCCTGCCTTGGACATTTACTAACTCTATGAACCTGTTCAAGTTACTTTGCTTTTCTGAGATTGTTTCTTCTTCTGTAAAGGGGGGAGAATCTTGATAGTTTCTCCTGAGCTCTGAATCTATGACGTGATGTCTCAGGAATGAGAAATAGAAGTGAAGAGTTAGTAGACTACGCAGAAGTCTCGTGATTATATGTCATAAGTATTAAAAGAAAATCTAAAGGTACCAGACATAGCAAACATTGGACAAGGTCACCCACCAAATTATACATACATGCATGCATCCATATGTATGTGTGTTAAATTATATATATAATATACATATATATCACATATACATTTGCATATATATATATATATATATATACAGATATATATGAAATTGACTATCTTTTAATAGAAATAAAATAACTAGCTACCAATGTAGGGGTCATTTCCAAAACAAACTGTGTATGTGCAGTCAGCCCACTGATCTGCTAGACCAAGGCAAAGATAAAAATCAACAGGGAATTTAAAAGAATCCCAAATCAGCAATTTAAAAAAATGCATGGCTGGAAATTACAATTGTGACTTGATCTATCCAAACAAAGGACTGCTTGAAAAAGATGGGGTATAGATATAGATATAGATATAGATATAGATAGATACAGATACAGATATTGATAAGGAGTAAGACTATTTTCAAGAAATTATTACAACACCCCCCAAAACACAGAAATTGCTTCAGCCCGAAAATGCTTGATCTTCTTGTCAGGGAGAAAGACCAAGCTATGTTTCAAGTATAAACACATCTGCAAAATATTATGAAAGAGGGTAGTGGCAGGTTGAAAGAGTATCCCCATAAAATAGAAAGGACAAGTAAAAGGAAAAAATGTGTTTACAGAAAACTTGGCATGAGATGAAATTAAACCAGAGCATCCCCTGAGCATTTTTGTATCACACTGGAAAGAGGAGGACAAATGGATAAAAGATGAATTAATTCTGGCAGCATAATGTAACATATTATTTTCATCATCAATGACAGTGGAATCACCACATTTAGATTCTCGTATCTCCGTCCTCAATATGGTATATGAAGAAGTAGAAATGACACTAAAAAAAACAAAAACCAAGATTTATATAGGGAAAGCAGCTAGACTAGATCAAACATACATGGAAAAGTCATTGTGGAGAAGGCATAATTTCAAAAACATTGACATTAATTTTGAAACTATCTATGACTGAGAAAAATGATGAATCACTATAAAAATGTGCAATCAAAATTCACATAGTTATTTCTCATCCTTAAAAATCTTTATAAGAATAATTTATAGACATATTGAGGCTATCTTTAGTGAGAATATGAGTAGAGAGCAAGTTTTCACAAACAATTTTACACAACTATCTACATTTTTACAGTCATTCAACTGGCTGCAAGTTTCAAAAATCCCATTGCATTGGTTGTTAGTTATTTTTAAAATAAAGAATTTGACTCAAGAGAGCAAAATGGACCCTTTTCCTCTAACAAATATATGTTAATATCAATCAAAAATCCTAAATGAATGCACTAATAGGAATAGTTCTTCAAAGAAGTTCTGATTCTCTTTGTCAAGTGAGAAAAAAAAAGACAATGAGTTTGATATTTGTCAAAGATGTTCACCACTATCATAAAGGATGTCTGGTTAAGAATCAAATCAAATAAGGATTCCTGAGATAAAAAAGACCAAATTTGGTGATTCCACTGGAACTGATGATGAAATTATTATGTCACAGAAATGCTCCCATTAGTAAGGTCCTCCAGATGCTCCTGTTTGGAGTATTCTGGGGCTTAAAATATACTGTGATCTGCAGAATCTCCCTAATTCAATTCACTCTAAAAAACTGGACACTGGAAAAAATCAATTAGATAAAGAAGCACTGGGCCTTGGGCAGCTAGATGGCACAGTGGATAGAGTACCAGGCTTGGCATTGAGAAGACTCATATTTCTGAGTTCAAATTTAGCCTCAGACACTTCCTAGTTGTGTGACCTTAACTCTGCTTGCCTCTGTTTCCTCATCTGTAAAATGAGATAGAGAAGGAAATGGCAAACCATCCCAGTACCTTTGCTGAAAAAACCCCAATGGAGTTATGAAAATTTGGATGTGACTGAAAGAACTGAACAATAACAACAAAATGACATCTAACACAGCAACACTGCACAAAGAGCACAAAGAGGCTGCCACATAACCATGGTGATTTGTCTATAAGAAGTGGTGTAAAAGACTTCATCTAAGAGATGAAAATCATAGACATAGAGTTGGAATGGATCTTCGAGATTATCAAGTTCAAGAACTTCACTTTCTGGGCAAAGGAAAATGAGATTGAATTTAAGTTATCCTTTGAAAAGTGACTTCCCCAGGATCTCATATGGCTACTCAGCATCTACTGATCTTTGATAATCAACAAATCTAACTTTTCTGAGGTTTTTTTGTCATACTTTTGGTTTTTTCCTTTCAATGTTTTTATATGTTTATATATTTACTTTCATATGTTTATGTTCAATGATGTTTATGAAATTATTTTGGTTATAATCTCCCAAATCTTCATTTCCAGTGCCCATTGAGTAAACTAAGAACAGGGAAGGACAGACAATGAGTTTTCTCCTATGTTCACTTTAAAAGACAGTTAAAACAATATAAATAAAAAGATCACCAAAGGGAAAATAAGCTTTGAGAAACTGAAAAACTGGGGGAACAAGTAATGAAACATTGCTCTCTCTTCTCTGAAGATGCTGTCTTTGGAGGTTTGACTTTACGGTCTTTGTTACAAGAGATGATTCCATTTTGAAGGGACAGTTATAAAATAAAAGGTCCCAATAAAGTTTTTTTTTTTTTTTCAAAAAATATTTTAGGGTTTTGGTCACTTTTTGTGACTTGGAGTCACAAAGGTTTAGAGGCTTAAAGAGGCTGAGGCTAGAAGAAACTAAGAATATTAGTGATATAGGTTGAATAAGGAAGAAATATTTAAGAAGTGGGAGTTAATTTTTTATTTATTCTATTTTATCTAATTTTCAGGGTTTTCAGAGGATTTCAGGGACTAGATGAAAGAGACTGTTCTTTGCCTAAAAAGCTACCCAACTTTAATCTCTGAATGACTATTGCCTCAGTCAAATTAAGAACTGTTAAAGACTTTAGTTTAAAAAGGCTGAGGTTTCTCTTTGAATCCAGGGTCATCTCTACTTATCTATTGGATCCAATATGGTTCTTGGGGTGGGGGGAGAGGGGAGACAGGTGACCTTGCCTAGTTCTCCCTCACTAAAATCCAATTCATTTGGATTTCAGTTCCTCTTCAAGAACCTAGGACAAACAACATTTAAGAGGTAATTGATATCTCTAGAAATGGAATAAAACATTCATCATGATCCAATCAAATGCCATACTACTAATAATAGCCCATTGCCCTTATCCTCTTTGAATCAAAACCTATTTTCTCTAAAGGAGGCGATGAACTCTTATTTGCATATCAACTATTTATTTTATTGTTGATTAGTCATTTATTTTTCAGTTGAGTTTACTCTTCAAAAATCCATTTTGAGCTTTCTCAGCAAATATACTAAGGGTGTTTGCTATTTCCTTTTCCAGTTCATTTTACAAGTGAGGGAACTGAGACAGATTTAAGTGACTTACCCAGGATCACACAACTAGTAAGTGCTGATTTAGATTCAATCTTGACTCCAGACCCTGCACTCTATGTACTAAACCACCATACTGCCCAGTAACAGTGTGAATTCAAGGTAAGGTGTTACCTTTCCTGGGTGAGGGACGGTATTCATAATTTAAGTTTCTCTCAAATTGTGGGACGAAATGCTTTGTTTCTTCTTTAAAAAGGAACTTCGAGCATCTGCAGTGAGACAGTAAAGTTATTTCAGGAGCCAGGAGACCTTTTTAGCACTCCTGAAATCCTCCGAGTAGTCCCACACACAGTTCCTGCACGTATTCATCAGCACCATGTCCTCCCCATTGACCACCTATCAACTTCTCGCCATATCATTAAAGTACAGAATTCAGTGAGCTCTCTAAACCACAGCTTACACATGATTTCTTCTAGTTCCTGAATATGTGGGCAGGTGGTTATTTTCTCGATGATTTACTCGACCTCTCAACAATTCTGAACTCTCTCGGTTAACAAAGCTCGGATAGTCACGTCCACAGAGGCTACATTTAATATGCCTTCTCCTTACTGTAAATAGCCTCTTAAATAATCTTGAACATTTATCTTCTTCTTTTTCTTCCCCCTCCATCAATCTAGTAATGAAACAGCTTTATAATCCTTCCCCCTTATTTTTAATGACCACTTTATGTCTTTTTAAAAATCTACAAACTAAATCTTTTGGTGTGTAGTGAGTTCTGCCTGGAGTAATAAAAAGACACGCAATTATATTCACATGATGATGGAAAGGTGTCCTGGGCACTGCAAACAGTGGCAATAAATGAAATGCTGCATTATTTTTCACCCCCCGCAGCACTCAGAGAGAAGTAGCTATTATTAAATTCATTAAAAGCTCAGGAACAGGGCAGTTGTTGGAATTTTTAGATGCACTGGACCACACTTTCCCAAATGTTTTGTCCAAATTATAGCACATCAGTAAATGATCTCTCCCTGTTTGCTCCCAGAGGTTTTGCCAGTCTGTATGTACTCCATTTCTGTTAAGCAAGGAACTCTACAATGGCCCCCTTCACCCTACCCTAACCTAATCTCTGAGAAGGAAGGTTGTTTTTGTTTTTGTTTTGGTAACAATAACTGCATATTTTTTTCCTTCTGTGTATTTAGTTTGGGTTCTGAGATATGTTACCAATGATGTGTGTATGGGGGTCCACAATGCCTCAAAATGGCTTTGCTAATAAAACGATACTGAACAAGGCACACACTACAGAGAGTTCATTTCTTTCTTCTGCTTGGGAAACCCACCCCAACATGACAGGAACTGATGGGAGTTCCTTTTCTTTGCTAGAAAACACTGGCTTATCTCCCTTTCTTTTCTTCAGGCCATCTTTCAGTGCTGATCAATATAATTATGACAATAATGCTTTCAGGCCATTGCTGGAATTATGCATACTCTACTTTTGACTGTCATTCAATCCATTCTCTTGTTCTTAAATTATCCCGTAGTTAATATCAGCTGGCTGGTGTTTTTTTTTTTTTTTTTTTTTTTTTTTTTTCCCATTTCTCTTGCCCTTTAATAGTTAATATTTCCAAGACCATCCTCAGTGTCCAGAAAGTAGAAGGTCAAAGACAGTAAGACAGTAATGTTTATTTTCAGTAATAAATGCTTTATGTTCAGCAGGGAGAAAGAGCATTGGTCACGTTTTGGGTCGGGCTCTTTTTTTTCTTCTGGAGACTGCAATTTGTGGTGCTGCAATGATTTGCATTTTTGTTCCTAATTGAGCCTGCCATTGGTGCAACTCACCACTTTTGGGTGCAATTACTCACTTGTGGGAGCAATTAGATATGAATACAGCTCTTCATGCACAGCTAATTGTGACCATACAAAAGGAGGCTGGGGAGGAAAATTTGGCTCATCAAGGATTAAGTCTAACTTTAAACATGTGCCAGCTACAACAAGGACAGGATGCTGAAAATTGTATCATGTTTTACATGGCTAAAACATTTCTTACCGTCTGCTGAGACTGTATTTTCAGAGAAATAAAGGTGTGAATTTATTTAGTGCTTTAAAAAAATAACAAAGAATATCCTTTAAGCATTCAGTTGACACTGAGCTGTGCTGACATCAGAGCCTGACAATTAAAGGGACCTTGGAAGATATTTAGTCTAGCTCTTTCAGTAGACAGATGACAAGGCTGAAAGTTAGAGAAACTAACACTTGGCCAAAGTCATCCAGTCAGGAAGAAATCAAGTGCTCTGATTCTCCCCAGATTTGCTCCTTGATTATCATTAATAATAATTTTAGAGCAGCTAGGTTGTACAGTGTGGATAGAGTGCTGGATCTTGGAGTCAGGAAGACTCATCTTCCTAAATTCAAATCCAGCCTCTTACCCTTCCTCACTGTGTAATTCTCCACAAGTCACTTAATCCTGTTTTTCTCAGTTTCTTCCAGTTTTCCTGGAGAAGGAAATGGTAAACCCGTGCAGGATCTTTGCCAAGAAAACCCTAAATGGGATCAGGAAGAGTTGGACAAACGCTTGGGAAAATGGCTGAATGACAAAATATTTTACATGTATCATCTCCTTTAATCCTTTTAATAGTCTCGAGAGCTGGATACTGTAAGCATTTAGAAGGACTGAGGTTCTGCAAGGTTCACCGATTTCCCCATCATCACACAACCAGTTAAGTGTTTAAAGGGTAATTATGAAAATCAAATGGCATCATATCTGCAAAGCACTTACTGAACACAGCATCTAGTACATAGTAGGTACTCTATAATTTTATTTTTAAGCTTGAAAGTTGAAGTACTATATCTATGGTTGTAGAACTAAACTTCTAGAGTTGAAAAGAATCTTAGGACTCATGAAGTCCAAATCCTTCATTGTATCATTGTAGAAACTGAGACCCACAGATTAAACAACATCCTCGAGATTAGGAGCAAAGGCAGTAAGTGTCAAAAGTAGAACTCAAATTCAGGCGCCCTCTCTCCAAATTCAGCAATCCATCCTCTATGCCAGGTTGTCTCTCAAACCTTTTGGGGCTAGGGAATCACTGATTGTCCTAATCAAGCTGGTTCTTGACATCCTTCTCCAAAATATAGAGAAGCATCTCTCCTTTAAATAATGGTGTGCACAGAGGATCCCCTCTGCCTCCATCAGGGATTCTAACCTCACTTCTACTTGGATGGGGTGATTCAATGGACTGGAGCAGAGAAATCTGTTACTATGAGTGTTATAGGACAAACTCCAGTTGACAAATATAGTGATATTCAAAGCAATTAGTTTGTCCTGTATTTGGCTACCTTGTCTCATGTTTGAGACCCAGAGAGCGGGAGGACAACTGTCATATGCTGGGCTTGAGAACTCAGCATCGTGAGTGAGTCAGTCTGAAGAGCATCACTTCCAGCTGAACGTTTATCCCGTATCCTCATGGCTTGCCCGGGTAACTCAGGCTAACATACTGCCAGGTAACTGGCCCACAAACTCAGTTGCTTTCAATGCTGGAAGCACTTACAACAAAAGCAAAGAAGCTGTGGCTAGCTGGAGGCCACAGGGAAGAAAGGCAGGGAAGAAAGATGGCCAGAGTTTGTTCCAGAGACTGGGACCGAGAAAGCTAGCAGCCTGGCTAAGACACTAGGAAGTTGGTCTTCTGTATCAGCTCAAACCGGTTTGAATACCTGGCTCCTTGGATCCTTTTTCATTCTAATCATCTGGCCATTCTACCTTTGAGATTCCTCATCACTCCCTCAGGGATATAGACTCTGGATACACCTTCTGCCTCTGGTCTTGCCTCCTATCTCTGGTCTTATTTCCTATTGCTGGGCCCATCTCCAGCTTTTGGTCCTAATTCCTAACCCAGGTGCTACTTTCTGCTTCCTGCTTCATGATAATTGATCTCTTAGCCTAGTCACACTACCTACCACACTTTTATTATTGTTTTCTCCCCAGGACAAGTCATAAGATATCCTGTCCCAGAGGGTACAATGTGGAAGAAAAGAGAGAATTATTTGTTTACTAGAATTATCCAGGTGTCAGAAAATAAAATAATCATTGAAAGAATTCACCAAACACCTTCTGAAAGAGACCCCAAAATAAAAGCTCCAAGGAATATCGTGGCTCAATTTCAGAACTATCAGACCAAGGAAAAAAAATATTACAAGCAGCCAGAAAGAAACAATTCAAATATCAAAGAGCCACAATAAGGATAATTAATGCAGGATCTAGCAGCTTTCACTTTAAAAGATGGAAGGTCCTGGAATCTGATATTCCGAAAGGCAAAGGAACTTAGAATGCAACCAAGAATAAATTACCTAATTAAACTGAGCATTTTCTTTCAGGGAAGAAGATGGACATTCAATGAAACAAGTGAATTCCATTTATTTCTGATGAAAAGACCAGAGGTAAGTAGAATTATCCAGGTATGGATAACTGGAAAATTGGAAGATTTTGCTTGTTTTGCCTAAAGCCAGAGCCTCCTGATCAGTAGCTCAGGAACTGTCAGTCAATAGAAGAAATCTTGCTTGGTGGCTTGTTTTGTTGAATCCTTGAACTCAGAGTTTGCCAGGCTAAACTCTAAAAGTAAGGAGAAAGAAGTTGCTAATTGTGCCCTTCCTTCTCTAGTCAACGAATATTTATAAAGTGCCTCCTTGGTGTCAGACATGGTAATAGGCACTAAGTCAATAAAGATAAAAAGGTCTCAAGACCTCAAGGAGCTTACAGTCTTGAAGTGGGAAGAATAGCCTGAAGTCCATCTATTCTAAAGAATTGGTCACGAATATCTCATCTCTGACTCAGGGACTTTTTTGATACCCCTCACATGTTTAACATACCCCAAATTCATTTAACTTAATGCATGAAGAAATCAAAGAAATCCTGACAAAAAGCCTAGGGTTCTTTACATAGAGAAATGATGCAATTTTTTGTTTTAAGTTTCTCAGAAAGACTGAACTTTGGATTGGCCAGATGTATTTGCGTTGATCTACCTGCTTCTATTAAAACAATTCATTTTTTTTTTTTACCAAATATTCAATAAATGCTTGCTACTTTAAAGGCAACTGACTAGATGCTAAACTTAAAAATATTCTGAAAGTTTGGTGGATATATGACCTATTTTAATATTCCAAAACATTTTTGGTACCATGTTATTCCCCTGCTCAAGAAGCTTAGATAGCTCTCTCTTGGCCTCTAGAATAAAATACACATTTCTTGATTATATCTTTAAAGCACTTCCATAAGGCTGCTGCATGCATTTTTCAAGACTGATTAAACATTACTTTCCCTCTTGTATTTTAAGTTTTAGCCAAGGTGACCTTCTTGCTGTTTTCATAAAGGGCATTCCATCTCCCTCCTATGCCTTTGCAGAAATTGTTCTTGTGCCTGGAATATTTCCCCTCCTCACTTACCTCTTGGAGGTCTCTCTAAAGTTCAATCCAAGGCCTGCTTCATCTTGGAAGGCTGTGGGATCCCCTTAGTTATTAGTATTTTTCTCCTACTCTCAACATGTACCCATTGAAATTACTTTGTGATTTCTATGTGTATGTGTGTGTATATGCATATATGTGTATTCATATATATGTACATATATGCATTTACATATACATTTACACAATACATATGTGTGTATATAAGAATGTTTATGTGTAAATTGTGTGTACACACACAAAGAGACACTTTGCCATCACTTCTCTATGTGTAAGAGTGAGGGTTGATTGAATAAATTAAGCAAGTCATCCCACTCTACTTAAAATACCTGATAATATGCTATACCCTGATACCTTAACCAAATGACAATAATTTAAGTCATTCAATACATCTTAGTATGTATGCTTGGAGCGGGGAAGGAAGAAATCCTTGATCAGCTGAAGACATTGCATGGAAAATATGGTTAATGAATGTGGAAATTTTATAACATCCAATGGGAGACTAGAAAACCAGAGAAGTAGTTTAAGACTCAAAAAATTCAAGCAAGTAGAAAGGAGAATGTTCTACCTAAGCTCCTGAGAAGAAATCCATAGATGCTGGGATAGGAGCAGAACCCTGAGCTTCAGTCTCAGGCTCAGTTTCTCCCCTCCCCAAACTTGACTGGAGGAAGTCTCCCTGAACTTCAGAAGTCCAGAAATCTTACCATCTTCTAATATCTGTTTTAATTGTATCCTTGGATCAGCTGATGGGAGCCTTAGGAGCCAAAGAAAGACTGGATGCAGATCCCCAGATCTAGGGAGAGTCTAGCATGCCTAAATGAAGCATCAGACAGGCTCCAGAAAAGGCACTACTAGGGTCCAGTAATTGCTTTGCTACATGTGCCCTAACCCCGAGTCCATTTTTCCCTGGATTCTGTTTGTGTTTATGGGAAAAGCTGTCACTGTCTTTTATGAAGAATGTTTGTACCAACTATACCACTACACTGCATTAGTAAAAAGCCTTTCTAAATCTGATTATTTATAATCAATTAACAATCATGGTAGAAAGCAACCAAAAGATATGTATGGCACAGCTACTATGTGCCAGGCACTGTGTTAAGTGTTGGGGAAACAAAAGGGGGGAGTAAAAATTAGTGTCTGCTTTAGGAGTTCACTGTCTAAAGAGGAAGACAATATACAAATGATTATGTACAAATAAGCTACATACAGGGTAAGTTGGGAATAATCAGCAGAGGAAACCCCTGGAATTAAAGGGGATCAGGAAAGACTTCTTGTAAAAAGTAGAGTTTTTAGCTGGAACTTGAAGCACACTGGTAAAGCTGGGAGATGAGGCAGCAAGAGAGAGAACCAAAGAAAATGCTCAGAATAGGAGAATCAAGTATCTCGCATGAGGAACAATAAGGTGACCACTGTCACTGGATAAAAGAGTAAGGTATAAGGTATAAGAAAACTGGAAAGATAGAAGGAATGAGATTATGAAGAATTCTGAACACAAAAAAGATGACTTCATATTTTATCTTAGAGATGATGGGAAATCACTGGAATTGATTGAGTACAAGAGGTAAGAGCAAATTTGGACTTTAGGAAGGTTATTTTGCTAGAGAAGTGGAGAACTCATTGGGGTAGGGAGAGACTAATGCAGGCAGATCTCCCAAAAGGATATTGTAATAGTGCAGAAGTAAAGAAATAAGGATTTTCACCAGGATCATAGTAAGTATCAGAAGAGAGAAGGGAGCATGGGTGAGAGATGTTACAAAGGTAAATTCTGCAGGCTTTGGCAACAGATTGAATTTTAGGGATGTAGCTTAAGATATCTATAAGACATCCATTCTGAGATGTCCAACAGGCAAATCAAGATAAACATTTAGAGATCAGTGGCCAGGTCAAGATAAGTAGATTTGAGAATCCTCAGTACAGAGAAGAGAGCTGAATCCATGGGAAATGATAAGCTCATTAAATAAAATAGTATAGAAAGAAGAGGATCTAAGACAGAATTTTGTGAGACACCTAGGGTTAACAGGGATAGCCCGGATGAAGATCCAGGGAGAAAAAAAAAAAAGGCTGAGAAGGTAGAGAATCAAGAGAATAGTGTCACAAAAACCTGGAGAGAAAAAAGTATCAAGGAGAAAAGAGTGATTAACAGTGTCAAAGGTTGTAGAAATGAAGCACACCAGTGGGGACTTGTGTCTATGACATTAAATGACCCAACCCCTTACAGCTACACCTAAAGGCCTAAAATGATGTAGCAGTGGTGGGCTAATAAGTGTTTCACAAACAACTCTTTGAAAAAGAATGACACTCTTTCAATTTGATTAGCATTATTAACATTTTCTTCATCATTTTAAGATTAGACAATAAACAAAATAATAAATCAAGCCCTGATTTTTAGCTTGTCAATCTCCCAAGTATACATTTTCGTGATGAAAAAATTTAAATCAATTCTCCCCAAGTACAAGCTGCCTCCAGCATATTCCTGATAGATACAGAAGCCCTCACTCTGGAGACTGGACTTAGAAAGAATGGACACTGGGATGGGGGTCTGGGAAAAAAAAAAAAAAAAAGCATGCGCTATATGTATGTGCTATGTTCCTCAATAGAAAATCTGTCTAGACAGTGACTTCCTGAGATGGATGGAAACTCATCTATATGCATGCTGCTTATATTTATGGTTCTCAAATGTTTTGTGGTGCCACAAAATTAATTTTAATTCACTTCAATTTAAAATGTTTGTTTCATGAAGAATTTTGAAGGATTCATGGGTTTGGTTCTTTGCTGCTGTTCCTCTGAGTCCCAGAGGCTACATAAGTGATCTTCTCTGTCCAAGAAGCTTGTAACCCAGGAACTTCTCCTCTAGAGAAAAGGGAGTATCTCTACTCTCTTGAGATTACCCATGAGGTAATTCCCTAGACAAGCATTCACCCCACCCCACTCTCCATTCTTTAGCTAGAAAATTAGATTCCAGAAGCATATGAGCTAGAAAATCTCACCAGCACCCCCGATTCCTTCAGCAACAAGGCGAGGGTTCAGAATTGAGAAGACCAATAAACTTCTCTTTCAAGTCATATAGATGAACAAATAGAGCTCCATCCAGTGTGTTATTCCAAGACTAGTGTCTATCACTAGTAGTCTGCAGCCCCAGTTACTGTCATTTTGGGAACCAGAAAAGCTCTCTACCAGAATGTGTAGGTTTGGACCTTTCTTAGAAGAGAGAAAAGGAAAAAGAGCCAGGAATCCTCCCATCATGTATTCATATTATGAAGGATTAGACCCATTAGTTCTGATAGAGTGAGAACAATGGAAAAGATAAATGATTGTTCTAAGATGCTTTCCCCTTTTTCTATGAGGAGAGGCTCAAACGTGGGAAGGGAGGAGGAAAGAAGTCACCTCAAAACTGAGCAGAGAAAAGGGAGTCTGGAAATGCTGAAGATCAATTTCACCTACTTCACAATTTTTGCCAACAATGTGCCCATCTATCTCCAGCTATGCATGAACAAATAGAAGCTGTGCAAGAAGGAAAAGGTATTTTTGTCCCACACAGTTGCCCACGTGAGCGGCTCAGCAGGAAGATAGCCTTGAGCTGCATCATACATATCACCACCATTTCACATGACTTAGAAGTTGACTTGCTGTTAGAATTAGTGAGTTTGATTTTCTTTGTTGGGGTTTTTGTTGTTGTTATTATTGTTGTTGTTTTAGTATGGGAAGTAGCTTCCTTTCCTGGGGATTATTTAAACCATCCGTATTGTTTTATAACATTAAAAGTATTATCATTTATCTTTTTTTTTTTTTTTTGCCTGTTGAGGACCTCATTATCCTCCCAGTTTTCTAGGATCACAACTTTCAAAATTATCCTCCACCCCTCATTCTCTCTCACTTCATGTATCTATTTTTCAACTTTTGCTGATTCTATCTCCACAACTGTTATTTTTTTTTAAATCCTTCTAACCATTTGGATGTAACCCGGGTTTTAATCCTACCTAGCCCTAATCCATTTCAACTCTCCTCACCTTTCACTGAGATGATAACAATCTCTCTCCCTCAATATTTTTCCTTTCCAACCCATCTTCCACACAGGTACTTCAGTGACAATCCTAAAACCTAGGTCTGACTATATTGCTCACTTGTTCAATAAACTCTAATAATTCCCTCTTACTTCTAAAATCAAATATAAGTTTCTCCCTTTGACATTTAAAGCCCTTCAAAATTTGATTCCAATCTTCCTTTCCAGGATTATTACACATCACTCCCCTTTGAAAAGTCTCTGGTCCAAGCAAGCTGGTCTTCTTGCTCATCCTAACAAATGACTCTGTCACTATTTTTATACTATGCTCAGAATGCACTCCCTCCTTACCCTGACATCTTTAAATCCTTAGTTTCCTTCAAAGTTCATTTCTGATGCCTTTTCCTATGGAAAGTCTTTCCTGATTCCTACTATTACTACCTTTCTCTACCAAGTTTACTCTCTTTCCATATCTGTGTACATAATACATTCATCTGTCTGTTTCCTTAATTGTAAAGATAATAATAGCACCTACCTCCCAGGATGGTTGTAAGGATCAAATGATGTATGTGTATTTATATAAACATATACATGTATATGTATGTATATATATATATATATTTCACTTAATCCTCAAAACAATCCTATATATTATTATATGCATATAAATATATGTATACGTATATGTGTATATAAAGAGAAGTACATATAAAGATTCACAGATAAATGGCTAGACAGACAGACAGAACACATAGGTAGATAGATAGATAGATGTAGATAGATGATAGACAGATACATAGAAATAGACACAGAGAGATAGACAGGCAGATAGATAAATAAATATAGAGACAGGAAAATAGATGGATAAATATACCTATAGATGTTGATAGATAGACAGAGAGATAGACACATAAATAGCTAGCAAGATGGATAGATGGATGGATAGATAGATAGATAGATAGATAGATAGATAGATAGATAGATAGATGGAACTATATCCACCTCATTTGATCCTCACAACAACACACACAACAACAAGTGATATTTTTATCTTTTTTTTTTTTTTTTTTTTTTTTTTTTTTACTGTTAAGAAGAATCAGACAGACAGAGGCTAAATAATTAGCTTATAAGTACATGAGGCTAAACTTGAACTCAGGCCAAATCCCAGCCTTCTTCATTCCAAGCCAAATACTCTGTTTTGATATCCATCTACTTTTTAATTTCTTGCTACTTTAAGCAATTCTTTAAGACTATATTAATTAAGGGGCAGCTAGATGGTGCAGTGGATAGAGCATCAGTCCTGAAGTCAGGAAGACCTGAGCTCAAATCTAGTCTCAGTCACTTAACACTTCCTAGCTGTGTGACCCTGGGCAAAGTCCCAATTGGCTCAAAAAAAAAAAAAAAAAAGACTATATTAATTAATAGCAAGAATGTGAAATGATCAACTATGAAAAATTTGATTCTCCTCAGTGGTTCAATGATCCAAGGCAATCCCAATAGACTTTTGACAGAAAATGCCATCTGCATCCAGAAAAAAAGATTATAGAGATTGAATGTAAATCAATACATGCTATGCTCATTCTCTTTTTTGCTTTTTTTCTCTCCCACGGTTTTTCCCTTTTGTTCTGATTTTTCTCTCCCAACCTAATTCATAAAGCAATGTATATTAAAAATGAACAATTTAAAAAACTATATTAAATCCATCATCAGAGGGAGTTTGCTCACTAGGGAGGCCCCATATCAATAAAACCACAAATCGAGTCTTTAATATCTATATTTCCTATACACTTATAGGTACATATATTATGTCTCATAGAATCCTCATGAGGTCAGGCTTATTCATTTTTGTCTTTAAACTCCCTCTGTCTAGCACCTAATAAATACTCAAGAAATGCCTGCTGATTGATGTATAAGTGGATGGATATTACTTGTTTTCCAGACTCTTCTTTGAATGACTTGATTTTGCTATAACTCCAGTAGAACTGTGCATGTGTTTCCAAAAGCAAAAATGAGATTCAGAAAGAAAAAAAATTCCACTTTTGCTGAGTAACTTACTTTAATTTGATTGTGCCTAAAATTAGGCTCTATTTGTAAGGGGAAATGGGGAGTGGGGAGAGGAAAAGGTAACATTTTGGCCCCTAAACCGGCCTCTTCTTTTGGAGGCTGCACATTTCCCATAAAATATGATTTTTGAAAGTTGGAGCATTTAAATAAAAGGAAACTAGTGAATCACTTAAAATCATTATCATTGTTTGATGTGCGTGAGCTTTTTTTTTTTTCTTTTTTTTTCCTACACTAGTCACAAAAATCATTTCATCTTCCCCAACTCTAACTCCATGTCTGGCCTAGATGGCTTAGAAAGTCAGGCTGGAAAGTGATCAGAAACAAACAGGCCTTTTGTTTATATATAAAAAAGACACTGGCTCTAATTGAAGTACGTTAAATCAATTTTTATTTGGCTATGTTCAAGAGGGGGGAAAAATCTGACCTTGTCTTAGATATCAGATCTGTCTTTTACTTTTTTTTCCAGAATATTATTTTCTTTCCATGAGGAATTATACATCTTGAGGTTAAAGAAAGTGCAGAATGAAGTATTTTCAATGGATACAAGTAAGAGACTATCCCATGTCCTGGAAAGGGTCCTAAAGGGAAACAGAGGAGATTAACGGCCACAATTTGTCTTTCTCTTCCTTTAATCACGCCTCTGTTTTGCACTCTTACTCAGTTCTTTCAATTTATCCTCATTAGTGTGCTGGCTAATCCTCCATTTGCACAAATTGACACTGAATTCACCTTTTCTTTTGACAGAATTGGCTATTTTATCTTTCTCCTTTTTTTATGAGCTTGTGAAGACAGGATCTATTTTCTTACTGAAAATGAGCCCTGGGATGTGAAGTATTTATTTGAATTAACTTAAAAGGGGGGAAAAGGGGGTCTGACCAAATGACAGTTCTCAACTGAGATCCAAATAGGAACCTCAATCTGGAGGAGCCTTTTCTTTTAACTCCCCTCCCCTTTTTCATTTTCCTCCCTGAAAGCAGAAGTGAATGTGAACTTGGACCGTTTAGGGAAACTTGAGCATTTTTCTGTTCAAGGATAGGAGGAGGAGAGAGTGGGAGGAATATTTGAGGACATTTTCCAACATTAAGTGATTGAACCAGTCTGAATTATTGTTGCTGGCTTGAAGTAAGACCAGTTTGGAACAACTTCAATCATGATGGCAAGAACCTAAAACCCAATCTAAAACATAGGTTTGATTCTACCCAAGATTAGTACAAAAATAGCCATTCTTTTTGTCAAGCCTCTCCTAGAAACCAGATTTACCCGATCTTACAATTTTGACAAATACATGGATACTTATTGGGGTGGGGAGGAACCAAATTTGATGAGTTTGACATTTTTCTAATTACCAGAAACAAGATTTTTTTCAGGTTTTTTTTTTTTTTTTGGGGGGGGGGGCTTCTATTTTTCTCATTCTGCACTATGAATTTTTCTCCAGTCTCAGTCTTCCACTGTCTATTCTACCATCCTTCTATTCTCTACCAGATAGTGTATCAAGCTATGACCTCTCTTTGGAGGACTCCCAAGTCTATGTCTTCAGTTCTGGCTTCTCCCCAAAATTCCATTCTTCCATCTATAAGACTCCACTATACGTTTTCACATTAATGTCTTACCATAAATTCAGATCCAACAATTGTAAAAAACAAGCTCATTATCTTATGTCCACAAACTCATTCCCTTGATCCACTTACACTCAATGAACATTTGTTAAGCACCTATGTTTTCCTTATATCTTTTCTAGGAAACCCATTCACCTAGTCACCCTAGCTTAAAACTGGGCCCTCCTTTTTCATATGCCCTTCTCTTCTATCCCTTTTGTTCAATCAGTCACCAGCTCTGGTAATATTCCCTTCAAAATGTCTTTAATATCTCTACTTCCTTTGTTGGACTAGACAGCTGTAGGAATTCAAGAAATAGACAAAACTTCACATTTAGTTGATCTGCCTATATAGTTTATTGGCTAATATACATATTATAATATATTCTACATGTATGTAGAAAGAGTAAAAAAGACATGCATTCAGTTTTTTATCTTGTTCAGGGAAATCAGGCTAACTGGTACTGGGAGGCTGACTTTATCCAGACAAAGCTTGACAATCCAATGGCCAATAGATGTTAACAGCTATGCAATTTTATACTGAGGGAGAAAGAAAGGGAGCCAGGCCACCTACAAACTCATCCATCCTAAATTGGTCAAAAAAGACTAAACCCAGGAGTTGTCACATTTTGCTCTACACAGGAATTGCAGGAATGTAGCAGTTTCGAGGCACTCTCTGTTCTCTCTGTCTCCATTCACTGTGTTCCTCCCCAATCTGGGTGAAGGAGCCTAATCTCAAGGTCTTGCCTCCCTCTCTCTCCATTGCTATTTCTACCACATCAGGGTAACATTATATCATTCTTACATTAGAGGTATTATCTCTTAGTTGGCTACTGTGACTCCAATATTTACCCCCTCCAATCCATGTTCCATTTTGACTCAGCTGCTCATATGGATCATTAATCTTATCCATGTGGGTGCTTCTTCCAACAAAATACTTGCAATCCACCCTGCAATTCCATTCCCTGTAGCTTTTGCAATAAATTTGCCAGAGGCCCAACCAGTATCCCAAGGGCCTTCCTCAATTTCTCTTTATTTTGAAAAGCTACTGGTAGTGGGGGTGGGTTGACCATCATTTATCCCTTGTTCCTACTATGTGGCCAGCCCATCTTTTTTCCTAACATATTTCTTTAAGGATATATTTTACTCTAGTTGTCCTTAATTCTTCATTCTCTTGACTTGAAATACTCTGTTCTCTTCCCTTCAATGACCAAATACTATCCATCTTCCAAAACCCAGAATAAATCCCTTCTCCTGCAAGTTTTCACTGACCACTTAATCAAATTTCTACAGATCTCCTCTAAATGATTACTTAGTGATTAATACATATAATTTAGTATTTAATTATGTTGCATTAAGTTGTATGGTAGACTGTATATTTGCCTTTTCTCCCCATCCTCCTTCACCATTTGCATTATGAAGGAAAATAAAATGTTTACCTAAGGGAATATATACATGGTGGAAGGAGTGAAATGAGGTCACTGCTTAGAGGAGATTGGGCACAATATGGAGATAAGGAGAAAAGGATGCCTGCAAAGGAGAGGTGGAAACAAGGAAAAAGAAGGATTCAGGAAAACAATTTTGGAAGGCAGTGTGTATCTTTCAAAAGAAGATGCAGCTGAAAGATAGGTGATCCCTCCAGAGCATCAGTCTTCAAACTTTTGACATTATGGGACCCTGACAGTAAAATTTTTCCCCCTGGAGGGTATGGAAAAAGGGATGATTTTCTTAATAGTAATTACATAGCTACTTATAAGTCAGTACTGGGATTGTAATTACTCTGAGACTCAAAGCTCTGGGATAGGGTGAAATGAAGAAATAAATGACTACATTCAATAAACAGTTGGGACTGATGTGGTTATGTTGGTTGGTTATCTGGGGGAGGACCAAGTATATGAAACCCATCTTCTCAGCCACTGATGAACTGATTCTACATCCTGCAAATTCAAGCCATGACCTAGGTATTCTGACACCCCCCCCATTTTGGACAAAACTGCTCTAGTCTAGAAAAACTGAGGACCCAGAAGTTGGGATATGAAACCACATCCCAATAAGGAACAATAGAAAGAAGCAGAAAAGGGGAAGGAGAAAGAGAAAGGCACGGACAGAGACAGAGATAGCTACTCATCCCATTTTGAGCTACAGGTAACCCAGACAAGAATTGTGAAAGAGAGGGTGATTTCGCCAGATAAACCCCATCCTTAAGAAAATAAGTCATATCTTTGTGACTAATGGTCACTTATTAGATGATTGAAGTAATCTCCTTCCTTTTAATAATAGTTTCATGACACTACCTGTATTCATGATATTCATGATATTACCTGTATCTGAAAGTAAAAAAACTGGAGTCAGTCTATTGAGGGGTGCCTAAATTTTTCTGGATTTGAGTGAAGCACAAGAGTAAGGAAGCACTCACCCCAAGTACTCAGACACTTATGATATTGTAGCTAATGGACTTCGCAGGCTGTTCACTGTCATCATTTTTTTCTTTCCAAGACAGGTACCAAGTCTTAAACATTTTTCTGTGTCCAAAAATACATACACAGGTCCAGCATTCAATATTTAGGGCTAAAGGGTAATACATTCAGAGCAGGAAGGTTCATCCAATCCAAACCCCTCATTTCATAGATGAGGAAATTGAGAATGACAGAATATTTTTTAAAAAACTGGCCCGAGGTCATGCAAACAAGTCAGAGAAAGGATAATGATCATTGTCATAATCATCAATGATAATATTAATAAAAAAAGAAGTAGAGAAAAAGACTAGACTTATGATTTCATAGGTATAGGGAGCACCTAATGAAAAATCCTCTCTAAAAATGCAAGTAAGCTCTTTCTTTTCAATTTAGAGTCTTAGAGAGTTTCTTTGAGCCTTGAGAGAGTAAATGACTTGTCCAGAGTCACCCAGTCAATGTGTGTCAGGGACTGGACTTGAATGTAGGTTTTTCTGGTTCCAAGGTCAGTTCCCCAGCCAAACATGACATAATAACAGTAATTCATACCTTGTCTCTTTAAGATTTACAAAGTACTTTATACATATATTATCTCACTCAAGTCTCACAACCATCATGGGAGATGGATGTTATTATTATACCCATTTGACAGATGAGATTAATGTAAGAGAGGCTAAGTGCCTTGCCTAGGGTATGAGGAAGGACTCAAAGCTAGAATCTTCCTGATTCCATGTTTTTCCATTACTCCAAACTGCCATTTTGTTTTTCTGTTGCTATTGATGTTGTTGTTTTTATAATAATAGCTTTTCATTTTTCAAAATACACGCAAAGATGATTTTCAGCATTCACCCTTGCAAAAGCTTGTTTCCAAATTATTCTTTCTCCTTCCCCACCTCTCCCTTCTCTAGACAGCAAGCAATCCAATATATGTTGGACACATCCAAGCTCCCATTTTGAACCCAGGTCCTCTGATTCCAAATCTTTCCATTGTCTCCATGAGTGAGTGAGTGGTATTACTAATAGCTTACCAAACATGAGAGAAATTTCCAAGACCCTCAAAAATGAGATGCTTTAGTCTTGTATGATCAGTATCTTCAGTTTAACAAAAAGAATGATCTTTGAAAGAAGAAGGTCAAGAACATTTCTTTTTCTCCAAAATAACTACAGATTGGTGAGACTGCCCATTACCCTCATTTCTATCTACAGGATTTGTTCTTGTTTTATTATTCATAATATTTTTCAGCCTCTGAGCAGCCATGGACAAAACCTAATGATCTGTTGAGTCACTGGAAATGAGAAAGACTGGCCAAAGCTCCACTTATATTTGGTTACCTGTCATTTTCAGAATCCATCACTGAGAAGTCATTTAGCTCAACTAACTTTGGTAAATCAATGTCACTCTAAGCCAGTGATTTTCAGTTTTGTTTCTATCAATCCTCAGGGAAACACTCAGTATCTCAAGAGATGACATAAAAACCTCTAAGGCTCCTCTGAACACATTTTAATATATTTTTATTTTTAAAAATATTATTATTATTAAATAATATTGTACTTGTTGATGGTCCTAGAAGCTTAAGAAAAAGCTGGAGAAGCATTCATTTAGTCGAATCGTGGTAGTAATAAAAAGAGGGTTGGACGTGGAATCAAAGGCTCCAGATCCAAAGTCTGATTTAGTCACTTATGCCCTATATGACACTGGGCAAGTCACAATTCTGAGCTTGTTTTGTCATTTGTGAAATGTCAGGAATTGAACTGGATGACTCTGGTGATCTCTTTCAGCTCTAGGTCTATGATCATTTCATTTACAGCCAAAATTTGCTGAGGCTTAGAGAGACACACATTAATAACATGGAATTAAATGAAAGATAAAGTGATGGTAAAACTGGAGAATCACACCTCTATGCATTATCAGTGCTTTGTGTCTCTCTATCTCTCTCCTGTCTCTTCCTCCTTGCCTTGTTTCTTTCTATCTCTTCCCCTATCATCACTTCCTGCTTTATTTCTCTATATCCCTTTCTTTCTCTTTCCTTTCTATCTCTTTTTCTCTATTTCTCATCTCTCTCTTTTCTTTTCTATATTCCTCTTTCTTTTCCCCTTCCTCCCATGCTACTTTCTTTTTTCTTTCTTTCTTCCTTTCTTTTTTCCTTCCCTTCCTTTGCCCTCCCTCTCTTCTTTCCTTCTTTTCTTTACTTTCTTCCCTTCCTTCTTTAACTTCCTTCTCTTCTCTTTCCCTCCCTTCCTTCTTTCTTTCTTCCAAAGAATTTATATTAAGTGCATCCTACATGGAGCAGTGAGTTTGGCCTTGAAACAAACATATAGTTTAAATAAGACAAAGTCCATGATCTTATACGGCTTATATGTAATTTTAGTTCTGGTACAGCTAGCCCTCCTTTATTTGATTTTTTTTTTCATTAGTTCCCTGGAAAGTCTTGGCCTGTTGTTCTTCCATATGAATTTTGTTGTTATTTTTTCTAGCTCAGTAAAATAGTTTTTGCGAGTCTGATTGGTATAACACTAAATAAATAGATTAATTTAGGTAGTATTTTCATTCTTATTATATTCGCTTGACCTATCCAAGAGCACTTGATATTTTTCCAATTGGTTAGATCTGACTTTATTTATGTGGAAAGTGTTTTGTAGTTTTGTTCATATAGCTCCTGACTTTCCCTTGGCAGAGAGATTCCCAAATATTTTATACTATCCATTTTATTTTTAATTTTTTTTTCTTTTTCTGAGGCTGGGGTTAAATGACTTGCCCAGGGTCACACAGCTAGGAAGTGTTAAGTGTCTGAGAACAGATTTGAACTCAAGTCCTCCTGAATTCAGGGCTGGTGCTCTATCCACTGCGCCACCTAGCTGCCCCTTTATACTATCCATTTTAAATGGAATTTCTCTTTGTATCTCTAACTGTTGGATTTTGTTAGTGATATATAAGAATGCTGATGATTTATGTGGATTTATTTTGTATCCTGCAACTCTGCTAAAGTTGTGGATGATTTTTAATAGCTTTTTAGTAGAATCTCTGGGGTTCTCTAAGTATACCATCATATCATTTGCAAAGAGTGATAATTCAGTTTTCTCATTACTTACTCTAATTCCTTTAATCTCTTTTTCATCTCTTATTGCTGAAGCTAGCATATCTAACCCAATATTGAATAGTAATGGTGATAATTGGCTGCCTTGTTTCACTCCTGATTTTACTGGGAATGGTTCCAGTTTATCCCCATTACATATGATGCTTACTGATGGTTTTAAATAGATGCTACTGACTATTTTAAGGAAAAGTCCATTTATTCCTATACTCTCTAATGTTTTTAATAGGAATGGATGTTGGATTTTATTAAATGCTTTTCCTGCATCTATTGAGATGATCATATGGTTTTTGTTAATTTGGTTATTGATATAGCCAATTATGCTAATAGTTTTTCTAATATTGAACCAGATTTTCATTCCTGGTATAAATCCTACTTGTTCATGATGTATTATCCTGGGGATGATTTTCTGTAATCTTTTTGCTAATATTTTACTTAAGATTTTTGCATCAATGTTTATTAGGGAGATTGGTCTATAATAAGGCAAGAGTTCTTGACCATTGCATATCATAGACTCTCACTGGCAGTCTGGCAAAGCCCTATGAACTACTCAGAAAAATGTTTTTATATAATTTTTAAAAATGCTAATTTTTATTTAGACATTAATGCGGAGGTAGAAGATGGGATTTTTTTCCCCATCTCAGTTCAAAGGTCTCCCTAAAATCTGGTCTTGGGCATCCATGTACTTCAGGGTAAGAGCTCCTAATCTAATGCTTTGAGAATAAATGAGATTTTTTTTCTTCTAAATGTTCTAATCTCTCAAAAAAAATGAGAGCATTATTTGACTCAGTGTTGTGTATATATGTATGCATGCATAAAATAATCTATGATCTTTTAAAGATGATCCAAAGTCTACTTTTCAGGCAAGGTCATGGATAGACTTCCATTTAATTCAAATATTTTCCAGTTGCTTCAACACAACAATTAATTGATTGTTAGGTGATTGACTTTAGTTTAACTTCTGACCAAATTTCATAAACTTTGTGATTTGAGGCAAATGTTGTAATTTGACTTTTGGGAAATATTGTCCTTCTTTTCCATCAATTTGTTTTGAAAATCAGACTCTAGTGACAAACCTTTTATGAAACATTTAGTACTCTCTACAAAGCTTGTAATGCTGTTACTCCTTCCTAGCTCTTTGATTATTTATTTTCTTCTTTAAATTCATTCTACCAATTTTTAAAAACAGGTAAAAAGTGAATACTTTTGTAAACTTTTGTCATGTTTCTAGATTTTCTTGGGGAAGGGAGAACTGACAAAACTTTGGCATATACACACAAATATACATACCCAGTATATAGCTACTTCAGGTATGATTAAGCATAGGGTATATCCAAAGGCAAAATTTTTGTAACTGACTATCCCCTTATCCTATTTTCACAGATCCCTGAATCTAGCTATTCATTCTATACTTACTTTCTTTATCCATCCATATTTGCCTCTATGCTTATAATTCCCTTTTTGAATTTGTTTGGCCCACTCAAATTTGTCTATTCACAGTCTCCAAAATTATCCTTGTGCTTTCCTGCCTCCTTAACTTTTCTGAGACTACATTGAATAAAAAGTACCAAACTGCATTCATAAAGGTAGTTTTTTCATTTGGGAATTCCCAATATCAGTGTTTCTTAAAGTGTGATCCAAGGACCTCTCAGGTTGCCTGAAACATTTTCTGGGGATCCATGAGGCCAAAATTATTTTCATCATAATATTAAGATAGCATTTGCCTTTTTCACTCTCATTCTTTCATGAGTACACAATGGAATTTTCCTGAGATTACATGACTAGTGACTTAGGAGTTTAACTAACAAACATGAATTCTGAAGAATTACACTTTTGCCTTACAAATGGATAAATCTACAGACAAGGTTGGAATTGCTGTTTTGCTTGTCCAGTATCTTTTATGTGAATATTTGGCAGCAAATCCTAATAAATGAAATATTGAATATGAAGAATTAACTGTTATGCTGAGGCAGCTCAAAAATGTTTTAATTAAATGAAAGTTTACCCATGACCTTGCCTGGAAAGTAGATTCTTGATGGATATATGTATGTGTGTGTGTGGGTGGGTGTGGATATGTGTGTGTGTGTGTATATATATATATATATATATATATATATATATATATATATATATATATATATATATATATATATATATATATACATAGAGAGAGAGAGAGAGGCACAAACATATGAGCATATGTATTTTATATATATTTTTATGCATATAGAGAGAGAGAGCCAACAATGAGTCAAATAATGCTCCAGTTCTTTTTGAAAGATTAGAACATTTAGAAAAAAGCTCACTTATCCCCAAAACATTAGCTAAGAAATTAAAAATTCCTGGGGTCCATGGAATCCCACTGTGTTTGTGGACAGGTTTTAAAGATATCTTTGCACTGGAATGGGGAGTCCATAATTTCCCCCCATTAATCTCTAAATGTTAAAGAATTTTTTTGATCTCATAGTTGATCCAGGAACAATTGTGTTGATCTTTGCCCTGATAGTGAAGAAGCAAAGGTGGGTAAAACCATTGGTGCTTTAGCTCGGTTCAAAGCAGCAGCACCAAATTCTACTAGTTGCCATTGTATTCTTCAAGGTCAAAGTGCCAGTTGTCTTAAGAGTGACACTGTGATAAAGTGTTCATTTATTCAACCTCAGCCCTTGTGCACATGTCTCTTTAACATTCTGAGTGACAAAATGGCGAGTCTATTTGGGAAATACACTTCAGCTGCATTCCAAAACATGACAGTTGTGTCAAGGAAAAGCACTTATGTGGCTGAGTGGCGAGCTCAACTACAGGCTTTTTTTCATGAAACATCATTTTTTTTTTTTTAACTTGAAAGAATGACTGACAAACTACAGTTATTTGGGTGAGTATCTGGCAAAGAGTTTCTTGAAAACGAATGAAGTAAGCCTGTCACTTCAATGAAAACAACTGACAGTGTTTGTTGCCAATAACAAACTTTGAGCTTTCAAGCAAAAATGAGAATTTTGGAAATTTTGTAGCCATCATCATGAACTTGATAGTTTCCTAATACTTAAAGATGTTTCTAATGAGATTGGTGTAGATGTTAACAAATATAATTTTTAAAAATATTGTACAATGAAATGGTTCAACATTTGGGAAATCTGCATAGCCCAGTGAATCAATATTTTCTAAATGACCATTGCATGATGTTACAAAATCATGGTGGGTAAAATATCTATTCAAAGCACAATCTGAACCAATGGATTTTCATGTAACAGATGACAAAAAAGTAATTGACGTGGCTTTAGATACCACATTGCAATTAACTTTTAAGAAACTGCCACTGGGGGGACAGCTAGATAGTACAGTGGATAGAACACTAGCCCTGAAGTCATATTTGGTCTCATACACTTTACATTTCCTAGCTGTGTAACCCTAGGTAAACCACTTAACCCCAACTGCTTTGCCTCAGCAAAAAAAAAAAAAGAAAGAAAGAAAGAAAGAAAGAAAGAAAGAAAGAAAGAAAGAAAGAAAGAAAGAAAGAAAGAAAGAAAGAAAGAAAGAAAGAAAGAAAGAAAGAAAGAAAGAAAGAAAGAAAAAGAAAAAGAAATTGCCACTTGTCAAGTTTTTATCTAATATCACAGAAGAATTTCCACAATGATCCGAAAAGATTATTGAGATGCTCTTCCCTTTTCTAATTACCTATCTGTGTAAAGTCAGATCGCCTATATCAACCAAAACAGTATCACAACAAACTGAATGCAGAAGCAGAAATGAGTATCCAGGTGTCTTATTAAACGAGAAATTCAGGAAATTTTCAAAAACATAAAATGATGCCATTATTCTGACTAATAATTTTTGGTATAAAAATATGGGGTTTTTACTTATAAAAATATATTATGTTAACATTTATTGATTTATTTTTAAATGATTAAAAAAACTATGAAATTTTTTTTTTAATTTAAATTAAATAAATAATTAAAATTGATGAGTTTTCTTTGCTAATGTGACAATATCAATAGATGTGACTCACATAAACAAAAGTTCTTTGGAATCTTTAATACTTCTTTTAAGTGCATAAAAAAGTCTAGAGACCAAAAAGTCTAAGAACTTCTATGCTATACTGGTGAAATCATATTCCTGATCTCTTGGAACTAGAAAGAATCTTAGAAGTCACTTAATTAAGCCCTTAAATTTTACAGAATAGGAAATAAGATTAGGAGTTGAATTAGACATAGATTTTGAGCTAAAAGGAATCTCTGAGTTGATGATGTCTAATCCAATCATCTCACAGATGAAGGAAGGGAGGACCAGAGAAATTGAATGACTTGCCAAAAGACACAGTAGCAGAACTGGAATTCAAGTCTGATTTTGTGGGTTCCAAAATGAGGGTTATTTCTGATAGCCTAAAGGGTGTCCAGCTTATGTCTAAGAACTGAGATTGTAACAGTTGTCATCCCTATTTTGCCCAGAAAAGTTCTTTGAACAAGGTAGACACTCAATCAAAGAGAAGGGAAGACTCAATTTTATCAAAATAATAAGAGACAATCTTGAGGTTTTCAAATTGCTTATTTTAATTGAACCTTACAAGAAACTAGTGATGAAAAGACTATTGATATTTTCCCTGTTTTGTGCATCAATCAGTAATTATCTGAGGCAGAATTCAAATCCAGTTCTCCTCACCTTCAAAGCTTTCAATTCTGTCATTTCACAATATAGCCAATCTGGTGATATGATGAACTCTAAACTTACTTCCAGATATGAAGTTTGATGACTCTACAATAAAAGCATGAATAAGTAGTGGTAAAGAGAAGGAATATTCTCACCCAAACCTCCCCCAAAATTTATTGTTCTCATACACATAAATTTCCCTCTCTGTATTTCTAGCCTAATAATTTTCAAATTTCCCAAACCCGATTGGCCAATTCAAATAGCAAGAGTATCAAGCTCTGGGGAGAAGAGACATTAGGGGATATGAACCACTAATGAGTGGACTATAATTCCCAGACAATGAGAAGAAACTTTGCTATAATAGAAAGAAAACAGGATTTGGAGTCAAGAATCCCTGAATTCAAAACCTGACTATGTAGTATTTGTGTGACTTTGGGCAAATCACAACCTTTCTGAGCCTCTATTTTTATCATAGGCTGAGTATATAACCTATCTCTCATGTCTCAAGCTTGAAACTTCAATTATCTTTTTCACCCACCTGATATTTTCAATCAATTGCTAAGTTTTGCTGAACATACTTCTGCAATGTCTTTCACATTCTTCCCCTCTCCATCCATATAGTCATTACCCTAGTTTATGCCCTTATCAACCCTTGCCTGAATTGTTTCAAATAGTCCTCTAACTGATCCCCTAGCCTCAGATTTCCATGCTCTGCAAGCCATGCTCCACATAGCTGATAAACAGAGATTCTTACAACACATTCTGGCCATGCATCCCCTATTCAATGATCTCCAATGCCTCCCTATGAAATCTAGCACAAGGTACACCCCCCTTCTCCATCTACCCCTGGTTTGGTCTTTAAAGTCCTTTGAAATTTGATCCCAACCATCCCTTCTCTACTTAATCCATATTTATCCTTCTCACAAACACAAATTCCAGCCAAACTGGTCTACTTGCTGCTCTCTTGTACATGCCATTCTGTCTATTCCTCATCATTCCCTCCTCACTTCTGCTTTTTTTACTTCCTGGCTTTCTTCAAGATTCAAGCACTTCCATGTACATGAAAGTCTTTCTTGTTGACCCAAATTAGTATTTACGTATGTATGTATGTATGTATTGTTTTCCCACAAAGAATGTAAGCTTCTCGAGGACAGGGACTCAATGTCACTATAACGCTCCCTAATTTCTAATAGGTGCTTTATAAATTTATTGGAAAATGATGAGAACTAAATACTGGAATTTATGCTCAGAACAACAAGAATTACAAAAAAATTAAGTTTATTATTCATTTAATTGTTTTAAAATATTATCTGCATGTAAAAAACATGTAAAAGCTTTTTTTTAAGTTCTGAATTCCAAATTCTATCCTTACCCCCCTGAGACAGTTAGTAATCTCATATAGGTTATACATGTGTAATCAAGCAAACATTTCCGTATTTGTCGTTTAGTACTACTTCCACTTTTGAGGCTATTCTCCCTAGAGATCAAGGTTGTCACACATACCTCTGGGTATTGGGAAGAAATGTCTATAATCTCAGTTCTTGTTATATCTTCTTGTTGTAAAATTTTGTTTTTGTCATTTCAGTTATGTCCAACTCTTTTGTGACCCCATTTTGGGTCATCTTCCCATATAGGAATGCAAATAGTTTAACCTTATTGAATCCTTTATGATTTCTCTTTCCTGTTTATCTTTTTATGCTTCTCTTGAATCTTGTACTTGAAAGCCAAATTTTCTATTTGGCTCTGGGCTTTTCATCAGGAATACTTGAAAGTATCACTTCAGATACTGGAGTGCTTTGTCATTTTCTTTTCTTAAATATTCATTGGTTAAAATAAAGTAGAACTGGTCACTAACAGGAGGGGAAATACATTTAATGAAGCTTTAATTGATAGAATTAGAGAAAGTTACTTCAATCCCTTGGGATTATGCCAAATATCCTCCATCTACGAGATAGAGCTACACAGTATTGTTACAGTCATTTAATATTATTATACTCATTTGAAAAATTAGGAAACTAACTCTTGAAGAGGGAAAATTATCAGCCAAAGACAAACAACTAGAAATTACTATTATTTTTTAGGTAAAATACAAATCATCCGTCTGGTATTTCGAGCCCTTTACAATCTGGCTCCACCTGAGTTTCCAATCATTCCCTATTACTCTCTTTCATGTCATCATTCTATATTTTAGCTAATTGACTTTCTAGCTGGTTTTCACCCATGGAATTCCAATTCCTTCATATCTTTGTACAAGTGGCTGCCATATCTGGAATACTTTGTCTTCACTTGTGATTCATAGAATCCATAGCTTTGTTCAAAGTACAAGGCAGGTTACACCTCCAAAAGGACACTGCCTTGGTTCTTTCTTCCTTCTACATAAATACTCTCTCTACTAAGAAGAATGTAAACTCCTTGAAGGCAAGGATTATATAATATTATCTTTATATCCCCATTGTTCCTTAGAAAACATTTGTGCAATTAAGCCAAATATATTGCCTTAAAGTCTGCAAAGATACATTATTTTCTTTGAAACCTATAAAGTGGAGTCTTATGGGGTTCATTAATCCCATTTTACAGAAGAAGAAACTGAAGCTCCAGACATTACACAAGATACAGAGAGGGAATTTAAACCAGGAATTCTGGTGGCCCAAGTTCAGCCTTCTTTGTCTTGTGCAGACGCAGCCTAAATTGATAGAGTTTCATCTCCAGAAATTTGCCATCGTGTGATCAAACTTTTTGACCAAGGAAAATCATAAATGGGAGTAAGGATATGAAAAGGGGTAGCTATTTTTATTAATGGCAAAAGTATCTATAGAGATGAAATCTTGGAGCCTTGAAGTATTGACATAAAAATGCATAAGCAAGATGTGCCTTGCCTCCACCCATTTAAGGACTTTGATCTAACCTTGATGGTATCTCCCTAGACAAAGTGCAAAAGCCCTTAAAATATCTAGTGATTGGAATTTGGTTTGGTCATTGATAGGTCTCCTTGATAAGAGGTCCTTCCAGTCCTAGTTGACACATGAATGTGTATGTGATTAGATCACACTCCTGGAATACATCCTTGGGGAGAGGGCAAAGCTGGGGAGATTAGATAGAAAAAAAGGCAGTTCTGTGCTGGATGTGCCTGTCTGCATGCATGCATTTGAGCACATGCACCCTCCCCCCCCCACACACACACAGACTCAGTTCCCTAAGAGAAAGTTTCCTTAAAGGAAAAACCTCTTCAGGGAACTTGTATGCCCAAAAGGAGTGCTTCTCCATATTTTCTCCATACATCCATCTCTCACTGTTCCTTTTTTTTTTTTTTTTAATTATAGCTTTTTATTGACAAAATATATACGTGGGTAATTTTTTACAACATTATGCCTTACATTCACTTCTGTTCCAACTTTTCCCTTCCTTCCCTCCACTCCCTCCCCTAGATGGCAGGAAGTCTTATACATATTAAACATGTTAAAGTATATCCTAGATACAATATATGTGTGCAGATCCATACAGTTCTCTTTTTGCACAAGAAGAATTGGATTCAAAAATAATCTGGGAAGAAAAACAAAAATGCAAGTAGTCCACACTCATTTCCCAGTGTTCCTTCTCTGGGTGTAGCTGATTCTGTCCATCATTGATCAATTGGAACTGAACTAGAGCTTCTCTTTGTCGAAGACATTCACTTCCATCAGAATACATCCTCACACAGTGTTGTTGTTGAAGTGTATAATGACCTCCTGGTTCTGCTCATTTCACTCAGCATCAGTTCATGTAAGTCTCTCTAAGCTTCTCTGTATTCATCCTTCTGGTCATTTCTTACAGAACAATAATATTCCATAATATTCATATACCATAATTTACTCAGCCATTCTCCAGTCGATGGGCATCCACTCACTTTCTAGTTTCTGGCCACCACAAAGAAGGCTGCCACAAACATTCTTGCACATACAGGTCCCTTTCCCTTCTTTAAGATTTCTTTGGGATATAAGCCCAGTTCACTGTTCTTTTTTGAAGATCCTAACTCTTTTAATCTTCACCCCACTTGTATGCCCACCAATATGTTTTTGCTTTTCCAGCATCTCTGATTTATATCTCAATAAGAGCATTTAATGACAGACATCTAACATTGTTACTTAATCATTTCATGTCACTCCAAAGCCTGTAAATATCTTGGAAAGCAGAGATCTCATTTTTACTTTTTTTCATTTCCTCCCTCATTGCCCACCATAACCTGAAAGGCAATACTACAGCCATAGTAGATGCTCTTGTTAAACTTAGACAAGAAAATTTAAATCCTTGCTAGGAAGATATGATATAACAGAATTCATCCAAACAAAGCAGGCAAAACATTTAAAAACAAGTTACATCTAAACTAAAAAAAAAAAAAAAAAAAAAAAAAGGATAGAATCCAGGCCTTTATATTAAAGTAATAGAGATGACCTTTAGATTTCTAGCAGTTGAGCTTTCCAGTCCCCACCCTAGTTATGTACTTTAGCGTCATTCTTTATTTGCCCCTTAAATTCACTGACCTTTGACTCATAATTGAAAGAAATATCTTATCATTCATTCATGTATTGGTTTAATCAGTTATGTCCAAATATGATAAAATAATATCTTCCTTTAAAAAAAAAATAACATTGTGACTTTTTCACATTTCACAAAACAATTGGTAATTTTGTTGGCTCTTATGTTAATCAAATAAAATGAAGAATTTTGTCATAATATCAACCAATATTGAGCATGCAATAAAGTAATATAAACATGTTTACTGATATATCCCTTTTTCAATTTTAAAATCTATAGCTTACAAAATAATAACCATAATAATATTCATATCAATATGTTGAGTGGACTTGTTTTTCAGCATTACTTCACTAAATGCAATGTCACTGATGACATTACTTTCCTTAATTCCTCTTTGAGCACTAATCAATATCAATATGTCATCTTTCAGGTATAAAATAACAATAAAAATAAGCTTGTTTCATACCGATGATACATATGGTAATAATAAGTTGTATTGTAGTGTTTGATAAATCAGAGAATTCTTTTAATTACTTAGAACCAAACCCTAATGAGATTTGGGGGTTCAAAAACTTCTTTTAACAAACTATCTCAAGGCAAGCCAATTAATTATTTTTATTCAAATGGAGTAAGAACAAATATATCAATCATAATTATACATGGCAAATGGATTCCTTATCCATTCATATTTAGACTTAGGTCTTTAAAATAAAAAAAGGAATTTTTTTTCTGTAGATTAGCTGACTGATAGATATTAACTTTCTTCTAATGAAAAAGAAAATAAATACTTTTTTGCAAGGCGTGAGTTTTTTAATTGGGAAGCATATCAAAAATATTTTGTAAATTTACCATAGCTGTTTCATAATTAAGATCAATTTGAATAGTAACCAATCTTCTTTAACCTAATCTTTTTTTTTCAACAATATATTATACATATAAACTTTTCACCTTACTGCTGAAAACTCTCCATATTTGGCCCAACCTAGACCCACCAGGCTGCTTTCAGCTCACTTTTATACCATGTCTCCTGGATCCTAGCTTTAACCTAGGCTTCCTGCTCCATATTGTAGTTCTGGCACTGGATCTCTGGGCTTTTAATTACTGAGAGTTTTCCATATCTAGCCTGACCTAGATCTACTATAACACTCTCTGGCTATCATCATGCTACACCATGCCTTGTATGGATCTCTTCCTGCAGTGTCCCATTCCCAGCTCCTGCTTTCCATCTCTAACCCTGGAGACAGTAATCAAATCAACACTACCATTCCTGAAAAGGATGTGTCAATCAATTGGCCAGTCTAGATTGACTTTTGATACCAAAACAAGCCTCCCTAGCTACTATTTTCCTACATTTAACTCCTCTATTAGAATAAAAATTCCCCGAAAATAGTGTGTCTTGCCTTTTGTTTTTATAGTATCTGGCAGAGATGAGAGGTTTTTTCATTCATTCATTCATCCATCCATTCATTCAGATGTAATCAAATGAGCCTCTTTAAAACTGTTGTTTTACCATTCACATTGAAAAAGAAGATTATAGTTCCTCAGGTGAGTTTAAAGATTTTCAGAAAGAGATAATTCTCCTACCCATTGTATTATCTACATGTGGAATCATTTGAAGTTGTTCTGTATATTATTTGCTGAGTAGCATTTTGATCATATGTGAAGAGAAGAGGAAGATATAGGAAGCCCTATATAAATGTTAGTTGTTATTATTGTTGTTATGGTACCTATGATGTTCCAAGTGCTGTGCTAAATATTTGACAAATGTTTCATTTGATGCTGACAGCAATCCTGCAAGGCAGAAGCTATTATAATCCTCATTTTGTAGTTGAGAGAACTGAAGTACAAAAAAGTTAAGTAATAATATAATAATAGCTTATGTCTACATAGTAATTATTATGTGCCAGACACTGTGTTAAGTGTTTTACAATTATTGTCTCATTTGATTCTCATAACAATCCTGAAAGAGAAGGGTACTATTATTATGCCTAATTTACAGATGAGGAAAATGAGGCAGCAGAACTTAAATGACTTGTCCAGGGTAATACAGCTAGTAAAAACAGTCTAAGGTTGGATTTGAACTCCTGGTTCCTGATTCTAGACCCAGTGTTCTATTTCATCACCTAGTTGATTACTTAATCATAGCAATTGCTATAACTAATGCCAAAATTTCTTATATCAGATTTTGTCCTAGGAGGATGCACTCCCATCCCAGTTTGAAAAATTTAAGGTTTCTGCTCTGATTTTTTTCTCTTCCATATTTGTACATATATAAACATAGATCTATGTTTAATATGATAAAAAAAAATTTAGCAGTGGAGTAGGTCCACAAAATTTTCTATACACTAGATATGCTAGATAACTTCTTAACATATTTAACATAGTCATTTGGAAATTATTTTTAAATTCAATTCAATAAACAACCACAAAATAACCCTTATGTGCTTGAAATTTAATAAGATCTTTAATCCAAAAGACCACCACCACCACCAACAACAACAACAACAACAACAACAACAACAAAAACCACCAACTAATCAATCCAGTTCCTGCCCTCAGAGTGCTTATATTTTATTGGGAAAACCACATGTACACTGATAAGTAAATAGCAGGCAATTTGAGGAGAGGGAGAATAACAAAAATTGGCAACATTAAGAAAGACCAGGTATAGAAGATAGCATTTGGACTGTATATGCCTTGAAGGAAACTAGGGATACTAAGAATCTTTTATGATGACTTTTAAAAATTAATTTTATAATTATAACATTTTTGACAGTACATATGCATGGGTAATTTTTTACAACATTATCCTTTGCACTTACTTCTGTTCTGAATTTTCCCCTCCTTCCCTCCAAACCCTCCCCTAGATGGCAGGAAGTCCCATACATATTAAATATGTTATAGTATATCCTAGATACAATATCTGTGTGCAGAACTGAATTTTTTTTGTTGCACAGGAAGAATTGGATTCAGAAGGTAAAAATAATCTGGGAAGAAAAACAAAAATGCAAGTAGTCCACATTCATTTCCCAGTGTTCCTTCTCTGGGTGTAGCTGATTCTATCTATCATTGATCAATTGGAATTGAATTAGATCTTCTCTATGTTGAAGATATCCACTTCCATCAGAATACGTCCTCATACAGTATTGTTGTTGAAGTGTATAATGACCTCCTGGTTCTGCTCATTTCACTCAGCATCAGTTCATGTAAGTCTCTCTAAGCTTCTCTGTATTCATCCTGCTGGTCATTTCTTACAGAACAATAATATTCTATAACATTCATTTACTACAATTTACCCAACCATTCTCCAATTGATGGGCATCCATTCATTTTCCAGTTTCTAGCCACTACAAAAAGGGCTACTACAAACATTTTGGCACATAGAGGTCCCTTTCCCTTCTTTAGTATTTCTTTGGGATATAAGCCCAGTAGTAGCACTGCTAGATCAAAGAGTATGCACAGTTTGATAACTTTTTGGGCATAGTTCCAAATTGCTCTCCAGAATGGCTGGATTCTTTCACAACTCCACCAACAATGTATCAGTGTCCCAGTTTTCCCACATCCCCTCCAACATTCATCATTATTTTTTCCTGTCATCTTAGCCAATCTGACAGGTGTGTAGTGGTGTCTCAGAGTTGTCTTAATTTGCATTTCTCTGATCAATAGTGATTTGGAACACTCTTTCATATGAGTAGAAACAGTTTTAATTTTATCATCTGAAAATTATCTGTTCATATCCTCTGATCATTTATCAATTGGAGGATGGCTTGTTTTCTTATAGAGTCAGTTCTCTATATATTTTGGAAATGAGGCCTTTATTAGAATCTTTAACTGTAAAAATGTTTTCCCAGTTTATTATTTCCCTTCTAATCTTGTTTGCATTAGTTTTATTTGTACAAAAGCTTTTTAATTTGATGTAATCAAAATTTTCTATTTTGTGATCAATTAGGATCTCTAGTTCTCCTTTGGTCACAAATTCCCTCCTCCCCCACAAGTCTGAGAGGTAAACTATCCTATGTTCCTCTAATTTATTTATGATCTTATTCTTTATGCCTAAATCATGGACCCATTTTGATCTTATCTTGGTATGTGGTGTTAAGTGTGGATCCATATCTAATTTCTCCCATACTAATTTCCAGTTTTCGCAGCAGTTTTTGTCAAATAATGAATTCTTATCCCAAAAGTTGGGATCTTTGGGTTTGTCAAACATTAGATTGCTATAGTTATTCACTATTTTGTCCTGTGAACCTAACCTATTCCACTGATCAACTAATCTATTTCTTAGCCAATACCAAATGGTTTTGGTGACTGCTACTTTATAATATAGTTTTAGATCAGGTACAGCTAGGCCACCTTCATTTGATTTTTTTTTTCATTAATTTCCTTGAAATTCTCGATCTTTTGTTCTTCCATATGAATTTTGTTGTTATTTTTTCTAGGTCATTAAAATAGTTTCTTGGGAGTCTTATGATGACTTTTAAATAGAAAACTTTGTTTTCAAAACATCTACATTTAGTATAATCACTATATCTAGAACATGTATATTCTTACATTTTTGTATCAAATTTAGTATAATCAGTGCTTGTAGACTCAGAAGCCATGTGCCCTTGAAGTCAACCTTTGGTTTATTAGGAAAGAAAGGGAAAATCCTTCCACATATTTTTTTTTTTTTTTTTTTTTTTTTTTTTTTGCTGAGGAGAAAAAAAAATGAATAGAAACTTTTTTGTAGTATTGTGATAGAGGAAAAAATAGAAATTATCTATTTTAGTGATTTCATAGAGTTTATGCAAATCATGTGCTTGTCTCACATAGGCAGTGCACAATGAGCTAGAGTTATCCAGAGGGGGAAAAATACAATCCCTTTCCTCAAGAAGCTCATGTTCTAATGAAGAGATGGCATGCATCGCAAATAATACAAAAGCTAACTAAAATGATAAAAGTTGGAGGTTTTTTGTTTTTGTTTTTTGCTCTCTTTTATTTAGAAATACACAACTTGACTTCTCTAAAAATCTAATTTTTTGGATAGTAATAAATCAACAAACATTTATTGAATGCCCATTATCTCCAAGCATTGGAAATAAAACCAAAAAGAATTAGTTCCTGCCCTCCAAAAGTTTACAGTCATTATTGTTGTTGTTCAGTCACTTCAATCTTGTCTTACACTTCATCCTCTCATTTGGAGTTTTCTTGGCAAAGATACTTAAATAGGTTGCCATTATCTTCTCCACTGATTTTAAAGATGAGGAAATTGAGGTAAACAGAATTAAATTACTTGTCTAGGGCCATACAATTAGTATGTATCTGACACTGGATTTAAACTCAGGTGTATGGTTGTGCTACTTATGGCTACCTGCCATTTTATATTCTATAAGGAGAAACACCACACACACACACACACACACACCAAAAAGGGTTAAGTGACTTGCCTAGAGTCATACAGCTAGTAAACATCTGAGGCTGAATCTGAACTCAGGTTTAACTATTGGGTCATCTAATTGCCCTCTTGTGTTCTAATGAGGGAGATAATATGCAATAGATAAAATGTGTTCAAAATATAATTGGAGAGCACTAGTAGTTAGTGGGATCAGGAAATAGCTCACATAGATAGGACACTGAGCTTAGTTTTGAAAGAAACTAGAGATGCTAAGAGCTTTGCAAAGTGAGGAAGGAATGCCCTTCAATTACAGAGGTCACATGATGTAAAGGAATGGAGATGGGACATTGAATGGCATGCATGAAGAATTATACAAAAATTAATTTGGAAGGACTGAAGATTGGGTGAAATGGAAAAATGTAAAATAATTCTGAAAAGGTCAGGAGTCAGACAGTGAAGTACACAAGATTTTGTATTTAATTCTAGAGGGGCTAGGAAGCCACTGGAATTTATTGTGCATAGAAAGAAAATGGTCAAACCTGAGTTTTAGGACTATTACTTTGGCAATCATGTGGGAGACTGATTGTAGGGGGAAGCAATTTGTGGCAGGGATATTAATTAGGAGATTGTTGCAATACTCCAGTCAAAAAGTGATAAGGATGGGAATTCGGAGAATGGTTGTGTTAATACTGAGAAGGGGACTGAGAAGTGCTATGGAAGTAAAAAATGGACAAAGTTTGACAACTAATTGGGTATGTGATATGATAAGGAAAAGCTGGAGATGACTAGATTCAGGGACCTAGATGACCATAGATGGTACCCTCAATTCAAATGGAATTTCAGAAGAATGGTAGCTCTGGGGAAGGGGAGATGAGTTCAGTTTTGAACATGTTTTTGAGATGTCTCTTGCATATCCAATCACCAATTGACAATGCAGGACTGGCTCTCAGGAGAGAGAGAGAGTGGGATTGGATGTGTAGGTCTAAAATTTCCACAGATTTAGTGAAACCATAACAGCATACTAATGAAGTAACTAAGAGAAAGAATAGGGGAAGGGAGAAATAAGGCCAGGAGTGTTGGGGTCATAGTTGTGGGGGAGAATGCCATGATGACTCAGCAAAGGAAACTAAGAAGTCTGACAGGAGAACCCAGTATACACCCAGAGAGGGATCTAGGCAACAAAGTGGATAAACTTCTGGATCTGAGGTGAGGAAGACCCAAATCTGAATCCAGCTTCTGAAAATTAGCATCTGCATAGCCCTGGACAAGTTATGTAATTTGTTTGCCTCAGTTTCTTCATCTGCAAAATGGGGACAATACTTTTCAGGGATATTCTAAGAATCTAATGAAGTATTTGTAAAGTGCTTTGCAAATCTTAAGACACTATATAAATGCTAAATGTTTTTATTATCCAAGATGAGGAGGCAGTATACACTATCAAATGATGCATGTAGGAGACCAAGGAAGAGAATTGATTTCATTCCAGATTCATCTTTTTCACCCACTAAAGCAAAGATGCTGAGCCTTGTAGTCTCCAGTACATAAACAAAATGATAGCTTTTCCCTTAAGAAGGTACATTAACCCTTTCTGCCCAATTTGTGGCTGCCCTAATGCTCCTGAATCAGCTCTTTGTGGCTTGGACATTACAGCAGTGATGCATTACATGGCTCCTTAGTGACCTCAGTGGGTGAAAGCAGTTCCCTAAGGGCAAACCTTGTAATAGGAAACTTCAATAAATTAATTCAGAAGCCCTAATTAAGTGCTCCCTAACCTGCCAAGGGCTCCTAAGCCAAGGAGCCAAAAAGCAAAAACAGTACCTGCCCTCAAGGAGTAAAAACTCTAATTGGGGAGAGTTGGTTGTTTAATTGTTGTCCTTCATTCTCAAAAAAGACCAAAGCAACTTCATTATGTTAGCATCAAGTTAGTGTGTCTGGCTGTGGCTGATCAGACAAGTTCAGAATGCTCTGTCATAGGTCAGACACAAATAGTTTTTAATGAACATTTGGGGTGTGTTCTCTAACTTGGAGCATCCCAAGTTTCTTCTAAACTAATTCAATTCTGCACAGTACCTTCCCTAATGAAGGCATATCATGCTGGACAGACCTTTGCCAGTGTCTCCCATATTATACAAACAACTTCTAATAGGGGAGAGTATATGTATATGAATAGGTAGATAAGAATTCAGTGAATACTTGGGAAAGTATTGTGGAGAGGAAAGCTCTCATAGCTAAGCAGAAAGCTGATAGACTGGTTTGAAACTTGAATCAAGTCAGAGGTTCTAAGAGGTGAAAGAAAGGAGAAAGAATATTATCAAGAAATCAGACTGGTTAGAGATTGAAGTGTCTTGGCTAACAATTTTTAAGCACTTGTTTTAATGCTTGCATTTTGCCATCTTCCAAAAATGTATGAGTTTACTTTCCTGCTTAAGATAAATATATGAAATATAGTTGCATTTCTATTTGATTATTGAAATTTTTGCATTGTTCCAAGGCCATTATATTAACTTACAGTGTTCCAGAGCGCTACAGAATTAGATGAGATAGATTTAGGCCAATTATGTATTCATCTCAGTTCTGAGGAGTCCAAATTCAGTTCTGATTAAAGTTGATTTTGTTTTTTAAATAGGCCCTCCCCTTTACATCTCCTCTTTCAACCATAGTGAAGCAGAATTCCGTTTTAAAAGAATTTTTATATCTACATTATTTAGCACATGTTTTGCTGTGTTGTGACTTGCCCAGGATCACATAGCTGGAAAGTGTCTGAGTTCATATTTTGAACTCCGGTCTTCCTTATCTCAGTCCCAGTGCTCTATCCATTGTGCCACCTCCATACCACTTTAGCATAGTGTTTAATAAATGTTGACTGACTTCCTTCAAAGCACAGATTAGATGCCACCTCCCATATAAGGCTTTCTCATCCCATTAATTGATAATGCTATATTCCTCCTAAAGTTATCGTATATGATTTTATAGACAGCATGTAGTGGTTACAGGGTTTACCCAAAAGCACTAGGTTTAAGGCCTCTGACACATACTAGCTATCTGGGGCTGGTCACCTAATGTCTCAGTGGTGTAGCAATTTTCAAAGACTCTGTTTTGCACAGAAGGTGCTGATTTGCGCTGTTAGACAGTTTCTTCACTTGGGAGTTCCTCATGCCAATAAGATCACAAGTTTGGTCTTTATTCCTAACTCATGCTCCTGTTGTATTCCTTTCACTTCTTAGAAATATAAGCTCCTTGAAGGCAGGAACTAATGTGTTTCTGGTCCCCAGGACCTATCCAGTGCCTTTTCCCACGGAGTTAATATTTGTTGAACAGAATTGTCATTTGAGTTAAGTATATTCCCAATAGTTGAATTGAGATCTTAGCGTAAGTACAATCATCATACTAGCAACTGTTGGTTTCAGTGTTATTGCTGGTCAAGCTTGCTGTCCCTTTTAATTAGCAATAATAACTTAATGTAGATGCACACATATTAAATAATTCTTTAGCTTTTAGAAAGAACTCATATTAACTTAGGTACTAAAAAGAATGTAAAATATTTTGGTTTTACTCAAATAGAGAATAGGGAATCATGGCTTCATTCCAAGGATGATTGATTTCAGTTTCCATGTTTTTTAAGATTTAACTTCAATCTTATTGACTAGGTCAGTGATTCTCAAACTTTTTGGTATTGGGACTCCTTTACACTCTTAAAAAATAATATGGAGGACCTCTCTCCAAAGAGCTTTTGATTATGTGGGCTATATCTATTGATATTTATCACATTAAAAATTGAAACATGCTTTTTCCTTCTCACAGCTTATTTTCCCTTTGGGTCTGTTTTTTTCTTGCACAACATAACAGATATAAAAATATCTTTAAAAGGATTGTTCCTGTATAATCTATAGATTGCTTTGGGGAAGGTAATGAAGGGAG
The DNA here is from genome assembly GCF_048593235.1 of Sminthopsis crassicaudata. Lineage (NCBI taxonomy): Eukaryota > Metazoa > Chordata > Mammalia > Dasyuromorphia > Dasyuridae > Sminthopsis > Sminthopsis crassicaudata. The sequence continues at coordinate 42,375,179 of NC_133619.1, forward strand.
AAAAAATTTCAAACACAAAATCTTACAAAAATGAATGTTGAAAATGATTTTTACATTTGGAACAATAAAGTACTATTGATAAAAAAAAAATTTAAACTCAGGATCTCAGGATCCTCAAAGGTGTTAATGTCATCCTTTGAGAACTGTTGGATTTATCAAATCATCACAGTATCTATCTGTATTAATAAAACCATGCATTTCTTTTTTGACATACAGCCCAGCTATTCTTGTTATTTTTCTAGTCCTGAGGTTCCCCAAGAAATACATTAATAATGCATTCTCATAATAAATATTTAAAATAATGATGAATTGTGGAGGGGATGTGGGAAAACTGGGATATAGATGCATTGTCAGTGGAGTTGTGAATAAATCCAACCATTCTGGAGAGCAATCTGGAATTATGCCCAAAAAGTTATCAAACTGTGCATACTCTTTGATCTAGCAGTGCTACTACTGGGCTTATATCCCAAAGAGATACTAAAGAAGGGAAAGGGACCTGTATGTGCCAAAATGTTTGTGGCAGCCCTTTTTGTAGTGGCTAGAAATTGGAAAATGAATGGATGCCCATCAATTGGAGAATGGTTGGGTAAATTATGGTATATGAATGTTATGGAATATTACTGTTCTGTAAGAAATGACCAGCAGGAGGAATACAGAGAGGTTTGGAGAGACTTACATCAACTGATGCTGAGTGAAATGAGCAGAATCAGAAGATCATTATACACTTCAACAACAATACTGTATGAGGATGTATTCTGATGGAAGTGGATATCTTCAACAAAGAGAAGACCTAATTCAGTTCCAATTGATCAATGATGGACAGAATCAGCTACACCCAGAGAAGGAACACTGGGAAATGAGTGTAAACTGTTAGCATTTTTGTCTTTCTTCCCAAATTATTTTTACCTTCTGAATCCAATTCTTCCTGTGCAACAAAAAAAAAAAAAAAAAAAAAAAAAAAAAATCAGTTCTGCACACATATATTGTATCTAAGATATACTGTAACATATTTAACATGTATAAGACTGCCTGCCATCAAGGGGAGGGGATGGAAGGAAGGAAGAGAAAAATCAGAACAGAAGTGAATGCAAGGGATAAGGTAAAAAAAAAAAAAAAAAATACCCATGCATATGTACTGTCAATGAAAAGTTATAATTATAAAATAAAATTTTAAAAAGAGTTGGAAAAGAACTTAAAAAATAGTAAATATTTAATAAGCTTAGTTAAGACAAGTTGCAAGTCAATGTTCTATCTCTACCTTCTAAATTTGAAAGTGCCTAAGATAGGCTATAGCAAAAGCCACAGGAAACCAGCAAATTTCCTCTTTTTTTTTTAATAACCAAAATATATAATGTATCATGATGTGAAAGAAAATCAATTTCCAACTGTAAAAAAGAATAACCAAAGAATTGCCTTAAGAGAATACATATTAATGAAAACAGAAAGCATAAAAATTCTGTCAATGAGAATTAACTGATTAAAATTGTTTTTAAGCTGTTCATTTAAAATACTTTAATAAATATTTCTCAAATCTTAATTTAACTATGTAGTATTTTAAAACACCTTAATGTATGTCTGAGATCTGGAACCGTAATTTTTAAATGCCTTCACTACTTTCTTCATCAATAGTCCAAAAAAAAAAAAAAAAAAAAAAAAAAAAAGATAGTATGAGTGGGATTTCAAATTCTGGGGAGAATAGAATAGAAATTATACCATGTTTCAAAACATTTCTGCAACCTTTTGGAGGAATCAAAGTATATATAGCACAAAAGAACTGTGCTGTCTGAAAATTACACAGAAAATTGAGCAAAAACTCAAAGCAAAATAAATAAACGGATCATAAGACTGAAATGTCTTGCAAACCTTGAAATAAAGACAAAGTTTCAACAAATCTGTAAAATTGTCAAATTTTAAGGCAACGCTAGGATTGCAAATTACACATAATCACTAAAGGAGAAGGGAGTCCGGCACGGAGACATACAATCTTAAATGTTGGCTAGATTGAAACAATTTGGTGTCCTCTTTTGATAATGTCAAGATACTTTGTTTTCAAAGTAGGAAAATAATTTTCTTTCCATTTGAAGTCCAGGGAACATATACTTTGTAGCTTGGAAAGCCCTCATTACACATGAGGGAAGTGAGGTTGAGTGACTTGCTTGAAGTCCCACTAGTAAATGGAAGAGTGGCCGGCAGTTCAGTTCCTCAGTGGTGAAGCTGGGCTTGAAGTGGCGAAGTCCAACTGTGATCCCAGACACTTACGGTGTCATCTTGGACAAATCCCTTAATTTCTGTTCACCTTAATTCACTGGAGAAGAAAATAGCAAAGCACTCCAGTACTTTTGCCAAGAAAACCCAAGGGACAGCGCGTAGGTCGATGGGGTTATGAATTAGATTGAACATCTTTGTAAGTCCTCCAAACCAAACCCACGACCCATAATGCCATGTTGGCGACACTTCATTTTTTTTCATTCTGCTGTGTTTCAGCTACATTTCAACATATGCAAAGAAGAAAACAGATCTCTTTTTCCAGAACCCTCCACTCTGCAAACCCACATTGATTAGCAACACTTTCACCCCACTCCCTTCTTAACCGGCAAAGGAATATATAATCACTTAAGGCAGAGTTTTTATTTTTTTTTTTCCACAGTAGATCCCTTTTCACCTAAGACATTTTTACACAACCTCAGATATATAGGTATATAAAAAAGTATATAAATCAAACTGATAACAAATCATAAAAAACTAAAAAATGGTTTTGGTATCCTATCATTTTACTATTCATTAAAGCCAAAAGCAAATGTGCACATTGGGGAGATGGCTGTGGAGTGTTTATTTTTATTTTTACCTAAAGAATTAAATTTTTAAAAAATTAAAGAATCTTATCCTGCTGCCAAATTTCCCATCCTCGCCGTACCCCTCATGGGGTCGGGACGCGCAGTTTCAGGAGCTTTGATTTAAGGGGCTGAGTCTGGCCTGCGCCCATCATGGCTGTTAAATGGCACACGAGGTTACTTGGGTCACTTTGCCAGAATCGCAGGCACCTGGATTCTCTTACCTCCCTAAGCGCACTTTCTTCCGTGGCTCCTGCACTAACAATGAGAGCTTAAGAGCGGCAGAACCCCGAAGGACTGGGGGGACGCCCCGGCTCTAAGAATTCGCGGTCAGTTTCAGCTGCACGTGCCGAGGATGCCCAGGATTGACGCGCTGTCCCAAGGACAGCCAGGAGAATGGGCAAACGAGGCGCTGCGGAGGAGCTCCCCGTACTCCGCCGCTTCTCGGGGAGCCCCGCGGGTGATTTTTGTGGTGGTTTATTTCTTGACTAGCCTCTATGGACGAAGATGGGGGCACTCTGGGTGGGCGTGCTCAGGTAAGGGCAGCCACAGGGGGCTCCTGAGAAGGACTCGCCAGCCCCCCGGCCCCGGAGATTTCCCACCCCCTGAATCACAACAAAGGATCTGAGCAGTCTCGGTGAGACCCCTCCGCACTGAGGGGCTGCCCCCGCCTCCCACGCCTGGGGAGCCCCTCAGAGGGGAGTCAAAGACTGCGTCTTCCCCAGCGGCTGCGCCCTCGCGGACAAGGTCAAGGTCGCGAGGGGAGCCCCAGCGGCCCTCCCCAGCTCTGGGGAGGCGCGAGGGAAGAAGGGAGCGGCTCAGCCCGCCCTCGCCTCGAATCGGGGCCCCGTGGCGCGCCTCCCGCCGGGAGCCCGGGGCGGGGGGGCGGGGGGGGGGGGCGGGGGCGGCCGCACGTGTCCGTGTTCACGTATCCCTCCGCGCGCTCTCGCCCGCTGGCTCGCTGGGCGCCTCGCGCGGCGGAGGGATCCTGCCGGGCCGCGCACGCTCGCTCGCTCGCGCCGCCCCGCCTGAGCCGAGGCTCCTAGGTGCCGGCCGGCCTCTCACTCGGAGCGGGGACGCGTCGGGCGCTGCAGCATCGTCAACTAACAGCGCGAGGAGGGCTCCGAGCGACGAGCCGCCTCAGCCGCTGCCGCGGGGCGCACGCCGGCCCTGCCCGCCGTCTCCCGGGCCCGTCCCCGCCGCCTCCGCCCGGCCCGGCTCGGCCCGGCTAGGCTCGGGGGTGGTTCCGTGCGTGCGCAGACCCGCCCGCCGCCCGCGCCCCGCGCCCCGCTCGCCCCGCTGCAGTGCGGACGGACGGCTCGAAGATGGCTGGCTGGCAGAGCTACGTGGACAACCTGATGTGCGATGGCTGCTGCCAGGAGGCCGCCATTGTCGGCTACTGCGACGCGAAGTACGTGTGGGCGGCCACCGCCGGAGGCATCTTCCAGAGCATCACGGTAAGCCGCGACCGGCCGCGCGGCCCGGGAGCAGGGAAGAGGCCTTGGGGGGGCCGGGGAGGGGGAGGGGCTCATGGGCCCCGAGAGCCTTCATCCACCGGGGGGAGGGGCGCGTGGGGCCCGGGATGCTGTTCCCCCTCGGAGGAGGAGGGGGCTTTCTAGGCTCCGGAAAGCTCCCCCATCCCGGGAGGAAGGAGGGGGGGGCTCTCGGGACTCCGGGATGCTGCCCCCCCCCCACCTCGGAGGAGGAGGAGGAGGTGGCTTTCGGGGCTTCTAGATCCCCCCCCTTAAGAGAAAGAGGCCTGCAATAGGGGAGGGGGCGCACAGGGATCTGGGCTGTTCTCCTTGGAGGAGGAAGCTGCAATAGGGGAGGGGGACGCTTGAGGATCCGGGCTGTTCCAGTAGGGGAGGGGGCTGTGAGCCCTGGGCTGTTCCCCTCGCCTCTGCTGCCCCGGATGCAGGAGACTTAGCCCCCTCTTCGGATGTCTTCCCCGGTTGGGCCCTCATCGAATTGGCATCCCTCCTTCCATCTCCGCATCCTCTCCACCACCCCCCACCCCCAACTTCGTGCATCCAGAAGGAAGGGTTAGGATGGTGATGGAGGGTGGAATGGAAAGGAGCATGGGCAGAAGGGAGCGGTTTCCCTTGTAGATCTCCTCTTTCCCAGCAGTTTTGGGATGGAGGAGCCAGAAAAGCTTGACAGCCTAAAAATGCGACTGAACTAGTTTCTCACGGGGTGGGATTCTCCCACTGTTTCATTCTCTTTTTAAAAAACCTTTTTTGGTCGCCCCACCCCCATCCCCATCCCTATCTAGTTATAAGTTTCTCATGGATCTCAGTTAATATTGAGACGAAGAAAAATATTTTTTAAATTAATTTTTCTTCCATTCCCTTAATATCTTACCTTAAAATTTTGATTTGTTCAAACATGTAGGATTATCCCTTATGAGGATTAATCCTGTTGAGGGAATCTGTTTTTGCTGCTGTCTGGCTAGGCAGATATGTGTGTGTATGTACATATAAGTGCAAGGAAAAGCTTTATGTATATAGATAGGGGGTGTATACATTACATAGAAATGAATGTAAGCATAAAAGGCAAACCAAAGCTTTGTGTTCTTGTATGTATGTTGGGGGTGGGGGTGCGTGTGCCTAGCAAGACCAAGGCAGAAACTGCTTCCCTGGAACATGCAGAATGTGTGTGTGTGTGTGTGTGTGTGTGTGTGTGTGTGTGTGTGTGTGTTATATAACAGAAATGTCTAAGTAAAGCATAACGTTAAAGATGAAGGTGTGGCGGTAGGATCAGGGGCTAGGATGCTGCAGCCAGAGGTTACTTTACCTACTTAATCTTCCTTCTTTTCCCCACCCCCAACCTGAGGCCCGGAGCTTTGCCTCCTGCTTGAAGCCTAGGCAGTGCTGCCGGGCTTTCTCTGTTTCATTGCGCTCCTTTGGGCAGCCCGCAGCCCAGCCTTCTCGGGACGTAAAAAGGGATTTCTGAACCCAGAGGGGAAGGCACACTCCCAACCCTCATGATGACGGCAACAGTTTTTGGTGATTTGTGGGTTTTCCGTTTTTGCCCACCTGCCACTTTGGGGGATTCGGTGTGTCGTGAGAGAAAAGGGTTGGAGATGGAAGGACCGTTCCGCACTCTGATGTCCGTGCCTGAATGTTTCATTGGCTCCGCTAGCTTAAGGAATTGCCGGCATTGCGGCTTGGGGTGGGAGGAGGCCGGGCTGAGGGAATTCTCTGAGTCTTTGCGTAGGTTTTCTTGCGTCCTGGCCTCTAGTGCTTGCCGCAGACTTAAGCCTTCAACGTAGGTGTCTTTCGAGAATCCCAACCTTAACGTTGACACTGGGTTTTTTTTTTTTTTCCCCCAGATATCCTCCAAGATGGCGAACTGCCATTAATTTTTCATTCCATACACCGTTTTCCTTCTCCTGCGAAATATTAATCCCTAACCTACCCAAACTGTTATTCAGTTTAGTTCCAAAAAGACAGATTCTTGGGAGGGAGAAGAGTATGGGGGGAAGAGAAGAAGGGCTTTCAGTTGGTTATTTTAATATTCTGGCAATATTTAATATGTTTCTACCACTCCTTTTCTCCTTAGTGGTATTTCAGCAGGAAGGATTTGGTTTAAATTTATTTCTGTTGAACATAATATGTTTGTAGATCTGTATAGCAACCTTTTATCTTGTTTTAGACATAAGTAGTAATTGATTTTGTTTAAAGCATTAGAGGTTGGGAGGTCTTGACTTAGTTGCCATGTTTGAGGAGAATTTGCTTTTTAATCTTTAGCTACCAATCATTTTTGCTGCTTATTTCTGCCCACAGGCCTTAAAAATAAATCATTGAAATGGTACTGTATCAGATAGTTTTGCCTTTTTTCCTTCCTCTCATTTCTCTATCATTCTAAACTACTGTAGCTTTACTTAATGTTTGTGAGTTGATGGCATTTAAAGGGTAATCTTGGACACTGGTCCTTTAAGATTTTCTGTACCTGCAGTGGACTAGTGTTAAAGGAAAACCCTGAGGTCTGGCATCTGGGGATCAAGTTTCCCTTTACTGCTCTCAGCCTTCCCCAGCAGCCTTTGTGTGCCTGGCTGCTGTCTGGCTGGGCAGACTCCCCCAGTGTGCTTGGACATGGCTGGGCCTGCTGTGACTCTGCATTTCTGATGGGGGCGATGCCTTCTTTTTCAGTCCTAGAGTGTTAGAAAGCACATTTTCTCTTAAGGCCTATTGGCAACCTCACTTTTTTCTACTTCCCTCCATTTTCTGTTCTTTTGCCAGTGCTATCCCAGTATTAGAAAAAGAATTCTTATCCTTTTGCCTTAGAGCTCACTATCAAAAATGGGAGGGGGGGGGGAGAGATGGTGAAATGAAGTAAAATGAAAGAGGTGAAAGAGTAATGACTAGAAAGGGGGGGGGGGATGACTTAGAATCTTGTAATTCTTATGAAATTCCTCCACGTTTATTAGCTCTTCTATTCAAACCAAGAATACCAACTAAGGGTTTTGTTAGAGCAATGACTTTGTTAGGAGATTTCAGGACTATGATAAACTCAGATAATATTGGGTAAGAGACAGATCATAAATTCATTTTTAAAAATGCTGTATCTGAATCTGTGTAATTAGATGATTTTTAGGAACTTGATCTGATCTAAATAGAATTTTTTACTTTATTATAAAGAGAAGTTTTATAATAAAGTAATATGAATGTGTTACAAACAGAAATGTATATGACTGAAATATTTTAAAGGTGTCTGCCTTTGAAAAATTTTAATTTGTATCACTGTTTTTCAGTTAGCAAGTTCTGCTGTTAATTATATTATGGGGAGTATTTCCCATCCTATTAAAATTTAATCAAAATTACTTACTAAGATTTATAAAATCAAGTTTATAAGTTTTCTAACTACTTATTAATTGGATAAGACTACATTCAAAGTTCCAAAGTTCTAATTTTTCATAATGAAATTTGGAGGCCCTGATAACTTAGTGATAATGTTGCTAATTTCACTTGCTGAATTTTCTGTTGTTAAAATTTCAAAAGAATGTACTGATTTCTGGTTTGGTTTTGTTTTTGCTTTGTTTTTTTGGCAGCCAATAGAAATAGACATGATTGTAGGAAAAGATCGAGAGGGTTTCTTTACCAATGGTTTGACTCTTGGTGCAAAGAAGTGCTCAGTAATCAGAGATAGTCTGTATGTGGATGGTGACTGCACAATGGACATCAGGACAAAGAGTCAAGGTGGTGAACCGACATATAATGTTGCTGTAGGCAGAGCTGGCCGAGGTAAGTCAGTCTTTTTGAAAACAAAAGTAGTTACTGTAAGGTAATTAGTTAACTGCTATTGCATTGCCACCTTGTAACTTGCATCCTTTAAAAAAAAAAAAAAGCCTTTTAATATATAAAAAAATGTCAGTCCATAACCAAGGGATTAATCCTTAATTTAAAAAAAAAAAAAAACTATTAAGATGGTTTCCATGTATTGTGTAGCACTAGATGACAAATGTACTAACATTTCCTGTCAAGTGCTAAATCTTAATTCTGTCATCATTCTGAATTTGAATATTCTGTATTAACACTGATCTTTACATTTGTAAATTTCATAAATTTCATTTCTTCGAAAGTACTTAGCATGTCACTAATAATAAGATTATTAAAATATACACATTGATTAAATAAATTAATAGGGAGATAATCATAGAAGCATAGATTGAATAGCTGGAAGGGACCTAAGAGGTCCACCTAATTCTATATATTACTTTACACCTTAGAAAACCGAGTCCTGAACAGGTTAAATACCTTGCTAAAGGTCCCACAGCTGTAATAATGCAGAATTAAAGTTGAAATTTAGCCTATGTCCTCTGCTTCAGATCCATTGTTCTACTTATTGAACAGCACTTCCTTTGAAAATTAATTTTGTCAGGTTTCCAATTTTCCTTGCCTTCATAGTTTATTTGCTTTTTTTTAAATATTCATTTTATTACTTTCAGACTTTATTAGAGAAAGAAATCTTGGAAGAGATTGTGTAGTGCACTCTCCTGCCTCACACAGAGGCAGAACATCCTAGAACATCCCTGATAGGTGGTCATGTATTTTGTGCCCAAATAGACCTAGACAAGGAGCTCATTATATCACAGATCATCCTGTTTGATTTTTGGAGAAGTGTTCTAATCCTTCACAGAAGGAATCATGATTCAGAGAAGTTAACATGAACTGCCCATAGTGACACAGCTATGGATTAGACATGAGTCAGGACCAAGTATTCTGACATTAAATCCAGGACTCTATGCTACACTGTGTTAAAATGTTCTTCAACATGTTGAGCCAAAATCTCCTCCCTGTAGTTTTTACTCTCTAGGCCTAATTCTTTCTTCTGAAGCCATACAAAGTAACACTTACCTCTCCTTTTTAGAAAACATCTACCCCTCTTCTCTCTGGTTTTTATCCTTATGCTAAACATAGTAGTTCTGTTCCTTTAACCTTTCCTTAGGTAACACGTTATAGGGTCCCGCTCTGGATTGGTTCCAGTTTGATAAGTCCTAAAATGTGTTCAGATCTGAGCACAGTATTTCAGATGTGGAAAGCCCATCACAGAATATTGTTAGACTCCTTTCCTCCCTTGTTCTAGAAATTATATCCATATCAATACTGTCACTTGTTGAATTTGCAGTCAGTTAAATTCCTATTTCTCCCCTCATGTAAACTGCAATTTTAAGTTTTTCCCATTCTAGTAAAGTTTTTTTCCTTAAGTGTTTGTTTCAAATATCTATATTTACATATCCCTCTGAACTTTCATCTTCATTCTGTTAATTTTTTGGAACTTGATTCTCTTTGTTTTTAAAAGCCTTCCTTCAGGTTACATCATATCCAGATTTGATAAATCTGCCTCCTAGATTTTTATCAGGATCACCAATAAATTGCAGTTATTTCATTTTTCTATTAGACCTCTACTTGAGATGATTAAAATGAAGATTTATGTGATCTGCTTTTTCCATTCTATCCCTCTTATTGTTTTATTTTCAAAATCCTATAGGACTGAGCATCTGAGAATACTTAGATTTTAAAATATCCAGAGAACCTAAGTTCTTTTTCTGACAGTAGTCTAGCCTTACAATTCATTCAGATATTTATTAACTATATGGTCAAATTCCAAAAGATTTTTATTCAGTGAACTTAAAAGGAATAAACCCTTGCTGGTTTTTAGGGAATGATTCTAAAGGGGGTGGGAAGGATTGGTAAGGATTGGTATTTTCCTCAATTGCTGTAAAATCCATTTATAATATAAAATTGTAGAGTTATTAAAAACTTTATTTAAAAAAAGCCAATTGCTTCAGCAAAAAAAAAAAAAAAAAAAAAGGAAAATCCTTCTTTTCTAAAATATCCAGGTTTTGAGCATTTAATTTGAAAACAGCATTATCATATATGAACTAACCATCTAATAAATCTTTAAAATTGGCTTTTCATTTACAGTATGGTTTTAATGACTAAGATTGTCATTGCCTCAAAAGTTATTCATATAAATTGATTACAGCTCTGGTAGCTGAGATGACTGGGATCTGGAATTTTTTTTTTTTTAATGTATACAGAATTAGCTAAGTATAATATATCTGAAATGTAAGGTTCTACATGTTAGATGCATAGAGATGTAAAGACACTGATTTCAAGAAGTATCTTAGGAGTCCTGGCTCCTTGTCAAATGCATGATCTCTCAGGTCTTCAGTTTTATCTCTAACATTGGGCACAAATATTTGTACTGCTTGTATCATGGGCTGTTCCTTTCCAAAATCATAGCTTTAGATCTGAAAGAGAACTTAGAAGGATGGCTAGAGGATTCAGTCTCCTATAGTAAAGATAAAATGAGATAACATAAAAAGAGCCATGATAGGTGTAAGCTGCTTTAAAAAAAACAGTAACTACACACCCGTACTTAAAAGTTCTTGAACCATTTTCTTTAAAAGTCCCTTTTTGATGCCTCCTAGTATATTAAGAATTCCAAGTTCTTGAAGGCTATACCAATAAATTGTGGTAGATCCAATGAAGCTAGAAATGCCTCTGGGCACATCCTGGCTGGCAATAGACTCTATTTCATAGCTAAGTTTGGAAAGGATCAGCATCAGGATATTGACCACCAAATGGTAACTGTCTTTTAACTTTAGCACCTCTTCAGGAGAGTTATAATCCAGGTCTTCTTTAGACACTTATGGTCTCATGTACCGTCTTTTGTTTTACTACATAAATAGAAACATTTGTTTTATGTGGTATTTTGACGAGAATTAAAAAATTTTAAGGACGCTATTCTTCATTGAAGAAGTATCTGTACTGATTAATTAGTGAATACTTAAAGTTATAATTTTACTGACATCTAGTGGCAGTCAATATAAAATTTCCATCCATTCACTTTTTAATGAATTTTGCATTATACAGATATACCTCTTGTTTATTATTTTGGATCTAATTCACTTGGTTTGGTCTTACATAAGAACATCAGTAAACGCAATTTTAAAAATTTTATTTTTTCCATAGCTAAAATCCAATAAAAATTGTAACTCAATTACTTTTTCGTCTTAACATCCCATATAGCAATAAAAGGCTAGTCATTTCTTAAGTGGTATTTTAAAGTGTTTGGAGGAAAAAAAAATGCTTTAAAAATAGGAAAAATGTATATTCTATTAAATAGAACAGCATCTAGTTTAAGTTATTACTTGCCTAGGCATTTCGATATTTTTATCCCAGGTTTTCTCCTATACTATACAGGTTATTATTTCCCCATTACTATATTTATACAGAATTCATTCCCAGCTATTTCAAGGTTCTTTAGTGACCACAGTAATTGCTGTGCATGAGATTGTAGCTTCTTGCCAGTTTGAAAAAAAATCAATAAAATTTCTAGTTCTGTTTTGGAATGATTTTTAACTTTCTAAATGATCCATTTGGCACCAGTGCTTGGTAGCTCATGGAAAACCAGCTTAATATAATAACTTTTATTAATTTTTATTCCATGTGCTGTCTGCTAAAACTTACATGACTTTCTTGTCTAACACTTCTTTTGAAACACTTTTCTTTTTTCTCTTTCAGTCTTGGTCTTTGTAATGGGCAAAGAAGGGGTCCATGGAGGTGGATTGAATAAGAAGGCATACTCAATGGCCAAATACTTGAGAGACTCTGGGTTCTAGCTGCTAGGCAAGACTGTTAAGTATTAGGGGGATTGCTCTTAAACTTTCCTAATTGTAAGCGTAAGTCTTCATTCTGGAAATTTTATTAGCAATGCAGGTGATGGGATTATGAACCTGTGTCTTCTTTGTATCCCTTTGTTGGTGGGGAAAGGTGTTTTTGTTTTTGTTTCATAAGTAATTCTGTTCACTTTTTGTTTCCTTGTGTACTCCAGCATTGGTTATAGTCATGGGAAAGGAAGGTGTCCATGGAGGGACACTGAACAAGAAAGCATTTGAACTCGCTTTATACCTGAGGAGGTCTGACGTCTAAGCAGCCTCTCCCCATCCACCTAGCAACCGTCTTCATCGCCACCCCACTTATGTTCATAATACTACCAGACAGTAGATGGTAGTTCATTTGTTTTTATTTACCTATTTTCTAATGTCATGATTCTGTTTACCCAAATGGATCATTTGTATGTTAACCACTGTATGTAATAAGACCCTTATCTGGCACCATCATTGCAGCATAATAATGATATGCATGATACCTTGAAATTTGGGGGGAGGGGGGCATGCCAATTTGGGCATTGCTTTATTTTAGCAATTAGTGGGATCTTGAGACTCCTAAAATAAGTTAACACTAATTAAGCGAGGTGCCGGTTGTACAATCTCCAATTTGATCAATGTCTTTTCAGCACTTTGAGCAATTACACGGCTCCCTTAGTCTTCCTTTTATAGAGCATGGTTGGGAGGAAAAAGTGCATGCATCTCTCTTCTCTCCTCCCCTCTCCTCCCTTCCCACATACGGTATTTTGTTTGCTTCCATCTCCTCATGCAGTGCCTGGATTATTCAGCTAGTTTAACACTATCTTTGTTTATGAGCTGCTGAGAACTGCAGGACATTTTGCCTTAGTATTGTTGTTGTACTCCAGTAGAGACAAAGTTTTTTTTTTTTCCTAGTGTCTAGAGCACACACTTCTTTGAGTACAATGGCAAACAAGAGCAAAAGGTGCAAAAGGGCACACTTCCTTCTCAATCTTACAAAAACTATATCTGGATTGACTCCCCAGGGACATTCTGTCACTGCAATAGCTCAGGCACTTGAGAGGTCTGTGTCTGTCTTTTCTTTTTCATATCAGCTCCTGTTCTGTTTTTTAAAATTGATTTATGAAAGGCTGCCATCATGGACATTAGATACCCCAACATAACCATCTGGAGTGTGTCCGATTTTTTCATAGGACCAATTTTTATTTGCAGCTTGGGTTTTCGTATGAAATTATGTTGTTGTTGTGGAAAAACTGCCACCTTCAGCTATATATACTGGTAGTCTAGACTGACTTATTTTGGTCTGATCACTGATTGGTTAAAAAGTAAATGGAATTGCTGCTTTAATACCGATATTTGGATGAGGGTTGGAAGTTTTATAAGCTAAAATAGTTGAAATAGACACATTTCAAATTCTAAAACCTGCATTTGGCCTGTCACACCCTTGCTGTGGAGTAAATCTGCCTTGTGCTCTAGTCATCCAAAATATGTGTAACCAAGCTGTCAGTTCAAAGCACGGAACTAACTTGTATGTTCATTTTAAAAAAATAAATAAAAAAACAAATGAAGACTTCTGTATAAAAAAATAAATGGGAGATGGTATTGGTTGGAATAACTGACTTGGCTGTCTTGTGATGAATTTTTTAAATATGTATTCTGTGCCATACTATTGTTAAAAATGAACTGTTGCTATTGTGAGATGGATCTTAACTAACCCATTAAGGGTTTCTTATTTTGAATGGCACTATTTTAGGGACATTCTCGTATTTGCTTCTATTGTTTGGGCCTTGTGGATAATGTACAGATTTTAAAAAAAAAAAAATCTTGTTGCTGATTTATCCATTTCTTTCCCTGCACTTTGTTACATCTGGGATACAGTCTAACTCATCTGATTTAATATGCATTTCAAAAAATGCCATAATTATTAAAACACCTTGTTTACAGACAGATGAAATAAATTTATTCCAACCAAATAAAATATAGGCTCTTGTCTGTGTAACATATGGACTTCCTACTTTGGTTGACTTTCTATATCCATGTATATTTCTTCCTCTCCACTACAAAAATGGTAATATATGCTTGACTAAATCCTGCTGTAAACCATCATAACAAAAATTCTTAGCTGATTGGCCACTAATTTATTCAATACCAAGTGAACTATCCTTTGTTCACAGAAATGAAACATGAGATTTATTCCTGGAATTGGATTTTGATGGTGTGGGTGCTCAGTTTATCACTAACCCACCCATGCCTTCCTTCATCCAGAGGGGGTTCTGTCCAAGGTGCTGAGGAAGGAGTTGCTTTGACATCGTATAAAACCCAGGGACCATGTAGACAGTGCCCATTTATTATTCCAGTTGTTGGTTTTTGGCATCTACAATGACATTTGTTATGGTTCCCGAGTATTTCTCTTCCTTAAAGTTAAAAGGCAGTATAGTGGGGAGTGCCTCAGAGCCAAGAATGTTTGGGTCCAGGGTCTGACGCACATCACTCAGGGCACCTTATCAATCAATCACTGTACTTTGGACACCTCTCAAGATTAAGTCACAAAAGGCACTGGCAGAGGCATTTACCAATAAAACTACAAATCTAATCCTCGTCTGTTGTTTGTTTCTGGGTTGTTCCAGTTGTCTCATCCCCAGGTAAAGCAATTTCCCCCTAGGGGGCAAAAGATTAAAAAAGGACAATCTTCACTTTTTTGAAGAGTGAGGTGCAGAGAAGATTTGTGAGGAATACTTGCCACTCGAATGATGAGGATATGGATTGGAGCTCTTAGATCCTCTTTTTAGCTCAAAAGTTCCATGACACAATTTGAAAACTAGAATTTAAAAAAAACTAAATAGCTAAGCAAGTAGTAGTACTAGGGACACCTAGGCAGCACAGAAGCCTCAGACACTTTACTAACTGGGTACCTCACTTTCCTCATCTGTAAAATGATCAGGAGAACAAAATGGTTTCTTTGCCCAAGAAAACCTCAAATGGGGCCAGAGTCAGACACAACTGAATAAACAGAGCACTAATATAACTTGATAATGGGACTTCATTACACATTTAAGAGTTCAAGAGATGAAATAACTCAGATGCATTCTAATTGCTCTGTTCAACTACAGTTGGATAGCCAATGCAATATGCTCTATGTCGATAATGTACACCAGGCACTGCCAACATGACTACTCTTGTGGTTTCACAGTTCCACTGACTGTAGAAACAAGAGTTTTTGACTAATTAATAACTCACTCAAAGCTGGTATGGTAGTGACTACATTCTTTCTCTGCCCCTACTTAGTCCAAACTGGTTCAGATCTCTTTGATTTACTGCTAGGTCCAATTAAGAAACAACACTATTGCAAAGTGCCCCAAGCAAAGTCTATTCTTGTGGAAAAAAGTCTATCAACTAGTAATGATGGTCATAAAACTAATATTTAAGACTGCTAATTTTTTTAAAGGACATAAATTCCTTTCTTCCCACACTATTATATAATTTTGACATTATGTTCTTATACTAGTGATAATCTACCACACCCACATTATATAACATTACATATTGTACATTATTATAGGCTTCTTTGAATAATTCACAAATAGCATGTTTAAATGAACTGATACAATGTGTATCACTGAACTTGAGTGTGTGGATCAGTGTGTTTTAATTATGCTTAAATGCTGATGTTTTATTCCACCTTATTGAGATTTTAAATCTTGAATATGTTATTACTACTTGCAACTGAGCTGTCATGGGCTAGATAACAATTTCACAGAAACAAAATT